>NC_052501.1:61137465-61511435 GCF_016617805.1 Bactrocera tryoni | reverse complement strand
AAGAAATACGTGTACCAAGTTTTATCATGATATCTCAATTTTTACTCAAGTTACAGCTTGCACGGACGGACGGACAGACGGACGGACGGACAGACAGACATCCGGATTTCAACTCTACTCGTCACCCTGATCACTTTGGTATATATAACCCTATATCTGACTATTTTAGTTTTAGGACTTACAAACAACCGTTATGCGAACAAAACTATAATACTGTCCTTAGCAACTTTGTTGCGAGAGTATAAAAAGAATATCGAAAAGTTGGAGATCCAATATTAATAAACTCAATGAACCGCCTTCGGTGGGAGCTATTTTGAATAAATGCTGGAATTTTGTTCAAATATATATATTTTTTTTAAACAATACGAGCTTAACTCTCTCGAAAATGACAAAAATTATGACAAAGGGCACTTTTTAAGCGGAGGAAATACCATATGACATACCGCTTATTTTCAAATTTGAATCGCTTAATCATCGTTATCTGATTTTACCAAAGATTACTGAGGGATTACTCTCCCGGTTACTAACATATCACTTGCACCTTATTAGCAAAACAAAATGTTCGGCGGGATGTCTACAATATCTTAATCTAATCTAATCTAATATCTTAATCTAATCGCCCTAATAGCATAATATTTGAATGAAAGCCGATTTTGCCCATCTTCGAACTTAACCTTCTTACGGAGCCAAGAAATACGTGTACCAAGTTTCATCATGATATCTCAATTTTTACTCAAGTTACAGCTTGCACGGATGGACGGACGGACAGACAGACATCCGGATTTCAACTCTACTCGTCACCCTGATCACTTTGGTATATATAACCCTATATTTGACTCTTTTAGTTTTAGGACTTACAAACTACCGTTATGTAAACAAAACTATAATACTCTCCTTAGCAACTTTGTTGCGAGAGTATAAAAATGAAAGCGATTGTCAAATATGACATTTAACTAACAACCACAATATGGAAATTTTACAATAGATTGTTAATTTGTATAAAGAGACCTTGACATCGATTGCTATTAAAAAATACAACTTTTTCCTTTGTTTTGCTTAAGATTGTTATTAGGGTTTTCAATGAATTTGACATAAAGAAACCTACCTTCAATGACCACAATTATAAGCTATTACTCCTAGCTTTGTCATATTGTCACTGCCCCAGAATAAACGAAATCGTTTGTGGAGAAATTTTTGTTCGCGTATAACCAATCTTAAAACAATGGCAACACTATGACTTGACATCACCAAATGACATTTTCTTGTCATGGTCAAGTTAGTATCTCTGAATTTGACAAGTTAGTAGTGCGATTTGAAAAATATCTTTCTTTACAGATCAATCGGTACACATGATAAATGAAATTTTCTATTTAAGTTAATGCTGAGTTCAGATACACTCCGCGTCTTTATGGTGTAAAATAAATGCATCCAGAACGTGTCATTGCTATGTGTAGATTTTGTTTTGGAGGCAAAATTGGAACATACTTTTTTGAAATTGAGCCTGCTCAAGCAGTAAGTGTTACTGATGCTCGATACAGCGACATAACACTGCACTTCCGTTGGCCGAGATTTAATGATATGGATGTGGCTAGTATGTGGTTTCAACAAGGGGGTGCCACAGAGGTGTCATACAGCCCGAGAAACTATTCAATTATAGCATGAAATATTTGCAGATTGTGTACTCTCTCATTTTGGTGATTAGAATTAGTGACCTAGATCATGTGATTAAGCAATATTGGATTTCTTTTTATGGAGATGTTTAAAATCGGAGGTCTATTGCAACAAGATAACAACTTTAAAGAAGGAGATTGAATATTGAAATTCAGCCTCATTTATGCAGAACAGTTATGGACATTTTCGGCAAAGGATTGTGTTCGAGTATGGAAAGCCGCAGAGGCCATTTGCGCGATAGTTATTTCTTTAATAACCCTATCCTATGAAGTTTATGACTGAATAAAAGAATTGCAATCGATAGACTTAAAACTGTGTGCTTAATTCCAATCTTGCGTTTATTTTCGGACTTTTGTATAAGTATTTTATTTTATGTGGTCGAAATATAAGCTCAGGGCTCAGGACCTTAGCCTTAATTGTCCAAAAAAACTCGAGCTTTTTTTTTGCTTAGAAAATTATAAGAGCTTAATAGTACAGTCAAATTTTGGAGTAAATTTCGGGTTTACCAAATGCAAACCAGTGGAATCCCTGAAATTCTTTGCAAATTTTATTTGAAATCTGCCAACCCAGCTTTACAATTTTGGAAACTTCTTTAAATTTTGCACATTTAATCCAAAAATATAATACTAAATAATCGAAAAACCAACAGCTATCTTTCAATGTTGCCGTAACTAACTCGAAAAATAACTTGAAAATAAAAAAGGGAACTTAATTGCGCTCTCTTAAGCAAATAGTGTTCTAGTGAGTGACGTATAATAATCGTAATTATTTACAGTGTAAACGATTAACGGTAATTCCGCCACACACCACAATTCGCATATTTTTACTATTCTCCCACCCAACATTTTTCGCATTAACCCATTTTTTGTGCCGCACGCCGCTCTCTCATTACACGGCATTTCCGAAGTGGAAAGCGGCCGCGTCGAGGAGCCTTTCTAGTGACTTAATTTCCCATTTCCCACTACCCATTAGGCACAAATGCCAACCCATACATGGACTCGTTTATGCGAGTGGGTGAGTGAGTGAGTGGGCGAGTGAGTATGAGTATGCAAGGCAACTAGTGTGCCGGAGGGAAGTATGTGCGTGAAAGTGCTTGGCTGTGTGTTTGTGTGTGCTGCTGTGAGAAGTGCGTCCTCCAGCGCCTTCCGTTTCAGCGCGCAATTAAAAGCGATAAACACACACACACTCAAGCCTTTTTACCATTGCACTTGTGTTGGTGTAGTGTGGCATCATTGGCAGCATTAATGTTGCAATATCGACAGCGGCGGCGAGGAAAAAATTTGCAAAGTTAACAACAACAACAACAATAACAAAAATGGCAAGTAATGAAAATAAATGCAGCGCGCAAATATAAGCTGGCAACACTACACAGCACTAGCGCTATTGATTTATAAGCATATATGCCACACGGTGTGGTGGTATGGGTGTGTGCCGTTACACGCCATGTGGCATATGCCAATGCGACAGCCTATAAACTGAAACCTTATTGAATTTTCCATTTCATTAAGCGTTGCACATTGCACAGTCGCTTGCCGTTAACTGTCTCTCGCTGCGCGTGTGTATGTGTGTGTGTGCGTAGTTTTTTCCTTCGCATCATTTCAGTTTTTCGCTGTAGCGGCATAAAAGCGGTAAAGTGGGGTAAAATGTGAGTGAATAAAAATAAAAATTGGCACGTTAAACAAGTAGTGAGATAATCGACACACTGCCACACAATGTTGCAACATCGGCATGTGCATATGTACATATATAATAATCGTATGTTGCAACTTTGTGTAGCATAAATGTGTTGTCGATAGGCGGAAAAAAATTATGGCGTATGAGCGGTGTTTGTTAAAAGACGGTGATGAAAGTGATAAGTTGCAGGAGCTCCCAAACTTTGTAGAGTACTTTTGCAGATAAATGTTTTCATTGTGAAAATTAAATCTATGAACATCTGTATATGATGGATGCTCGTGAAATTAATAATTTTAAAAACTCATGGAAATCCTAAATGTAGGCTACAAATCATTTAAATAAGACGAGCGATGAACATACATATGTATGTATTATTGATCTTGAGTTTACATATGGAAGTCACGAAGCGCTTAGATTAGCTAGCCTTGAACGTCGTTGTGGAACATAAAAAACTATTATATAAGAAAACATAAGAACCTTAAACATCAGCGAACCTATTACAATTAAATTAGACGGCCAATATCAGTATCTGCTTTGTCCTGTGATTTGCTGAAGATAAGACTACCGAAAAATTTCGGCCTCAGACTGGACAATGGATACGAAAATACCCTCATTTATGCAACTTTGACAACTTGCGACCGTAGCCTTACCACAGGCATTCCTATTCGACACCCATTAGAAAGCACTTCTACAATTGCAAGACCTAAATTTGGCTCAGGTCAAGTAGATAAAATTAATTTTTCGTATCGAAGTACGAAAACATTGAAAATTATATATTCCTATCTTTTCCTCTCTTACTATATTCTTTTTTTATTTTAGTCTTCGCGAAATACAGAGCTTGGTATAAAAAAATAGTATGTATGAAACATGGAAGTAAGCGATATATTTTTCATAATATTTAGTAGAATATTGGAAGATTCAAATCCCTTGATTTATCGTTATATCCTGAAACTTCGTCATATCATAGAATTTCGCTAAATAATTCTCAAATTCCCTACTAATGAAAGCTTGATTCTACTAGATAACGATCGAAATAGCATACCTGGTTCATAGACGAAGTCTTCAGCAATACAATTATTTAAGTAGCTAGCGATATACAATAAAAATCAAAGATGTCATCATCTACTAGGAACATCAAGCGAAAATGCTCACAATAAGTCCATGTACTTCAGCAGTATCATGACACTATTATGGACGAGTCTAACTTCAGACGTGCACTGAACGTCATTCACACCTACATCGACTCCCAATGAATGGCGTTCTTGGAGTCGAAACACCATACCTCGAAACCGTGAGCTCGACCTGCTGTGTGAAATCAAGCTATCTCTAGTCCAACTTCGCTGTGGATACCTTAGCAGGTTAAACTCCTACTTATGCATAATAGACGCGGGTATACTAAATATTTGTCGTGCGTATATAGAGTCCACACATGAAACTAATCTTTTCTTCGCTTGCCCTGCTAAGCCCATTCATTCAGCACCCCTTTCCCTTTGCTCCGATCCCGTCGAAGTAGTCCGTTTCAAGGATATATCGCTAAGAGAGTTCAATGACAATTGAGTTTTACACTTACCCCTAAACGGGGCTTAGGTACTCACTAAAACAACAACAACAGTAAGCAAATCTGGTATGGATGCTACTCTAGTCGAAAGGCTTCAACATGAACTCAAACACAGCCACCTGTTCAGATCGTTCAAGCTCAACATTATCTATTGTCTTTTAATCAAAGCTGTTGGCCGCGTGAAGCTCACTTCTTCTTACAGTACCGTTGATTCTGATTTCAAAATTTACATTCATAACTGCCCGAACCGTCGATGAGGTCTTTAAAGTGTTTGTCAAAGTAATAAATTTAGTAGAAGTCTCTCCTCTGAGTAGCAGAACCCTAAACCCAACACGCACAACAACTCTCTAACAGTTTTCCACCAGATTTAAGGCTCCATTTCTAAGTTCTAAAGCTATTCTAAGCTCCACAAGTGCTCGTGTAAGTCCCTTTGGCAGTGCATTCATCGGCATTCGTTCGTAATTGATTTCCTTTAAATTGCGAATATTTCAAAAATTACACAAAATGCCAACAAATTCGGTGCAGTCAAACGATTTTCAAGTGCCGTAAAGCATTTACTGCGCAATACTATCATCGGTTGCTGTTCGGGCTTCCTTGGTCGCTTGGCGTTTGGTGTTTGGCGTAATGTGGCGTGAATCCTGTCGGAATCCTTTTGCACAATAACATGCCAAGGCAGCGCAAAATGAGCGTGCGGACGCCATAAATGCTGCAATTGCAACGAATTGTTGTTGTTTTTGCAACCAATTTGTTGTTGTTGTTTTTCACTTGTTGTGGTTGTTGTGTTTGTTTTTGCACTTGCTGTAGTTGTTATTAGTTTTGCAGTTTATTGCATTAAGCGTTGCTCTTGTTGCTGTACAGCTGATCAATTGCACTTGCCGCAATATAAACGCCGCACAGAGGCACGCGCCGCTGCAGAACCAACAAAAGACTACACAAGCGGGTTGAGACTAGAGCTTAAGCGGTTAAGGAGGTGGGGTAGATGAAGTGCTTGTTAGAAGTCTCGAGCTGCCATTGAAGTCGGGGCATAGGAAAATGAAAAATTATTTGCAATAAGAAAAATTGCTTGCAATATTGCCACACATACATGCTGCAGGCGCTACGTCTGAAGGCGGTGAGAACGTTTGCGATGAGAAATCAAGTGTAGGGGTGTGCGGAGGTGAGCCGCTATAGGTAGTTAATGATAGCTATGGTGGCTATGGCCGCTGGCCTGTGGCTACTGAGCTAGCTGCTTGCCACCAGCTTGTGGCAAGCGACCAAGTTGGCGATGATTATGCGGCGCTGCTGCTGCGCTGGCTATAGCCGAGGCGACGCAATAATACCACCATTAATCTTCAAGCACGACTGATTTGTTTGGCTAGCATCTTTGCAACATACAAACAACAACAACAACACACTAACTCACTACTTCAAAATAGACTTATGGCAGAGTGAGTGCTGCACTTGCGATGGCTTAGCCTTAGCTGCAGTGGAATTATGCTTACTTGTTGTTGTATTTGTTGTTATTGTTGTTGTTGTTATGTTGTTATGGCTGGTATGTGCGTCCCCCGGCAATGTAAAGTGCTGAATTGATGACTCAAAAAGTCAAAGTCATCCGCTGTACTCAGTAGAACAACAATAAAAACAATGAGCAGAATATTAAAAACAACAACAATAAACTAGCCGCATGCAGTCAGCTTGCCGCATCGTCAGCGCCATAATCATCGCTGGCAATGAAAGGAGTTACGAACGAAAGAACAACAACAATTGCAGCAGTGGCTGTGGCAGCAACAACAGGAACGCGCAATCATCATTCAGTCAGTCATGAATAACTCGGGCGTCGTTGATGAGCGCCATTAGTGTGGCTGCAGCAACAACAAAAACAGTAATATCAACAGCAGCAATAACAACGACGTAAATATGTTCGTGAAACACCCACGTGCCCTGCGGCCAACAAAGCACCTATTGACTCACAGTCGCCATAACTTGCCCCAAATTCATACAGGCGACTATGAGGGCATGCGTTTTTTTGCTATTTACCGTTATTTTTCAGTTTTTACTATTTTGCTGACGTTTCCCTCTTCACTTATTACCGCAAAATCGGAGTGATAAAGCTCAGCAAACGAAAATGAAATTGCAAAATAATTTGAGACAAATATCCGCGTCGCAAAGAGTGGGCGGGGTGTTAGCGCTGGAAGCGGTTGGTGCAACAGCGGTGGGTCAACTTTCGTGTGGCTTTGGTTGTACCGTTCGGTCAGCCTGATATTGGGTGTCAAGTGTTGAAGTTACCCATCGATGAGTGCGTTATATTTTTATGGAGTTTTTCTAAGGTGACAAATCAGGCAAGTCGGGTGAATTAGAAGTCTGGCAGCTTGGTTTTAGGAATACATAATGGTTTAGGTTGAATATGGAGTATGAAAAGATAAAAAAAAGTCCATTAAGTTGCGTGGAACCCTGAAATATCTGTTCAAACGCAAGCACATCTTCATATACAGGGTGATCTATTAAAAATGACTTCCTGTAAGCATCTGCCTCAATTTTATACCAAATCAATCCAGTTAAACGGTCAAGCTCTAATTTCTAAAGTTGAAGTAGGTTCCTTCTAGCACAACCCATATTTCACTAAAACTTTTGAGAGAATGATCTTGCCCTCAGAACTTCTCGTCGTGTTCCGACGTCAGGTTAGGCTAAGTTCCGTTATGATACCTACAACTTCCATAAAAATTGAACATAAGAATCTTCATAAATCGATACGAGGCGATCACAAATAAATATTTTGTGGCGGCGATTTTTCGCTATGTCTGGAAAGGAATGATTCCATCTCCCCTTCTTCCATACAACTTTGACGATTTGCGTACGACTGGTCTTTTTTAGCCTTAAAACGGGTAAGCCTTATTACAAGATGAACTTTTCTATATACACACAGTGAAGTAGATCACTTACGTTCTATTTCAGGCCCGAAGGAAATTTTACAGTAAATTTTTTATCCCGATTTTAAATATTGCATAGGTTTTATGATTTCGTAGAACCTTTCAAAAGTCAAAAAATATATGAGAATGGTAGTGGTAAAGATGAATAAAGATCTATGGCTTGACAAGTCAGCCCAAAAGAAATCGAGGTTTTCGAATGTATACCTTTATTTTTCTATCTAACAGCAAAAGCATCGCTTCCAATATAATAGTATGACCTCTAAGTGTTTGGGTGAATGGCTCCCATTATAATCCCACTTATGGAACTGAAGCGAACCCGAGTTCTGATCCAGCCAGGAGCACTCCAACACTTCTCAAAAATGTTTTGGAATGTTAGCTCTGTCTATAAAATAACTATACTGGATTATGTACTTTCTATAATATTTCGTTCAAACTCTAGACATTTTGAACACCTTCTCTTTCTCTCTATGGAAGTATTTTGAAGACATAAAATTGCATGAATGTTCTCCACAGCAAATAATCCACTAATAATTTTGTATAATTGTTAAAGCAATATTTTGAAATCTAACGACTCCATTTACCAAATAATATTGCAGTCCTTTCAAAGGCAACTCATAACTTTGGGCCTTAGTAGTACCACCAATGCAGTGGCATTAAAGATTTAAATTTATGCATAAATTATCACGAAGTATACGCTTGCATGGCAAAGCTTGCCATATCGATTAAACAATTTCACCAACAAGCGGCAAAATTCACGCTGAGACCACGACACTGCATAACTGGTTAGAACCAACAAAGTGACTGTGACGGCATGACCTGACAGGCGACTGAGTAACCGTTTGTATAGGAACTGCGGCGATAAAGCGAGTGAGAAATGCTAAGGAAATAAAATTCATCAACTTTTTCACTTTAGCTGCGAATTTTCAGACGTACAACATGCAATAGCCGACAGGGGAATGAGCTAAAGCTGGAACCATAGTGGTTAGTAAGGCCGAATATAGCGCCGAGTGGCGCGTGTTGCACCCAAACAGCGGTTGCCACTTCCTTCCGTTCGCTCACTGTGCGCAACGTCAACGACAACACTGAGACGGGCGACTGAAGTTGGACGAATGAACTGATGGGCTGGTGGTCGACGAATGAGTAGTGTTGGGTTGTTGGTTGATATTGAGCGGACGTGAGGTTATAAGAGTGTGAAACTCTGCGGAAGGCGACCGCTTAAGCAATGTGAGTGTTATAGCAGAAGACACGCGCTTACACGGGTCGGCTAAAGCAACCTAGTGTCGAATATAGGCTCTTGGCTGTGAAAGCATAAACTTTGAAGGTGATTATAAATGTAATGCAATGGAAGCAAATAACAAATTGCTGCTGTTGAATATACAATAAGGCTTAAAAATTATAGGCATGCCACCATCACGACTACCAAGTAGCTGGCGCTCCCCGAAACGACGGCAGACCAAGAATTATGCAGTAACAAATTTGACGCAAATGAAGCGCGCGAGCTAACTAAATAGTCCAGGAAGCAGTCGACGACGAACTACCACCCAGTGGCGCACGGCGAAATGCATGCAGGAGGCTAGCACTGTCAGCTGAGCCATCACACGCCAGACAACCCAGTCGAGGAAACCGCTAGAACGACGTGCCAGCGTCAAGTCGCCGACCTTGTGCGTGCACTGTCGCCATAAGTTACTCTGATGTTGCTTTCCTCCACTCTTCCGATACTCTCGCAATCATGACGTTGAGCGACGTCGAGCTTGGTGCGATTACACCGGAACCTAACAGCCGGACGAGCCGGAAACGATACAGCAAAGCGTTGCTTGCTTGGTAGCTGGTTGGCGGAGGAAAGCTCGTACGACCATGTCCGACCGCACGGCCAGCAAGCAGTTCAGTGTAAATCAAAGCCGCAAAAAGTGGACGGAAGCTTCGTGGTGCTTGGGGTTATCATTTCAAGGGCTGCGAGTTGATATAATGTCAGGTGAAGTGTGGACGGGTGTGTTAGTTTCATTTAACAATAAAATTGCAATGTTGTAAGATTAAAAGAATTGTGTGCTATCTAGCGCTGGCAGGTGCACCATGCTAGGAGGAGAGAGATACGAGTGAGTAAAGAAGTTGTAATCACTCTGCCTGGTACGTCTCCAAGCGATTTATATTACGTTTAGCCATTGCTTGCAAACCGAAGAAATTAATTTGTTAGATTTTTTGTTGTTATTGCCGATGTTGTCAGGTGTTGGTGGATTACTAAAGGGTGTCGCGGCTGCTTTCATACCCTCAGTCATTTGAATTTGAAGGCGACAGCTGCGGCGTAGAGGCTGAAATATTTTCAGAAGCAGCTTGATAGAGACATTATGATTACTCAATTCTTATAGTTTATTTTAAAAGTCTGGCTCGGGGTTTTTTGATAAACTTTAATCCTGTAGAAATAAACCTTAAAGAGCGAATTGCCCTTTCAATATCGAATATCTCTTTTAACTTTTGATGAAACTAGCAGATTTCAGATGAACGGGTCCGGCCAGCTTGTATTCGATCGATCAAATTTTATCGGATCCTCTAAAGTTATATATATATATAGTATATGAGTTAAAACCAGAAAAGCTTTCGTAAAACATTCCTTGCCACAAAAGACGCAATATACTTCCCTACGAAATCCAATCGGTTGCGGAAGTCCGTTTTTGAGTTCGCCCTGGGCTTTCAGATTTTCGCTTCATGACAGACGAAGCTTTGAAACCATAAATATCTATAAAAACAATAGAGCCAAAAAGCGGTTGGGTTCACAGGTTTCCCTTGTAAACTTTACCTTGGACTCTCCCCATCAATCTCATAGCAACCACACACTTAAGCCACTTCCAGATCCTTGCAATATTTTCCTCATCCAAACAATTACTTGTAGTTTCGTCATTACTCCACGTCAAAGCTTTGCATTTCCAATGCTTCTTCTTACCTAAAAATTCATAATATTCTCTTGACGCTCCATAAACTTGCCCACTTGCGCCAAAGACTTGCAACGCGCTCCACCGACAGCCCAGCAGCCAACAAAACCAGCCGACAAGCACACGCCAACAATGTCGTTTCCAATTAGATATTCAAGAATTCACCACAAAACTTCGGTGTGAAGTGGCGGCATTTTGTTCGGTGCAAAAACTGTAGATGATGAAGTAGAAGAATCTCCTTACATTTCGCCGAACAATGGGATGTTGGAGTAGTTTTCGTGGAAAATCTACCTTTTGTATCAAGTTTATAGAGTTCCTTTTTAATTGTACCGTTATTTTACTTACTAAATGTTTGCACTTTGTTGTCGACTTTCAGTTCGGTGTCGTTCATTGCGAACGTTTGCTGTTTTAGTTATTGTTGTAAGTGTAGAAATTTCCAAGTGCTTTCATTGATTGAAATTTCTATGAACTCCCAAAAAGTCTTGAGGAATTATGCAAAGCAAAGGGGTAAATTGTTTAAAAATAAAATTAAAATAATTCTGTGGTTTTGTGCTGCAGTGCGAGATGCTTTGCAGGGCGACGAGTGACGATGAATGGGGAGTGCGAAAGAATTAGTTGCTTGAAGTGAAAACCGAAAATGTTGGCTTTATAAATATTTATAAATCAGGAAATATGAATATGAAAGGTATTGTTTAGCAATTAAAACTTTCCTGTGGAGTGGTTGCTTCAGTGTAAGCTTACATATATAAATATGTAGTTATGCTAGACGATTTTTGAGAAAAAAACAATCAGTCATTGGTGACGCTAACATATTAATTGGAAATACCTTCACTCTTTATACTTCCAAATTTGATTTTCTTATAACTACTTTACACTTATCATTTGAGCACAGCGCCATCTATACGTTCGATCGGCATTTTTGATCACTCCGTAATTTAGTCAAGTACCTAGACAAACTAGAAAGCTATCTACCTAATCCTATGACTATTACATCGTATTTAAAGAAGATTCATCTAACTTCATCAGTGGGGAAAGTTCTAATATGCATATCCATTCGCAGACGATATATGAAACAGCGCTTTTAATTTACATTTGGTTTATCTTCGCAAGAAATCTCCAATTAAAGAGTGGAAAACGAATCAACGACCGTTAAAATATCAGAAGTTAGTTGAAAACTTTCTTTACACGTCAATAAGGTGAAGGTATAGCCTCCCTAATAATTTAAAACAAAAATTAATGAAAGTCTTTTTAGCAGAGTATTCCGTGTTCATTCGTTCGCAATTAATAAAAAAATATTTCACAATTCCGCTCTTATACCTGGAGAGTTCAGTGCACTTACATTTCAAATTAATTTATAATAAAACATTTAAATTTGCTCAAAATGGGTTCTGTTTTTTTGTTACGCAGATAATTTTATAGCATGTGAACAAAATATTGGGCAAATGGCCATCAGGGCTTCGTTTGTATATCTCCACCCATTTACGTAATTTTTAAATGACCCAGTATAGCATTTCTTCTGAAATTTCGACTATAGAGCGCTAAGTATTTTCTTCGAGGTTGATTGGAGTAAACCTTTGATTTAACATACCCACAAAGGTTGTACCATGATTAAATGGCACACCTTGCGCGAACTCAATAACAAAATTTAATACAAATACATAAACAGATGTGGCCGCCGAGGCTGTCAAAATCACGTCATCCCTATTGGTGGACGCTGTATATATGCATGCTGATGAAATAAACTCAGTTAAACTCAAGTTCAGGAGAATAGGCGGAACAGGCAGTAATTTCTATTCTGTATTTTCACTCGAAATATGTAGATTTCCAAAGAACTACATAGGCTGAACAGTACGTGGTACAGCAGAAAAATAAGGCCTTTTATTAATATAAAATTCTGTCCTTCGGCATATCTCCATACATGCTAAAGAATTTGTTTTAACGCCCTTCCACATTTCGATTTGAAAGAGTGACCTTTGAAGTTTTTTGTAACGTTTATTATCTTATATATATTGTATATATTTATATTATAATGACGATTACTTTTTCTAATGATCTTCTTTTTGAATTTCATAAAGAGGAAATAGGCAATCTAGTCAAAAGAGGTCGATAACATAAGAACAGTTGAATGAAATATCAGAAAACTTTCACAGTTTTCTAGTTAGGGATGGCGCTTTATGGCAAATATATATATTTTTGCTTGTATTGCAGTCTTTCGCTCTGGCGAAAAACTTTTAAGTTCAAGTCACTTTCCGTGACATTCATCTTGAGTTTAGGAATATACAAAAATTAAATTTTCTCCAAGTCACAGTTGGCCCAATTTCCTTTGGCTAGGCAGATGTGATTAGGCATCCATGCATATGGTAGATCCTACCTCAAAGAACTTGGATAAAATTACTAAGATCCCTTTGTACGAGTCCACTGCATTTTGCTGCCAACTCTGGGAAAATAGCCGACTAACCAATAGTACGGACTCTTGGTATTTAAGAAAACTAACATAATTGTGAGCATTTCCCAAGAATATTGATGTTCTCGGCATAACATCTAAATACAACAAACTACAAATATTTGCAATGAAGCATAAAGTTTGAGGAAAGCAACAACAACAGCAATACAAATAAATACGATTCCAGCTAAACAAACGATTTTGATTTTTTAGAAAAGTTTCTAGTGAAACGATACTTCCAGGAAAACCAATGCTTGAGCAATACAAATACACAAACAAAACCAGTTCCAGGCAGCTTCGCTTACAAACAACACACAATAACAACAACAAGTATTTACATGTTAAAATTCAAGTGCAGAGCAAACCTCACTTGCACTACAAGGAAGCGTCGAAGACGCCAACTCGTTTAAGGCGGGAATTAGACTGTGTAATGCCAGCCTTAGCGCCATGTATGCAGTTATGTTGCACGAAAACACAAGTACACACACGTACATTCCGCACGCTGCGCACATGTGCATGAAATCGTAGCATAAAATTGGGCGCAAAGGCTGCAGACTTTCTTAACTAACATTAGCTGCCGCGCCTCAAACAGCGCGAAGAAGATGTGAAGAGGCGCGCAAGCAAATGTTGAACACAATTAAATGGCGCCCGAGATGGTGAAGCCGCAGCAAACTTATGGACATAAAGGAAGTGGCAAGTGGAAAGTGGCATGCCACCCAAAGAGTTTTCGACACGCATTTAACGGTTTTGTTGTTGCAGTTTTTGGTGTTGTCATTGTTGTTCTTATTATCGTTGTAGTAACTACTGGTGCTTGTTGTACTTGTTGTGATTATGTAGTTATTAGTATAGCCGCCGCAACCATTACAGCAGCCCGCCACACATTTAATGCGTCGAAGACGCCGACAGCCGAGGCGCAGATCCATGGCGCTCGTTTGCAACGAATTTGTTTGTGAAATTATTTCGAGCAACGGCATCGTGAAATTCCGAAAGCGTGCATGCTAACACATTGGCATCGATGTAGATATATATATATATATATATGGAGGCATTTGAAGGCATTTCGATGAGAGGATCTCTAGGAAATCATTCTCTCAAATGAACTCCAAAGAGTTTCGCTCGATATTGCGGAGAACTTATCTTCCTATTCGAGAGGTTTCGTTATTGAAAGCCTTAAAAACAACTAGTCTCAAAGAGACGATGGATTAAAAAATTCTTGTAAATATGAGTGGAAGAAGTAAATGATTGAATATATTCCAGAGGCGACAACTTAAGTAAACTTAAAGAGAAACAAACTGAAAATCAGTTCGATATTTAATACAACCGACAGATAGGGTTCCAAAGATCAGTATTTAAAAATTTAAGTTGTGTTAGGACCATTCTCCACTTCTAACTGTCTATATTTAACCAAGTGGACAAACAAAAGGTCTATGTTTAAAAGCCTTCATTGGATAAGACTTTAATAAAACTCAGTTCTTAACATCGAGAAGTCTGAAATATAATTAAGTACCTAACTCTTAAAAAGACCGCACCTTTCTTCTTTTGTATATGAATTATCTGCATCCTAGCGTCATAAAATATATCAGGTTCAAAGGAACTTCAGCCCGAATATAAAAGGTCTCTAAATGGATTAAGTGCTTTATTAATATATGCAAAAACACTCAGGAGATATTTCAAGGTACTGTAACATACCAGGTGCTTTCTAAAGCAAACAGAACTTAAAAAAAAAACAGAACAAATGGTTTTTTTGGCAAAATTAATTAATTTTTTTTTTATTTACAGCTTTTTGCATTGTCCAAAAGCATGTTGAACGAGTGTTTTAGCTCGTTGGCCGGTATGGCCGCCAGTATGCCGGTGGAAGGCATTTGAATGGCCTCTACGTCTCCATAACGCTTTCCTTTCATGAGCAAAAGCATTTTTCCGAAAAGGAAGAAGTCGCACGGTGCTATATCAGGTGAATACGGGGAGTGGTTAATGGTTAAAATGTAATTTTTGGTCAAATAATCGGTCACAAGCGTCGATCGATGAGACGGCGCATTATCGTGCAACAAAAGCCAGCATTCATCTTCGCGATATTCGGGCCGAACACGTCGAATACGGCGCACCAAACGCTTCAAAACTCCAAGGTAGAATACCTCATTAACGTTTTGGCCGGGTGGAATAAATTCTTTGTGGACAATATCCTTGGAATCATAAAAACAAATCAGCATTGTCTTCACTTTTGACTCCTCCATGCGCGAGTGCCTTCTATTCCGCACTTTGGCGTTGAAAACTCCACAATATTGTAAGAGAAGTTTTTGTGCTTTTTGACCTCTTTAATGATATCCTTCGAATGTTGGATTCTGAGCGATTTTTGGTCGTCTGTCAATTTGTGCGGAACAAACCGAGCACACACCTTTCGTAAGCGCAAATGTTCGGTCAAAATGCGATAAATCGATGTTTAGGAGATGTCCAATTCCATTTCCATGAATTTCAATTATAATTTCGGCTAATTTTTGATGAATTCACGCACAGTTTCGATGGAATATGCGGTGATCACGGATTTTGATTGGCCCACATTGTGATCGTCATTTATGTCCTCACGGCCACTTTGAAAACGTTGAAACCACTCGTGCACTCTGCTACGGGATAGGCAATCATCGCCATACACTTGTTTCATCAATCGAAATGTTTCGGTAAAAGTTTTACCAATTTTGAAATAAAATCTAATGTTGGCTCTTTGTTCGAAGCTCATTTTGGCACCGATAACACAAACATACCGACACTTAAAACGCAATAACTTCACTTCCAATCAATGAAATGTCATGAAATTCTCACCGGACAATAAATAAACATAGCAGATTCCAACGCACTAGTCGACATATAGACGGCGCCTCCAGGGGGCGCTAGATTCAAAAAGTCCTGTTTACTTTGGAAAGCACTTTGTATGTTCTGTAAAGCGGTGGACCTATCTACACGCGAGCGGCTGGTCTGAACTCATTGTGCTATAAAACAAATATTCACCGTTCAGCAGCTCGCTGCATTTAATGTACTTTTTTTTGCGAACTACGCCGTAGGAACATTCCATCTCAATTGGCTCTTTCTGGGATCTGCCGATAATGCCACACTTCGTTTCTGCGGGAAAGATCTACACTTAAGATCTAAGAAAACCATTACCGTAATACTGAGCTGTTATTCATCTTTGGCTTCGCCAATTGTCTCTATCCTTTACGATATCACGCCAGTTTTACATCCCAAGTGCAGACAGGTTAGACCGCTATGCAAGTGGATGGATGTATGGCCGACCTAGAATTCGTTGTCCCCACATGAGTATCGACTAGGAGAAAATTTTTGGCTTGGGCGTCATCATCCATGTGAGCGACATGGCCCAATCATCGCAATCGTTGGATTTTCAGACGCTTAGCTATATCCACGCCGCCGTAGAGCACATAAAGTTCGTGGCTCTACCTACTTCGCTATTCATTGTTCATGCGGGCGTGCAGAGTATATTCCTCACGAATTCTCTAATTGATTTCTTATCCCTGTTCGACATCGTCCATGTTTTTGCACCATATGATAGGACGGGAATGATTCGTCGATAGCAAAATCTGCTTCTGAATTGCCTACCGATCCCAAAGTATGTAGCACCTGTTGCCAAGAGTTGTTCTGCCCTTATCTACAGGCTTAGATTGTTGGTGGAGTTTTTGCTCGTTTCGACAAAGTCATTAACTTTTTCAAATTTATTGTTGCTAGCAAAGGTATTGTTTCAAAAGCATGAGAAATCTTTGTGCGTAGCCTCCAAGTACTTTGCCTTACCCTCGTTCACCGCAAAACCAAGCTCTCTCGGCTCATTTTCAAGTCTGGGAAAGGTTGCAAAAATGTGTCACTGCCGTTTAGATTATTTGCAAGTATCACTTTTTCTAGAATTAGTATATTGACTAAGATCACGTTGTCTTAAACCTCATCTGGTAAAGGAAAGGCTTCGAGAGATCTATCCCGATTTTAACGGATGGTTGTGGTTAATGTCGCCAAATAATATATCATTGCCTAGAAGTCTCTGAATTCGCACAGGGTACTCGAGGACAATATTTGCGATTTCGCATAATCTGCGCCTCTCTGTCTTCAGCTCACCTCCTGCATAGACGCAAACTATTTCTGCATATGCTTGCACGCTTAGAGAGGAAATCCATAGTGAGACGCGAGCCCATTGTATGGATAACGAGCGCGACGTAGTTGATGGCTTACAAATTGGCGTGCCACGGCACTTCGACTACAACAAATGCAACAACAATAATTACTGTGCATGTACGTATGTACATGTGAACATAATGCGTACTACAACAAACATGCGAGCGACAGCCGTAGAAATTACTACTCTAATACCAATTTGCCAACGCCACATTTACGCGCTGCCGCAAGGTGGCGCTCGCGCATGAAGCAATTCGGAAATGCTAAACGCTCGCATGTTTCGGTGTGTGATGGCAAATGCCATGCCATTTGTTGTTGCTTGCCGCATGATTGCATGACAAAAGGAGCAAAAGAGCGGGATAGAGATAGCAGAGGAGTGAAAGGATTGGTTGGAATAGAGAGGCCAAATGGTTGTGGAGAGAGTGTAGAACGCGTTTGGCTCGGTTGTTGGGCGCAAGATTGCTTTAAGTTGTAATTTAATGCATTCGCACGCGCACGCACACCCACATACAGTCTTACACATATGTATATGTACATTCATATATAAATATTCATAAAATGGCTGTGCATATGCAAATATGCCGTCACTGGCTCACACACGCATGCAAGGCTGCATGTTTGGCAGGGTCTGCGACTAGGAGACATGTGGGTGTACGTGTGATTTTCTGCGTGCCTGTGACTGTGTGTGTACTGCTGTATGGTAAGAATTTAATTCAATAAATAGTTGTGGCGCCACTGCTCAAAATATTCGCCCTTCGCCGCCTTCCCTCCCCGACCCTTTATCATTTCATAGGCAACTGCGAACTGTCGAAAGTTTTGATTTCAGTTTTATTTTTTTCAATGTATTTGTCTTTCGTTTCTAGCTATCGCTGCTGCCGTTTGCCGGGTTAATTTCAGTCTCGCGGCACAATTAAAACTTTTGACGTGACTGTAGTGACGCAGAGATTTGATTGCGCGATTTTGATTTCAGAGTGGCATAATGCAATTATAATAGCATTTTTTATGCACCGAAATTATTTTTTCTTATATGATTATAAATAACAGATTTATTAAAAATTAAGCTACAAAATATGTCTCTAAACAATAATATTTTCTGGTGTTTGCTCCACAAATGCGTCTTAACTTGCCAAATATGATGTCGCGTCACAATGACCCATCGCTCGACATTTGGAAGAATGTGGACAGAAAATAGTAAGACTTTTTAATTTAAATTTCACTCAAAACTCCACTTGTCGAAATATTTTATTTAGATTGGTATGAGTGTCTGTGACGTCTATTTCAAATATCAGATCAAAAAAGCCATCAACATCAAATGATGATCAACACGTCAAGAAAATAAAGTAATTTGTGCTTGAGAATCGACGATTAACAGTTAGATATCTTACTAGCATTGTTGGAATATCGCAAGGACCAGTCGAAACCATTTTGAAAGATCATTTGGACCAAAGAAAAGTGAAAGTACAATTGGTTTTCGAAAACCAGCATCTGTGATACAATGTTTTGCAACTACCAGGATGCTATAAAACATATTATTACTGGAATTTTGGATCTGTGATTTCGACCCGGAAATATATCGGGTGATTTTTTAAGAGCTTGATAACTTTTTTAAAAAAAAAAAAACGCATAAAATTTGCAAAATCTCATCGGTTCTTTATTTGAAACGTTAGATTGGTTCATGACATTTACTTTTTGAAGATAATTTCATTTAAATGTTGACCGCGGCTGCGTCTTAGGTGGTCCATTCGGAAAGTACAATTTTGGGCAACTTTTTCGAGCATTTCGGCCGGAATAGCCCGAATTTCTTCGGAAATGTTGTCTTCCAAAGCTGGAATAGTTGCTGGCTTATTTCTGTAGACTTTAGACTTGACGTAGCCCACACAAAAAATGAGTCTAAAGGCGTTAAATCGCATGATCTTGGTGGCCAACTTACGGGTCCATTTCTTGAGATGAATTGTTCTCCGAAGTTTTCCCTCAAAATGGCCATAGAATCGCGAGCTGTGTGGCATGTAGCGCCATCTTGTTGAAACACATGTCAACCAAGTTCAGTTCTTCCATTTTGGCAACAAAAAGTTTGTTAGCATCGAACGATAGCGATCGCCATTCACCGTAACGTTGCGTCCAACAGCATCTTTGAAAAAATACGGTCCAATGATTCCACCAGCGTACAAACCACACCAAACAGTGCATTTTTCGGGATGTATGGGCAGTGTGGCCACCAAGATCATAAAGAGTGATTTAACGCCTTTTAGACTATTTTTTGTGGGGCTACGTCAAGTCTAAAGTCTACAGAAATAAGCCAGCAACTATTCCAGCTTTGGAAGACAACATTTTCCGAAGAAATTCGGGCTATTCCGGCCGAAATGCTCGAAAAAGTTGCCCAAAATTGGACTTTCCGAATGGACCACCTAAGACGCAGCCGCGGTCAACATTTAAATGAAATTATCTTCAAAAAGTAAATGTCATGAACCAATCTAAAGTTTCAAATAAAGAACCGATGAGAGTTTGCAAATTTTATGCGTTTTTTTTTTTTAAAAAGTTATCAAGCTCTTAAAAAATCACCCGATACGATCAATCGGCCGAATATCGTGGCAAAGGTGAGCCGAAGCCGTAAAAACAACGTCAGAGCTGTTCAAAAACCAGGGTTATGTTGACACTTTTCTTTGATTATCTAGGTGTGGTGTACTTTGAACAAACTGGCAACAAGTGGTACCGTTTCAGTGCAATGCGCCATTTCCGTGAAGCTATTCGTAAAGAAAGGTCGGAATTATAGGCCAAAAACTCGTGCTTTTTGCGCCACGATCATCGTCGTATTCTGCATTGATCGCTAAATTTTTAACCAATATCGCGTCTCAACCACTGTATTCGTCTGACTTAGCCCCGTGTGACTTCTGGCTACTCAGCAAACTCAAACGACCGCTCTGTGAAAAGCGAATTGGGTCAATTGAAGACAATAAACCTGAATGTCTACCAAGTGTTAGAGGCCAAGGGATATCAACTTGAGAGGGGTGATAGAGATTTTGACGAACAAATTAAGAACTTTATTTTAATTATGAACAAAGTCTTACTATATTTTGCTCATAGCAGTACTTTAATATCAGTATATATGTTAGATAATGATATTCAAGTTATATAGCCCAAGTCGATTATAATGCTCTCTTAAAATAAAATTCCTGAGTACCGCTTACAAAACACAATAATGATTTAATGTGGTAGCCTGCTAGGTGGAAAGAAGCGTCTTAGTTTACAATCCAAATAAAACTGAACTGGTTTTATTTACCAGGGGATATAAAATCCCGCATGCTTCCCTTTCCTCATTGGGCAGGTCTCGAATGCCTCATCTTTGATAGTAAGCTATCAGTGAAGCCCAATCTTGAGTGGAGGTTAATGAAGGCATTGGTTGCCTCATACTGTTTTAAAGGCGCTAATAGGCAGCGGTGAGGTCTCTCACCAAAACTTGTGCTTTGGATTAACGGAACCATAGCTAAGCCAATACTGTTTTATTTTGTATTTGTCTGGTGGACGGCGCTCAGTAGAACTGCTTTCGCTAAACAACTAGAACATGTTCAATGAGCGGTTCTCTTTGCACTACGTACAACACCGACGATAGCACATAATGTCTTTCTACATATACATAGCCGGTAGAAGCATAGTTGCGAAGGAAACTGGACATATTAAGGATCCCAGAGGAAAACATTCCAAAATCCTCTTTCAGTTCGACTACAACTTGATAACTTGTATCATTGCGTCGCGGATCATACTTCTAGAGAAGTCTTCCGCGTACATACTTTGGAAAGATATGAGAGTATGGCGGAAACGCACGCAGGCAGCACAAAACTAGGTAACTAATTTATGACCTCAGTAGCAGTGGCATCAAGCTACTTACAATTTAATACCGACAAACCGATGACACTTTTTCTTCTACTGTCTTGCTTTTGTCATTTAAAGGTTGCCATACTTTGGCGAATATGATATTTCGGGTCTCAATAAATTTGTGGTAGGCTCTAGGCGGTTTTTCAATATGCGACAGTCTTTTAAATCCAAACGTAGGACTTCTGGACATCACAACGGGCAGGCGTCGAGGCCTCACGAGAAAGCCAGCTATTTACCTTACAAGATTAATATACATATAGAGGAATACCTATTGTTAATTGAATTGATGCAAAATTTCGTCAGTCACTAAAAATAAGCTCCATCGTTTTCACAGTGATTTTTACATAATAGTATTATTGTGAGATATAATGAAAGAACTTCAGTTGATCTCTCTAACACTCTGCTGAGATCTCTTCTTTACTCTCTTTATTTTAATTTTGTTCTTCTTTAAATGTGGTTGCATTTAAAAATGTCTAAAGAAGAAAGAGAAAAATATTTATCTGCCGATAGAATGACGGGATTGGACCATAAGGAAATATGATATGATATTAGAGCTTCATATTTACAACGACTTTGTTAAATGAAGAGGAAATAAACTATGACAGATGTCATCCCGGTAGAATTATTAACAAACATCATATTGGGTGATGTAGTTCCCACCACCGAGACTACCAGCTTCACTAGATGGAGCTATAGTGGGCACCATCGTCACCAAGATATCATATTTATGATCACATTCGCTGAAAGAAGATTACTACAAAAATCGAATTTTCTGCTCGATTCGATATAAAATGTCGAAATGAAACTCAAATGCACAAAACAAAAATTCCGCTAGATGGCGCTAGGTTCAAAGTTATTATTAAAACTGACAAATATGGTTCGTATTCGCTATATTCTTCAGAAGTAATTGTTTCTATGCGTCCGGAATTATTAAAATTAACTGATTTCTGTGTGAAGAACTCATATTACCTATTATTTAGTTTAACATGATAAGGGTCGACATAGTTTATCGGTGATATTTCAACCATGGAAGGCCATAGTCAACCTTTAAAGGCAACTGTTGGAGTTAACAGGTGTTGTCTAAGTACTAATTTTTTTAGTAAAAATGGTTGTGAATTTTTAGTTGCCACAAATCAGCATTAACTTTTCATCTTTAGCTAACAGGGTTGTTACTGGTATAGGGTTGGTAGAAAAATAATAATAAATACCGAAAAATATATACTTGGCTTATGCGACGCAGTCTATTTTAAAGCAGCATCAGCTTATAAATTTGTTGGTATTAATTTGTAGTAGTCTGCATGCTGTATACCCTCTAAGCTGCCACATAAACAAATTAATTTATAGCAAATAGCAAACAGTGTTAAAAAAATCCCAAAGAAAACTGCCAAAAAATATGGAAACGAAAAGAGCTTCAAAAAAATTAAGTAAGAAAAAGGGGTTAAAACATAACAAACAACAACAACAACAAAATGTAAGGTGATTATAACGAAATCTGTGTTTATTTGCCACACATTAGCGCCGCTGGGCAACACGTGACGCCACTTGCCCTTCTTCGAGTTTTTTTTCACGAATATTCGCTGCATAAGTAGGACTCACACACACAGAGCAATGTGCTTAGAATTCTTCTTTAATGTTTGTTGGTGCGCTGAGCACATAAATTCCAATCAAGCAAAGTAAAGTCAAATAAAGTAAAAGCGGAAGTAGTAGAGCAATAAAAAGCGCACAAAGGTAAAAATGTTTGCTCTCCCATACCTGCTTTGAGTGTATGTGTTGGTGTATGTATGCAAGTGTTTGCTTTCTGTGTAGCTTTGTGTGTGCGTTTTAAATATAATTGCGCGCAACGCTTTTGGGCGCCACAAACGCTAATGCCATCTTACCCGCCGTTAATATCAATTAAAGCAGTCGAGAAGCGAGTGCTCGTGCACACACACACTGACGCATACATATGCATTTCACATCTAAGAGCAAAGTGAGGTGAGCAAGCGAAAGTAGACAGCAGTAGATGGAGCAGAATTTTAAGGATATATGTGTAATTAGAAGTGAAATAAATTTAAGGAAACAGTTAAATAACAGAAAAAGAAGAAAAACCGTAACTTCTGTTTCACCGAAGCTGTAATACAACATTACGGACAATATCCCTTGCCAACTCTAGTAAAACCAACTGAGCAGAAAAAGTTTTTCATGCAAGCACTTGATTTCAATCGTCCAGTTTCTAAGGCAGCTATATGCTAGAGTCTTTAAAATGTATTAAACACTTCAATTATACAAACCCATAAGAAACAGAAATTTAGAGCATTGGAAGCCTATATTTAACGGCTTCCAATGCTCTAAATTTTGCCGGTTTCATTCGGCTGAAGCCTGGTAATTCTTGTACTGCATTCCTCCGAATCCACTTTTCCAATTTTGTGAAGATGGAAACTTAAAGGTAGGTTCCAAGTGATAACCCCCACAATATTACTAAGTTCCCTGTTTTCTATAAGTAGAATCTTTTTGGTCTGTCCCTCATAAACACTACACCAGAGTAACTTTGCGGTATGCCCGGTGTTGCTCTGCTCTGCAGCGGGCCAATTCGTCTCATTTCTAATTTATATCTGTATATGTATAACTGAGCACCCAGACAATATACTGAGAGTCTGGTTAATGACTGCTTGCATAATCTAACGCAAGGAGACTTAGTATTGCCGATACGGATAGTCCTCATTGCTTGTTGGCTGAAGTTTTTTGGACTTGCTGCTAGAGCAGAAGCCCACTAGGCACTTTCAGTTATGCCAACAATTTCTTAAAGCTATCTTCTGCGTAGTAGTAGATTTTTTCTTTGGAACTCTCGATCACAGAATAATTGGTCTATTTTTCTCTCCTATGGAAAGATATGGTAATTAAATACTACTAATTCCCCACGGGTCTCCTTTTCTCCGGAGTAGTGCCAATTTATCCTGAGCTCATTAATAAGGTATTGTATGATGTCATGCCCACACTGACTTCGAGTCCAACTCCAAGCCTGTAAGGCTTACTTTAAGTGAGTATGTTTTGGCCGAATATCGAGGATAACTTCCAGAGTCATTGTTGATGTTCATAATTCACAATCAGGCACGTTGCACCTGTTCCAGGTGATTAATGCGGCACGTTTTTGATAATGCAATCCACCACATCACTGAATCAAGAGACTATGTCTGATCAAAAATCCCTCTTTGACGCAATGGTTCTTCTGCAGGAGTTCTGAATTCGAAGGGCTTTGGAAGCCCTGCTCTTAACATGCTCTTTCCAAATCAGTTTTTTTCAACGATAACTCCGAGATATTTATATATGACAGAGCGAGAATTTGCCCTATAAAAATAAATTAACATTTTTTAATTTTAACATTTAAATTATTTTCCAAAATTTAAATTAGTTTTATGATTTTTTACTTATTTGCTATACTTAATAAAACGGCATCGCACAATTTTGCGATTTTGTAATTTTCCTATTTTCAAACAAATTTCGACTCAAAATAGCAAAAGGAAATATTTTTTGTGCAATCACTACAGCTCTAACGCCAATTAAACGCTTTCGGCTGCCATTGCCAAAATTCTGGTTCACGTCCTTGTGTGCCAAAAACCAATTGCAGCCCCAGAAACAAATACTTTGCACGGTCAAGTATGCCAAATTCGTGAAATTTTCAAACATTATGTCTCACATTCACGTTCACCGTTACTTTTAATTATAATCAGTTTACTAATCAGCACAAAAGTATGCTACAAAAAGTATTTAAATATGTGAAATTGGGTCACCGAGAGAAAGCGATAAATTTTGTGGCCAAAAATAATGTTGTTTACACAAAATAGCGCATTGATAGCCAAAGAGTGGCGATGACTGCCAGGCACTTTAATTAGGAAACTAGTTCAAGGTTTATGTGGGCGAATTAAAGTAAAACGATAAATGCGGGGACTTTAAGAAAAAAATCTAGGGTAAAAATGCATTTGTATTGCATTGAATGTATTTTTGTAGGTATTTTTCTCTAACTGAATTATACCTGACAGTCACTTTCATAAGCATTCGGTTGTTGTTTGCAATTCCATGGGTCACTGTCCAATTATAAATTTTATGATAAAAGAATTTAATATTTTTTTAAATTTTTATGTAACTTTTTATCCGCACCAAAATGGAGTTGAAATTTTGGTCCTAAAAAATATCACTATTGTTTTTTATTAACTAAGGACCCAAATGCATACAATTTCTACTTACTTGTGGACTTTTATCCCAAACCTTCTTAAAAGTGATATAAAGTGGAAGTTACTAAAAAACCGAAATGTTTTATCTGGTAAAAAGATTTCTTGAAGTTTTACAAACTCATATTTTGTATGCCTTCTTCAGAACCCAAAGCTAACTTTTAGCAAGTCTCTAATAATTATATCGCCTACCTGTTTTTTATTGATTACATCCAACTAATAATAATTTAATTATGATTAAGAAATAATTTGAAGTAACAAAAGACATTCACAAGTTTTTAATATGTTCATATCTATTTTGTTTAATTTCAGAACCGCGACAACTATAACTTCGAAGAAGGTAAGTCCTTCTAATTAGATATATACTATATATTATCTATTAAAAATTAATAAAATTTTATTTGATTTTTGCTTCGATCTTCGATCTTTCCCAGCTACAGAATGCGCCAACTTTTATAATCGCGCTCTTTAAAGCGTTAAAAGTTCTACTCTTAATAATTTCAGCATTTGCTTAGCGAATTAAAACGCCTAGCGATTACTTTCCATCTTGATCATTTGCAAAATATTTTAAACTTTTTTTACTAAATGAGTTTATCCCTTAGCTTGTTTGTTTAAAGCTCAAAATGACCTATAAACGTATCGTTTAAGGATTAAAAGATCTGTCTTCTATTATATCGTTTTTCACTTTGTGAATGTAAGCACTTACGAATTCTTTTTAGACTTTATATCTATCATTGTTGATGGATTATTTGAGGAAAATTTTTTAGGAATAATTTTAATCATTGACTTCACTGCCAAAACTACTTTTTGGAGGTCTCTTAAATAAATTGTCAAAGAGACAAGTATAGCGATGTGATTTTTTTTATTTTATATCAAAACGTGTATCGCTTTCAAGTCCAACATAATATAACTGCACCGGTTTAAAAAGCAGAAAGCACAATTGACAGTGTTGTGTGTTGTGTGGAGCAGCAGACGAGGAATGGGTTGACATGTTGGCGTCTCGAAACTTCGCGAAATCACGCAATGTCTGCCAAATATTTTATAAAGCTGACAAACGTAAATATACATAAATAGATATTAGGTTGAGTCAAAAAATGAATATATTTTTTCGCTCGGCATTTTGAAAACTAGGTGCTTAGACGCCTCTAAGAAAGTCTCTCCAGGCATGAGGAGTTTACCTTAAAACATTAATCGTTAACATTTCTTAAACGGTTAAGTTTACGGTGAAATCGCACGTTTTTCTTTTTATAGAGCATACAATTTTTGGAAAAATCGAAGATCTGACATATTTTTTTAAAGCAAGATTTGAACTTTCTTATCTGATAATAAGCAAAAAGTATAAATGTAAGGCGGTGGAGCTTACCGTTACTAGAAAAGTCTCCCACATGAAGAGACATTTTTAGATGTGTCTAAGAATTTATGTATTTCTCTGAGTACTAAGCAAATTGTTATTTTTACCCACCCTAATAAACACATTCATATATATGTGCTTTTGCTTAAGAAGACACACTCTTACTTGCTTGTAAGCATATTTTCTTATTAGAAAGGCTTGTGCTGTAATAATATGTGCGTATGTGTCGAAACAGGACATGCACGGCGTCACAGCCGCCGACTGAGCATGTGAGTTAGACGCTGTTCCGCCTTGCTTCTAGCTTGTCAGAGCAGCAGCAATATGAGGCGCCAGCTTGGCTGCCAGTTTGACTGAGTACGAAAAAGTTGAACACCAAAAATCTTCCCGCTAAAGGTAAGGTTTGGGAAGCAGATTTTGTAAGGTGGCGGCTAGAAAAGATTGAGTTGAAAATATTTTCTGTTTTAGATATGATGTTAATCAGCTTGAATGTGCTGTGAATGAATTTATATTATGGTTATTTTGATATTGATATGAAGTTTTTGAAATTCATTCAAATACTGTGAATCTTCCTCTAGAGTATGCACTTTGGAGTTCGTAACTCTTGTGGTACTTGTAGATAAATCATTCCGGAGCATAGATCTTATATCACGCAAATATCGTTAGGTTCACAAGCTCGCTGATAAAATAATATCTAGGTATCAATTTTAGACTGAATACAATCAAATTTCATTGCATTTATCGAACCATTCTCAGAAGTGTTAAGCTGAGAGATTGAACATCATTTTTAGCTTTGTTATGCCTATATTTGGGTGTTGAAGACTTTAGAGAAAAGTTAGTTTTTCCTTTACTAACTACAGGGATCTATTTTCAATACGCTTATATTAACGAGAAAGTTAAACGAGGTACAATAGTTTCTATACCTCATAAGAGTGCGTTGGAAATATCAGTCATCAAACCATATTGAATGAAGGAAAACCAAATCATTCTCAATACTCTGCCTTTTAGTCTAAGACAGTAACTCTCTCTCTCTCTCTTTCTGAAAGATTTTGCATTAATCCAATTAAACATTTTACTTGAACGAAAACGAACCTAATTCTAATGAATTATTTAGTACTAAGACTTTTTAATTTTGATTTTGCGTGAAAACACATTCGCCGAAATATTTGTTTCTAGGTTGATCTGACTGTGCCAAATGTCACATCAAAATAATCATTATTATTTAGTATAGGTTTGTCTTTCAGAAGTACATAAAGTGCCTTCGATGATATTTACGATGAGAATTCAGAATGATAGAAAAGGACTTCGGTGATAATTTTTTGTCGCGGGAAAGTGTTTTTGATCGGTACAAATTTTTCAAAGAACGAGGAATCACGTCCAAGAAGGCAATCAACAGCAACTGATGAACAACAAGTCAGTAAAATAAAGGAATTGGTGCTTGAGAATGGACTATTAAGAGTCAGAGAACTAACTGGCATATCCAACATGGAATATCGGAAGGATCAGTGAAAACCATTTTGAAATATCATTTGACCCTAAGAAAAGTGAAAGCACGATTGGTTTCAAAATCACAAAACATTTTCGTCGTCCGACTAATAGGATGTCATGAAAGGTATTAATTTTGGGCCTTAGTCTTTGTCTGAAGATAGACGAAGAGTGGGCGAATTTCCAATATTACAGAGTGCGATGAGTTTTTGTGTTACTATAATGGATATCCTCTTTTTCGGCATAAACAAAAACTACGAAGCAAACAAACAAAAACTTGAATCTGAAAAAAGTTTTCGCAGCGCATTCTCAACTGCTAAATTTTGCACAATGAAATCTTAAGCGCTCCCTGGGGCACATAATTCAAGGTAACGTGCCACATCACTTGCAGCGGCCGCCGTTAGAGCAACATACATACCAACTAAAACTTGGGTGGCATGTAGAGACAGTGGTAAACCCACAAAGCGCAGAAGGGAAACACGCCAACCCTTACTAAATTTCGAATTTCTGCACATCTCTGCTTACGTTAGCCCTTCTAGATTGTTCCACTATCAGTATTTACCTGAATGTGGCGCTCCTTTTAGCAGATGGTAGAGGGGCGAATTTGAAGAAAAAAATATTACATATAAAAGTCGTAACTCTTGTTCTCATCCTTTTGCATTCATTGCTCGTTCTGGGGTGTGCAATTTGCCGATACAGCGCTAAAGTTTCAAAGTTGCCAACGTCGATTGAACTGAGCGAAACAAACACACCTTGATTTTCATATGTGTGCCGCCACAGAATTACACACAATTCAAGTGAACTGGTAAGCGTTTTCACATTAAACTCCCCGACCGATGCTAGAAACTCAACAGTGAGTGATACACCGCCTAGTTCTTCGGCATCTTTCCTTATGCCCTCATAACGAACAATAAACTTTTTATAATACCACGAGGGTTATTTGTGTAATCAGTGAGAGAAAATGGGGGAAGAGCCAACAGAATTCCACTAGAAAAGGGGAATACTGAACTGTAACCCGGATGTGTTCTTGAGTCGCTTCTTAACTATGGTTGGTGTAAAGGACCACTATAGAAGTTGAAAGATCAGAAAGTCTAACCGAAGACACTTAACCACAGTTATATCCTGCCAAGGATTGTTCAAAAGATATCAGATTTATCTAATTTATATGTACCCAGATGTAAAGCACATCCAGTTAAAGATTGGCGGAAACCATATGTCCAACAAGACACTGGGGATAGTTCTTCGAGAAATTATTCTCAACGACGGCTTTGTGGATGAACTAAAGAACTTAATGTGAACTGATTCGAATCGGAAATCAGATCACGACTAAGACCGGATTTACATTTTTATGTTGAACTCTAATTCTATATATTCCCCAGACTTAGTTCCACACCTATTTTAAACGAATATAGACGCGAAGAAGGAGCTATTTGAAATAATAAGTCATCGCAGCTTCACTGATCCACCCAACTGTCCTTTTATAGTTTATGACGCCTCCTACCCTTGCCATGATATCACGCGCACTCTTCATAAACTCACCTCATCGACGCTTTGTTTTGCAATGTTTTTCAATGTTCATTGGTTTCGTCGATTGGCAAATTTGACCGGAAGTTGAAATTATATCCGTACACCCACATACACACAAGAAAGTTTGTGTAAATAATATGGTGCATGTTGCTATCAGCATTCGGTCATATTTATTAGAGTGCACGTGCATTCAACTGAATCTATACAGGGTGCTTAATAGATTGCTTGAATATACATGGCTATGAAAGACTAGAGAAATTTTCTGGTTAATTTAAGATTCTGTCTAACGGAAGAGAAAAATAAGATCTCTGGTTTAGATCTCTATTCACTTCCGTGAAACCACTCCGCTTTGTCGAAAGAGCAAGAGTTTTCTGACCCAATTCAAGAGACCCCACTTTATAAAGCCAAAATCTTCTTAAATACCCGAGTACTTCAGGAAAGTGGATGAAGTAAAGCCCTTCGCAACATGAAACACAAAAGATCGGTAAACAGACGAGATGTCGGACACTATCAATTTGAATGTAGCCTGGAGCACAATGAAATTTAAATATTTGCCTTATATGGACTATTTGATAGATAGAGAGTTAGAATTTCTCTCGTCCTTTAACTGAGCTCCTGAAAGCCATGATCACTCTGATGCATAATTCACTAGTGGCAGCTTTTTCTCTGCTCACATAATGGCGAGGAAGATGTGGATGGGGAGAAGTCGCTTGATATGAGGCGCAGTAAGACCGTAGGTAAGGGGAAAAGATTGTAGGGGGCGTTTTCTATAAGGAGCTTTCCTTCAGTGATTTTCAGGCAAAAGTGGCTATCAAAGTAACGACAGATATACTGCTGGGATGCGCAGCCTCTTTCAGAAAGCCTTCATTCCCTCTGACAGCAGAGCGGCAATACTAGCGCTGAGTATGCTAACTGTGCCCTTGTCCCACTCGGAGTGGAACAGAGTTGAAGCTACATTGGCATCTTGCGTTCTAGCACTGGACCAATGAACCTCGCATACACTTAACAGGCGCTGCTTGACAGACAGCTCCAGTGCGATTACGAGATACTTTTGGTCTAGAACAGAGCGTAGGAGATCTAGTGAACTAATTTCCCTAAGCAAAGTTCATCTTGGCGCCATTGTAGGAGTTCTTATTGAACACTTCATAATGCATTCATGTGGTAAGTCTGAAAATCTTGTCTGAAGCGATTTTGAGTTGTATTTAGAAGGCGAAATGGATACATCCAGACGCTTACTCCTCCATTGTTTATTCCCTCCTCCATTGACTTTGCACGACTGAGGCTGAAACATCTCACTCGCCTTGCCTTCAGCGGACCAGAAGCAAAAACTTACATTGGCCGACGCAATACATTTGTGATAGGCTTTGAAAGAGCTTTGACTTTGCCGATTTGTAATAGAGTTTTTAGGTTCCATTACAGACCAGTGTTCTAAGTTGTTGAAGTGAGATTCATCTTTTGGTCGACCTCTTAACCTAACCTAACCTATTCAGTGAAATTCACCTCGTTGAAAAAGTTAAAAATTATATGTAAAAAGGAAAGAAGACTATAATTGGATTGTCACGGCCACCATAATATAGTGGATTAAGGTGTGAATTGCATTTACTATTAAATTTATAATTTGCTTTTAGATAACTTAAAGTTTGTGGAACCATCCACGGACACAACATATGAGAAAAAAGGTTCCTGATTATATAATACACTTAATACCCTGTATACATATTTTCATATAACGCGTACCTGGTATAGTTACTTAGTGCAAATATGAGCGCAAATTGTATTGTGTTGTATTAACTCATGTTCTCTCCTCACTTTTCTGCCTCTTCAACTTCGTTCCTTACTTTTGCAACTACACGGTTCATATGCTATCCGCTTACCGCTGCCAATTTGTCTTCACCTCTTTCTAATTCCTAACTGTTTGTTCAGTTTGGACTAACTATTCTTTCAACCAACCGCTCGCGCGCACTTCTGCACTATTTTAGTGCGACTCCACAACCGTCCGCAGTCCTCCGACTTCGCTTCGCTTGTTGCCCGATGCGTTCAATTACCCAACCAGTCAATCGGACCGCTCGCGTCCCGCGCTGCTCGTCGTACAATTCATAACAATTCATTGCGAATTCTCAGCGCTTCGCCACTCGCCATCTAGCTTGCCGGCTGTCCGCCGACCCCGCTGTTGCGCGCATCCGTGTTTGTTCGATGAAATGAACCGTTCACCGAAAAACAAACACAAATTCAATTGAATTTCTCTCTGGGGAATACTCAAGGATATACTATGTATACTTATATATAGTAGTTCTTATATGGCATGTGGCATTGCTGCAGCCAACAATGTGTACGCCACTGTGGCGCCACCACATATCGACAATTGAACAAATTTTCGCAAACGAAAACGAGAATGAAAATCAAAATGTTATGAAATGAGCAGGCAAATAAATATAACGGGCGGTCGGAGGAGGGTCAGTGGCGGGTTGTGAGCGCTAAGCGGGAAGGTCAAATTTACTATTGGCTGAGTAAGTTTTGCGCTCAACGCCGCTAGGAGTTCAGCTAGTTTGATGGCGCCGTGGCAGCTTCATCAAGAGGTCAAATACTATGATTGCACAACCAGTATGTGGACAGTCAATACCTAAATATATACGTTATATGTATATACATACGTTCATCTAGCAGTGTAGCTTTAATCCCGAACGCGCTGTCAGCCCTGCCTCTTCCCTCGCTCACACACTCGCCTGGCGCTTGCTGCACCATTGCACTTTTCCGTTTGCGCTTATTGCTTTCGTCCAACTTCGGCTCACTGATTGGTTTTCTCCCATCGCAAAGAGTACAGAGTTTTTTTCAATCATACGTACCAAAAGTTTGCATTTTGTTGTTGTTACTATGTTTAAGTTTTTGTTGTGGCAAGACTCTTGTGAATTTTAAGAAAATTAAAAATACGTAGCGAAGATTTTCTTCAACAACTTTTGGCTGATTAGAAACAAAACACACAGATCAACTTCTCGGATTGAAGAAGGGAAGTGAGCGTGCTGACAAAGTGAGTAGAGCGTAAGTCCTGGCTATAAACACTAAATGAATCAAAATAAATGTTTGTGAAAAAGAAAATCAATTTTAATTTTGTTAGTAGCAATTGCAGTCAAGTTGTGTCTTGCTTTACTTGAGAGTTCCAGAAGCTTCTGTGTTTACAATGCCCAAAGTTTAAATGTGCTAATAAGGTTTGAATATTCGGTACGAATATTTCAAAATAGCCATCTTCGATTCGCCACTTCAAACCACACGCTAAGTCGAAAACAGGAAAAACGTCGAAAGAAATGACGTAGATTTTATTATTCTAAACTGAATGAAACATTTTTTCTTTGTCACTTACCAAACTTTCAGGCTTCGCTGTGGTTGTGCCAGTTTATGGGATTTATACCAGTTTGATGTCTTACTGCAAGGTGGTAAGGCGAGCTTATCTTTGCTCACGCCAGTTTGCGGGATTTATACTAGTTCGTATTTCGGTTGACCACTCTCCAAAGCCTAGTGAATCGAAAATTGCTATCACATTCTGGGTATCTCATGAATTATGTAGATGTTTTATGTCCACTTGCCACTAGGCAAGACAAGTGTTCGAGATCACAGTTTCGGCTAACATCAACACTTTTTTTCAAAAGCAGTAACCTTTTGGTTGTCTTTTATAGAATCTATTAAAAAATTGTAAGAAGAGGCTCTATCGTTGCAATCAAGAGCTTCTTTAATTCAATACACCCCCAACGTTTTGCACCAACGCTGTTAAATAAACACTGAAATTATGAATGGGTCATAAGTTGCCCGAGAAAGTCAGGACTTCTTCTGACTAAGCAATAGCTTTAATTACAGTGGTCTAGCTTTTATTGTTTTAAATAGTTTTCATATGTGACTATACATAACTGACGAGAAATTACACTTTTTGTTGATTAAGTTACTCTTTCTGTCGAGAGCTCTCCATCAACTCTAGTTTGGGACTGATCTGACCGCTGTGACGCCTTTCAAGCAGAGGTGGTTGCCATCAAGGTAGCAGCAGACGGACTGCTCCGAAGAGCAGCTTCCATTAGAAAGGTGTTCATACACTCCGCTTTGAGCTAGCGGACTGGGCACGCAAAACTAGTAAAGGAGTGGATGACCTCAGCTTCAAGAGCAAGCAGGTTGCAAGCTTTTTCACATACACAGGTCATAGCAAAATCGTCGGAAACTGCAAAGCTGTTGAGTTTACTATGGGGAGCCGATTGGAAGTCGGTTTTTCGATGTTTCTTGCGTTCTGGCGTGGGATTTTTGCACCATAAGTGAGTTCAGCAAGCACTGGTCGACAATCAGAACTTGTGCGACCACGCAATCCTATTAGCCCAGAATTAACCGTATTACTGGCTCTTAATAATGTCAATCTCTCTGCAATTGTGAGTGTTCTTACTGGACATCATACAACAGGTTCACACGCGGTGCGAATAAGTATTCTGTGGAATGCTCTTTGCTGAAACTGTCCCGCAGAAGGCCGCGAACCTAGCGAAGTTGCTGCTATTAATATTAACCGTTTTAATAAAAGTCTGGTAAGCTCCGAATGCTTCGTTGATCTATACGGATCTAGTGATTCACTTTTCATAGTTTATAGGTAAGACAAAGGACGAGTATCTGTCCAAGCGAGTTTCACCAATTTTCGATCAACCCAACAACCTAACCTAATCTTTTAGAATTTAAGCCTGTGTACATACGGCCCCACGCTAAGATATTTGAAGCCCCTAAGTGGAAGGCAGGTTTTTAAAATCAGTATCAGAAATGGAAATAGGGTCTTTCGGCATAATGTGCGCTTCATATGGAAATTTGAGTACCAGGTTTGGTAGAACTTAAAAACTTACCGAAAAATTAGTGTCCATCTCTAAAATATTTTCAGTCAATTCTCTACAAGCTCTTCCACCTATTTGCATGCAATCGGTTTTCCCTCTGACACAGTTGTAATTTAACGGTAACTGTCAGTTGGTACATAAAAATATTTTACAAACATATTTATTACATCCGCATAATTCAGTGTCTCTGTCCGTTTGCTATTCCTAGTGTCCACACTTGGTTGCCTTATTTTCCTACTTTTGCATAAACTTTTACCGGTGTCCAGTCAGTTAGTGAAAAATTCATTGCTGGTTTATATTACTCTTGTTATTATGGCTTGCACCTCGGAGAATTTTGTTACTTTCCCAACTTTCAGCAGCAATTTCCCCAAGCGACACTGCAATTTAGAGAACAATATGTGTATTCTCATTGCTACAGTTTGTGGCATGTTAACTGGAGTTGCCGCATGGTCGAGTTTAAAGATTTATTTGTGGAAGGTGGCGATGATATTTGCATACGAAGGTGCTTTTGCCCTTTCAAGCATGATTGGCTGGAACGACGAAGCCCGTTGGGTATGGTGGGAGATAAGTTACAAAAGCTTTGAAAGTCCTCTATAGTCAGTATCATACCTTCAAACCACAGTAAAGTTCTATGAAACTTATTGGAGGCCACCGCTCCGAAACGACTTAATATTGTTAGAAACTACCGACTCTAATATGGAAGTAGAAGCGAATTTAATCAGCCAACAAAGACCACAGATTCTTTTAGTTTTTACTCCTTCTGCCCATTATATCAATTTAGTAACTTAAACTAGCTTATAAGGAATTAAATACGAGTGTTTCTGATTCGAATCTGGAGTTAGCATAGCATACCAATTAAGAAGCAACCGCTCCGTATCAGACCGAGCTAATAACACAGTGATTGGGTACTCAGGAACGCATAAATTATTAAAATTTCATCTTAAACTGACTCTTAAATCAAAGGCGCCGGCTAGTTAATTCACCTATAAATTTAGTGACCTCATAATAATGAAAGTAGGACAAGACGAACTTAGGTATAAACTTTCATTTAGATTGTATTATATTTGTAGGTAACCAAAGCCATGCTTACAAGTACCTTTCTAATTATTTAAAATTCTTGAATTATTTAAAATTCTTTAAAGGAAGATAGAGACTTAGAACAATCTTAGGAAAAGAGCTATCCCTTAAATGTGATGCAAAAGGTAATAAAAGCAACAAGAACACTTTGTATTGTACAGTGTGTGTCTTCTGTTAGTGGTTTTAGAGGAACACGTAATATTACGAGGCAGAAAATTCAATCGATGAACAATGAGAAGACTACTACTGACTGAAATTCTTTTTGACAGATTCGTTAATTGGGTTGGCCTCTGTTGAAGACAGGTTCTGGTCCTTCCGGTTAAGTGGGTGCTGCTTTTTCAGCTTATGGTTCGTTAAGTCTTGGATCAAAATGGATTCATCACGACTGTACGCTGACAGTTTTAAGCCGCTACTAGTATTCAAAGACCAATAAAAGTGTAAAAATATTGTCTGCTCTTGCTAAAGACAATGAAAAGTTCCTTAGGAGAACTGAGCTATAGTTTAGCTAAAATCTCGACTCATTACAGCTCTATGTTGCTGGAATTGAGGCGGATCTTATACGACCACTACAACCTTTGGTCGGCGATCTAACCCTTTTTGGATCGGTAAGTTTTAGGTTAAGTTTGTCATCTCGACTTGATAAATGCGCGGAACCTTTTAACGGGTTTGTTTTCAAGATGCACCATTCGAGCTGTTTTATAGAGGTATGTGGTATGGAAGACTATTATTTGATCTTTCATAGCCCTGTATGGCTGTATGGAAGACCATTATTTCATTTTTGGCCTGAAGCACTCTAGTGGTACGGCAGTTAGGAAAAAAATTGGGTATTTGTATTCTAAAAAAAAGGGTTTGTTTCTAAATGCTTAAATATGGTTTGAAAAAAAAGGGAGCGAGTGCTACTTGCCAGTAGAACACTGAGAATATTGAGCTGTCTTTTATTCGATAATTCAATCTCCCTGCTCTGTTCGTCGCATGAACTTGGTTGACGCTCACTACTTCTTTTGACTCTCACTTCTCCAATACGTGGACTGTCCCTCTCACTCTTTCTTTTACATCTCTTACTTTATATTTTTGGACAAATAGCAAGCGATATCCATGCCTTGCCATTTTCGCACACACCTGCTGTACGAATATGTGGAAGGAAGTGAACAAAGCACTCGCAATTGAGGCATATTTGCGCACTCTCACACATAACAATGCATTTTTTTCGCACGCTACTGCAAATGTATATATATGTGCGTGTGTTTGTTTGTGTAATTGCGATTTCTTCGTACTAGCATTTTGTTATTGTACTTTACACCTTCATTTGTGTTCACTGCGCCGCCTGCAGGAAGTGCAACTTTTTTGTTTGCAAAATGTGCCGCACATACAGATATATGTCGGTAGGTACATATATGGAAATATACGATTGTGAATGTATGTGTGTGGGGCCCGAAGAACTTTCTTGCACATATTTTATCGCCATAAAACCATCAGCCACTGCAGGCAACAGCCGAGTCGCAGCAATTTAACCGCCATCTCCTCACTCCAACGTTCAGCAGGTTGAGGATATGTCGCTGAGGTGAGCGTAACAATTCAAGCAAACGAACGAGGCGAAATGGGGCGTAAGGAAAAAAAGTTTGAAGATATACTGCTATTTGCTGGCATGAACAATATATATGTATATGTATGTACATATATGCAGAGTATGAGTATGTGTGCTGGCTTGCCTTCAGCGCCATCCTTGCATTTGCAGCTAGTTTTAGGCAAGACAACTAACTGCCTGCTCAAATTGCTCCTATAAAGTGGTGTATGCATGTATTTGAGCTGGAATTCTGCATAGTTTATTTTCTAAGCATCGCTGAGGCTTTAAATTCTGCGAGAATGCATTTCAGTATTGGAATTCAGCACATTAATTGGAAATTTAATTAAATTCATTAGGAGCCGCTCTCGCAGCGCTGTACCATCATTGTGATGTTAGATTGAGGTTATGTTCTTGTGAAAAAGTAAGTGAAAAGGGGTTAATCTGAATATATATATATTTTTTTTCCAACAAATATTTTACTTGACAACTCAATAACGGCTAAAATAGTTTCGTCTTCCAGAGAAGTTAGAACACTCTTACATAACAGACTTGTTACTTATATATATATGAATCCTTTCTCCTACTTTAGTTACATGAAAGAATGTTTCTTAAGCAACTAACACTAACTTACCAATGCTAATCAGTGCGATAGTCGAGACAGTAAAATGATCCGTACCCAGGGCAAGTTACTCTCTAGACCTGCTCGCGACCTCGTAAGTAAACGCTACTACTCAGCCCTTGGAACTGGTTTTCTCGTAATATGCTCGCATTCACTCCAGACTATTATTATCTCACGATCGCGTAAGTAACCACGATTAGATAGCGCTTTTTATACTCTCGCAACAAAGTTGCTAAGGAGAGTGTTATAGTTTTGTTCGCATAACGGCTGTTTGTAAGTCCTAAAACTAAAAGAGTCAGATATAGGGTTATATATACCAAAGTGGTCAGGGTGACGAGTATAGTTGAAATCCGGATGCCTATTCGCCCGTCCGTCTGTCCGTCCGTCCGTTCGTGCAAACTGTAACATGAGTAAAAACTGAGATATCATGATGAAACTTGGTACACCTATATCTTGGCTCCATAAGAAGGTTAAGTTTGAAGATGGGCAAATTCGGCTCACTGCCACGCCCACAAAATGGCGAAAACCGAAAACCTATAAAGTGTCATAACTAAGCCATAAATAAAGATATTAAAGTGAAATTTGGCACGGAGGATCGCATTAGGGAGTGGCATATTTGGACGTTGGAAAAGTGGGCGTGGCCCCGCCAACTACTAAGTTTTTTGTACATATCTCGGAAACTACTATAGCTATGTCAACCAAACTCTATAGAGTCGTTTCCTTCAGGCATTTCCATATACAGTTCAAAAATGGAAGAAATCGGATAATAACCACGCCCACCTCCCATACAATGCTTATGTTGAAAATCACTAAAAGTGCGTTAGCCGACTAACAAAAAACGACCGAAACACTAAATTTTACGGAAGAAATGGCAGAAGGAAGCTGCACCCAGGCTTTTTTTAAGAATTGAAAATGGGTGTGGCGTCGCCCACTTATGGACCAAAAACCATATCTCAGGAACTACTTATCTAATTAATTTTACAGCAAAATAAAAAAATATGTAAATGACGGATAATGAAATCTTGATTATCACTTTATCATGCGAGAGTATAAAATGTTCGGTGACACCCAAACTTAGCTCTTCCTTTCTTGTTAAGATTTGTTATCGTTGTAACAGAAAACATTCCTAAAATAACTTAGAGTAGTGGCGTCGAGTTGACAGTCCTTGCCCAGACAAATGTCTGAATTCGTTCCGGTTGCTTAGACCCAACTATCGTGGGAACGGACTTGGTAAGCTTTCGTGATATATGGTTCAACAGTTCGCTGCTATCGCAAAGTGGGATCTTGCAGTCGTTTGCTAAGTTCAAATGAACGATTAGTGAGCTTTTGATCATATAGATATAGATATACAGAGATATAGATATAGATATAGATATAGATATAGATATAGATATAGATATAGATATAGATATAGATATAGATATAGATATAGATATAGATATAGATATAGATATAGATATAGATATAGATATAGATATAGATATAGATATGAGATATAGATATAGATATGTGATATAGATATAGATATAGATATAGATATAGATATAGATATAGATATAGATATAGATATAGATATAGATATAGATATAGATATAGATATAGATATAGATACTAATACAATCGATCATTTGATCATTGAGTAATCTTTTGGTACTCATAATTGTCAATCGTTAGTCATGAATTATATTTATCTTTAATAATAAATTATTAGTTATGAATGATTGAGAATTATGACTTATTAATTATGGATTACGAATTCTTAATTATGAATAATGCATTACGACTTATAAATTATGATTTTCGAATAATTATTAGTTGGTTTTGAAATATAATTTACAAATTATGAATTATGCATTATGAATTAATGAATTGATGAATTAATTAAATTTTAAGGAAAACATTATTATTTATGAATTTTATATTATTAATTATAAGATATGAATATTGAACCAGGAAATTTTAATTATGAATTAATAACGGTGTATGGTGAATTATGAACTCGTGGGTAAATTACGAATATTTCTTAGATGCCTTTCGGTAGAGAGCTCTAGAAATTTTTGCCATTCGTACCATTCCAAACATTTCTGGGCACAATGTCAAGATTATATATGTTTACATATAAGTCATCACAAACGAAGACGCATCTGAATGCTCTTAATAATGACAGTCTTTCACTTTTAAGCAGCTTCCTGCCAGCTCACGACGATATTCATTAAATTGCCTTAAATTACAATTAACTTCTCTTTTTACCAGACGAGCGGAGTACACAATTAATTACGGAAATATGCTAAGTACAAAAGCAAATAAGCTAACCAGCACACTCACATACATATGCACATGTTCATAAGTCTATTTAAAAAGAAAGCATATTAATAAACAGGAAATAGGATATGGGCGATTATGAAAAGCGATAAAATGTACAATGCGAAAGTTTCCAAGCAAATATGCTGCGTGTGGTTGTGTTTAGTGCATGAAGAAAGCATGCATGTGTATGTGTACTATTTGCGGCGTGTGTGTGCAGAAAACTTTATCAATTAGAAAAATTAAAATCGTTTCGACATACAAGCACCCCAACAAAGCGCTACTTAATCATAAAAACATGCAGCAGCAAGGATAATAAACTCAAAGCAAACAACAGCAACAAAAACAACAACAAAAGTTAAAACAAGGCAATGGCTGAGGCTGAAACTAGCTAGAGAGTGGAGGGGTGTGGCAACTTGGAGTTTGAGACACAACTGACAGTTGAACTGTGTAAGAGCAGCAGCAGCAAGTTATGGAAAGTTCTATTTATATTTGTGTTTGTGCTACAAGCTTGTTTATCTACGCATACATGCATATGTATAAGCATGTGAGTATGTGCGCCACAGCGCCTGTTGGTAATGCAATACATTCGACTGCATGCGGTTCTAATGCTTGTTACTTGTCTATATGGCTTTGTGTCTGCAACTGTATGATGGCACACACGAATGCATACTTATATGCTTATATTTGTATAAGTGTGCGTGTTCACATGGCTTGCCTGTACAGTTGACAGCCACGTGACAGTTACAATGGCACAAAATCGGATTAACAAACTACAGCACGCGTACAAATACACAAACAAATATAAATATATATCTTTATATATACATATGTATGTACATATGCATATATACTCACACATACTCTCATAGAACTCTGTATTTGTTGGTATACAAATACTTTAGCAATTAGGCGAGGCGCTTAGTGTATAGCGAGCAACTTGGGAACAAAAGAATTCACCGACGCATTGAAGCATCCATTCACCTGCTAAGTACGCACATGCACAGACACACATACTCACACCCAATTAAAAGAAATTCATATTGTGATCTTGACAGTCACATGAGTTGGTAGTTAGGAGTATAAGGCAGCGTATGGTAAGCGTTTTGTATGGCAAAATGAGCAATGCCAGTCATAAATGAGAGCATTCAAAGCCAAATGCACATACACGCTCACACGGCCTCACGTGAAGATCTGGCTCCACAAATAATTCATTAATGTTCCTTAGTTGCAACAAGTTGTGCTCACATAAAATGGCTGGCTGAATAAGGTTCGGGCGGGATTCCTAGATCCCTGAGGGATGGTGAGCTAATTTATTCGTGACGGATCTCTTTGTTTCTCTATACTTCTACATAGAATATTTTTGAAACATGAATAATAAATTATGAATTATGATTTATAAATAATGACTTAAGAATTTCGTTGATTTTGGCTACACAGAAGCATTACACTTCACAGGGCACAGTATAAAAGAATCTTATCTTGATTTTGACCAATCAGTTTGTATGGCTGCTACATGCTACAGTCATCCGATTTAAATAATATGTTCACAGGTTAATGGTCCGACTTGGAAAATAATTTGTGGCGAATTTCGTGAATATATTTTATCAGATGAAACCGTTGCCGACGCAAGGACCACATTTGGACGGATCAGTTTATAAGAGAGTTATACGCTTTAGTTATCCGATTAAAACAATTAGATTGAAATTTTGTTCTGAGTAATAATTCTTGCCGAATTTCATGAAAATATGTTGTAAAAAAAAGGGGTCCATACAAGGACTTCAATTGGTTTAATCAGTTTGTATGGCAGCTCCATGCCATAATGATCCGATCTGAACAGTTTTTTCGGGGATTATGTCGTTGCTTTAAACAATAGCCTGTGGCGAGTTTCGTGAATATATCTTGCCAAATACAAAAGTTGTCTTTACAAGGACCACATTTTGACCGAACAGTTTGTATGTTCGCTATATCCTATAGTTGTACGATATCAGCGATTCCGATAAATGAGCAGCTCTTTGGGAGAAAATGACCTGTACGAAATATTTGACCAATATCTAAGAAACTGAGGGACTAGTTGGCGTTTACCACCCCGCTAATTTTCATACAAGCGTATATAGTAATTTATAAAGTCTTCGACGCTTCTTTCTGAGTGATGCAAGCTTCGTGGCTAACTTGACAAGTACCTTTGGCATTTTGAGAGTATAAAATTAGTATAAATTATGACTTACGAAATTTTCTTAGACCCCCTTCGGTGGGTAGGTCGGAGTGCTGCTTCGGGATCTAATAGAATCTTTTAATCCATCTATCCCGTTTCATGCTTGCGCTTAAGCCAATTTTTATGGGCAATCATTCAAGGTTAGATTCCGTATGGCTTCCAAGTATTTTGTGTGGAGTTAGCTGAGCTTTTACAGAGAAAGTGGGAAAAAGTTTTTGCAGCCACTATAAGCGCGTGCTCTCGAAATGGCAAGTCTCCCGTTATAGCAGCTGTAAGTCTGAAAATACTATTCCTAAACATATGTAATAAGTCCTCGGTTTTAGTCCTACATGTACATTTCAGCCATATCTGCTTCGTTATCTTGCGGTTGAGGATTTTTCATTTAAAAAGGCTTCTAATTTCGCTAATTCGTCTGCTTTTTCGTTACCAAAAATGTTCTTTTGGCTGGGGACCCAAATTAAGGATAAGTGCAGTTGACCCGCCAGTTGGCTCAAAGTCTTTCTGCAATTAATAGCTACGCTTGAATTAAAAGGTGGCGTCGATAAACCAATGATAAAGGAGAAGTTTGGTTCAAAAAACCCACTAACCACAGAGAAGTGTTGCAAGTATCTTTTGGTCATTATTACTAAAGAAGCGGTACTATATGTTAAACTCTATATGATTAAAAATATAAAGACACTCTTTGGGAATGGAGTCAAAAGCTTTACGCAGAATGCATGCCCCTTGATGGATTCCTAAATTCAATACAATTGCGAGCTTATAAGTTCACATCTGGCAGCCCTTCTACAGTTGCCAATAGAAGTTGAAGAACTGTGTCGTCTTAATTAAATAGAAGTTAGAATTGATTATTCATTCCATTTGAATGCGACTTATTCATACTTCGTTTTAGTTAATTAAATAGGAATTTCCCAAGCTCTTCACTTAAAATTTTCCAAAACGTAAGTCGGCTCAATAACTACACTTTAAAGGTTATCAATTTCAAATACTATACAAAGCACTATAATCACTTACACACACACACACTTATACATGCATATACGTGCATACACACACAAATCCAAGCATATTAGTGCGGCGGCGTATTCACACGCCTAAGCTCGTCACAATAACGCCAGCCAGCGCTGGCATGTGAGTTATTATCTCCGGTGACACGCCAAAAAGGATTTCTCATACCTTAGAACAACAACAATACAACAGCATTTGTATATATGTATATTCATGTATATGGCAGTAGGCACATTCGCTCACTCAAACAGACTTAAAGGTATATGTTGGGCTCCTTCTCGACTTGCTTGCTGCTCGAACTCACGGAGACTCCTTTCTTACTTCCTTAGCATTCCCTCGGTGCTTCTATATCACCCCGTAGGGTCCCTTGTCTGGCACTTCCTTTGATAGTCTCTATACATGTCTGCTTTATCTGTCAACTCATCGCTTAGCACACAAATAATAATAATAACAATAATACCCACTCGCTGATATGATTATAGTATTCTATTGTTGCCAAATAGCGCTGCCATACACACACTCGCAATTGCCTGCTTTATGAGTGCTCAACTGCCAGTTTCTCAGCAGGAAGCCAGGGCTTTTCAAGCTTCAGTATAGACTTCAATTGCTCTGAGCTTGCTGGGTATCACTTCAAAGCCTCTGTAAGTACTCAAGTTCTGCATTTTTGTTGTATTACCTGGGAATGGTCCACACATTTGATGTGCTTGTTGGTGTGTATGTGAGTTATGGTTTATTTGTTTGTATTTGTAAGTATGATTTGATTCCTAAAGCCGCAATTGCGCAGCTACTGAATACGACTTTGCCAAAATAACTTTGTTAAAACAATAAAATATTGAGAAATGACGACCGACATATATCGGAAACTTGTTTATATTTACATAAAAGATAGTCAGATATAGCTAATACGGTTTCAAAATATTATTCGCTGTGTGAATCGTCAAGTACTTTTTTGTCGAGTTTACGATAAGGAAATCCTATTTAATTAACTAAAGAAAATGGAAAACGGTTTCCGTAATCCCTTCTAGTTTGCAGCTGTGCAAATATTGTTACATGGCAAACTCATTTTTTAGCGCGTGCTCTCCAAACGGCCAGTGCCCCGTTATAGTAACTCTAAGTCTGAACAAACAATTCATGGACCTATGTAATAAATACTTGGTCCAATTTATGTCATTCCTGAATCATATTTAATTTGTTATCTTGCAGCTTGTTATTATTTTCCAGGTGCTTTGATCTACTTGCTCAAGCATCATCAGCATATAAAGTTCTATTTTGTCAATTTTGGTCGGCATTTTCGCTGTCGAAAATGTTCCATTAACCGGGAACCGTAATTTTGAACAAATGAAGTAGACCGGCCAGTGAGCTTAAAGCGCTTGAATTAATATGTGACTTCGATAGGGTCGCCTTTATATCCGTTTATTTCGATATGAAGCGACCGTAAAAGTCTTTCGAAAGAAGAAAGAAATTTAAGCTGCGGTTTCAAAAATTCGAAGCTTCCGTGTTATAAATTTTCGAAGTAAAGAAAATGAAGATTTGAAGCTTCATTTATCTCACAGTGACTTTTCTTCAAATTTCTCTCTAATTTACTTCTAATTTACTTGATTCTTTGACGTTGTAAGATTTGATATATGCGGTTTATTTACTGCTTGATCTCATAAGCCTTTGACGGTTTTCATATAACTACCAGCGACCAAAACTTAGTTCTTCAATCAGTCAATAAATGTAAGAAATCATTCTGATACCACTAGTCCACAGAATGGGATCACATAAATGACAATTTGACAACTTCATCCAGTCGAATTGATGGCATGACTGCGAATTATTCTTAGGTTAGGTTTGACATACTTCCATTGTGATTCCATAAAATAGAACTCCTGTCATTCGAACTTACAAGCCATCGAAACACCTTGCGACTAATAAAAATTTACTCCATTATCATTTTTGAAAGTGTGAGCTCCCAAGAGTTTGGGTCTTAAACTCGCAAACGTGAGACAACTTAGAAGGAGATGATTCCACCTCCCCTTCTTCTATACAGCTATTGCTGCTTGATGCCAGCAAGATTCTTAATTTTACAGCATGGACGACGATAGAAAAATGGCTCGTTAGAACCCCCACAACTAAGGAGAGGATAAAATTAAGACGATTATTTTTAGAACTCTCTTGTTTACCACATTATTCCTTGTGCAATAATTACATTAAGTCTACTTCCATACCTTATTCGGATGACCTCTCTTGTGCCACCCGATTGAGGGCTATGGCCTTTGGGCCATTCTAGGTGAATTCGGCACCTGTTCTCGCAGACTAATAACTTCTTGTTGTTTGGTGTCTCTTATTAATAGAGCTCAAACCCGGCATGTATGTATGTCATGTACTTCCAATTCAGAATTCCTATAAATATCTAAAATTATTTTATTTAGTGACTCACCTTCTACCTAGTTATCATATCGAAAGCTTTCTTGAATGCGAAGCTTGTTTGCTTGAACGACACAGGTCAGCTGAAAATTGTGGGTCGGTCGATAAGAGTATGGCATGTGCGCCGTGAATATCCACCGCTTTGTTGAATTTTAGCTTTTTGATAGCATCATCAACTCTTCCTCAGCTATCCTTGGATAGGTTAATATTAGTCTCTAAAGCTTTTATTAACTTTCTGTGATGGGCTTTTCCACAATAATCCTGCTCAGATGTAGATCAGTGCAGAAGACGAAAAAGTATTACATGTTCTACTAAACCGCAAGATAAGGTTTCTTCAAGAATAGTTATTTATAGTTTATATATGCAGTCCAAGAATAGATAATTAAGGGCGAAGCACTGTGAATATTATTATTATAATACATTTTGTTCTGGCACCTGTCTGTTTACATCAATCAGATTGTTTCCGTTAAATAGTGCACCCTGTTCATACGCCAATGACTGGTAAAGGGTGAAACGTGAAACTACTAATTTCAATTTACCCAATTGCCACGCCCCTGGTGATGCTAGGCGAGTACATAATATCTCTTAGGTACTTATGGGAGCACATAATATCTGCTATGTAGGTAATGCAAAACGTTTGAGCTACTTAGCTGACGCTCATCTACAATGTCATAGCGCTTAGATGATCGATCATGGTTAGGACTTATAGACTTTCTAATACATAAGATTAAATTTAAAAGCGATAGCCATAAAAATCCTTTCCTTCGCCTGTATTATATTATCTAAGTTACGATTCTGTCGATTTCCTAAACCATAGTTTCTGAGATATGGTTCTTGGTCCATAAGTGGGCGTCGCCACTCCCATTTTCAATTTTTGAAAAAAGCCTGGGTGCAGCTTCCTTCTGCCATTTCTTCTGTAAAACTTGGTGTTTCTGACGTTTTTTGTTAGTCGGTTAACGCACTTTTAGTGATTTTCAACATAACCTTTGTATGGGAGGTGGGCGTGGTTATTATCCGATTTCTTCCATTTTTGAACTGTATATGGAAATGCCTGAAGGAAACGACTTTATAGAGTTTGGTTGACATAGCTATAGTAGTTTCTGAGATATGAATAAGAAGCTTAGTAGGGGGCGGGGCCACGCCCACTTTTCCAAAAAAATTACTTCCAAATATGCCCCTCCCTAATCCGATCCTTTGTGCTAAATTTCACTTTAACATCTTTATTTATGGCTTAGTTATGACACTTTATAGGTTTTCGGTTTCCGCCATTTTGTGGGCGTGGCAGTGAGCCGATTTTGCCCATCTTCGAACTTAACCTTCTTATGGAGCCAAGAAATACGTGTACCAAGTTTCATCATGATATCTCAATTTTTACTCAAGTTACAGCTTGCACGGACGGACGGACGGACGGACAGACGGACGGACAGACGGACATCCGGATTTCAACTCTACTCGTCACCCTGATCACTTTGGTATATATAACCCTATATCTGACTCTTTTAGTTTTAGGACTTACAAACAACCGTTATGTGAACAAAACTATAATACTCTCCTTACCAACTTTGTTGCGAGAGTATAAATATTAAAAATTTCTATTTGATTAAGACTTGTTTAATTCTGGGACCTTCTGTTCAAAGAAAATTGCTTTAATACAAATTCCGATAGATATGCATATTTATTTGTAAAGTTGCCACATATTTATTCATACATATGTATAAATATGAGCGTGTGTCCGCCTTCTTTATTGCCTCATCAATTAACTACACGAATTGCAACAAGAATGCATTCACGGTAATTTATCAACACCATGTACGCCTCCTTACACGTTTGTGAGTATTTACCTACACATACAAAAATTCTTCCATATACATATTTATGTATGTATAGTATATGTGTGTTCACAGTAAATAAACTGGCGGTAGGAGCTTAATTAGTGCGGCAACGAGGCATGTAATTATTTAAATGAATTCAATTTCGTCATGGCAATGCAAATTTCAAAGGAAACAACAACAAAAAAATAGATAGCAAACCGATGCGACGGGATTACACATACTGACATACATTGAGTAGCCTATTGAAGTCCGAGTTGCATATATATTTCGACTTATATTTGATGTGTGTGTATGTGTGCAAACATTTATTTTTATGCGGCTGTAGAGATGAATATACTAGTATGTATGTATGTTTGTACATCATGCAAATAGTTCAGTCCCAAAGGAGCTAGCCTCTTTCCCATTCCTCACTATCTTTTTAAATTCTCCACACCTTTTACACTCACGCCCAATATTTCCTTCTATTTTGTTATACATTGGGGAGGGTATATTAAGTTTGCCCCAGAAAGAAATGTCGTAGTCCATACAAAGTACATATGTACATACTTATGTGCACGATTAACACGATAAGCGGATTTAGCTATATCCTTCAGCCGGTAAATTAGCGAACAAGTCCATCAGTTTTCGTGATATCGATCTGGAATTTTTCTCTCATTCTTTCCTTCTCATCAAGCTGCTCATTTGTCGAAGACGCCGGTATTGGGCTACTATAGCATATGGCTGGCATACAAACTGAGCGATCGGAATCAAGTGCTTGTATAGAAAACTTTTCCAGTTAACGAGATATCTTCACGAAATTTGGTAGGAGTTATTTTCTAAGGCAGCGATACAGTCCTGGAAAAAATTGTTCAGATCGCTTCACTAGAGCATATTACTCACATACAAATTGATCGATCAAACTCCAGTCGTTATGTGAAAAACTTTTATATCGACGAGATATCTTCATGAAGTTCGACATGGATTATTGTCCAAAGTAGCAATGCTATCTCCAAAGACATTGTTCGTATCGGATTTCTCTATCAGATTACTGTTCAAGTTCTTGTTTGGAAAGTTTATTATTTGACAAGATATCTTAACGAAATTTAGCATAGATTATTGTCGAAGGTCGCGGAGGATTTTTGAGATAAGACCACTGTGTCATTTAGCTACCATACGAACTGCATGAACTCAATCAAGTTTGAGATATTCTCTAATGATCTTAATTCAATTTGACTTCGTTATATCAAATAACGAGGCTTGAAAGAACTAGCAACACGTTCTCCTTTAAATGCAAACTGTGACGTGACGTTCTCAGATTTAGTTTCACATACAGGTCTTATAAGAAATAGACCTATGTGTGGTATTATAGCTTTGCTAAACATTTTTTTTCTTTCACTTTACTTTCAACGCTTTCCTTATACCGCCTTTAATTACTTGCTTTGATATCGCCATGCACATATCATACTTCCGCTCATCCTTACCTTGCCTTGCCTTTGTGCTATCCGTTCTCCGCTCGCGCCTGCATCCATCCCAGTGACAAATGTGTTTCGCTTCAATCTGATTGCATTTGCCAAATGCCGATTAACTACTTGATGTTGAATATTATTGCATATGTGCTTTCTTTGTTGTTATTGTGATTGTAGTTACATGCTTCATGCTGCACTTGCGGGGTTTGCGAGGGTGTGGGTGGTGCTTGTAACTTGTACCTCTGTTGTCTGTGTAATTGCCATTCGCATTGTTGTTGCAATGCATGTAATTAACAAATTTGCCAAATGACTAAGTGTGAATGTATGTATGTATGTGTGAGTAGTTGGATATGGATCTGTACGGATGTGTGTTTGCATTTCTGCCTTATTAGAGTTTCATGTTCGCCTGATTTGCTTGGCTCATTTGTGGATGAAATTTAAGAGCATAAATACTTGTACACACACCTGCTCAATATAGCCCATGTATAGTATATATCTAAATCTTTTCGAAGACAAGAGGTACTTTTAAAGAGTTGCTTAATGTAAGGACAAATTGACAGCAAGTTTAACTTAGTCGTTGTACAACATTTCTTATAAGAATGCTATAGGGAGCTCCTTATCTGATTATCAAATTCATCTTACTCTTTATAGAAGCTGAGCCAAGGCTTCACTTTCCATTTGATAAGATGAGTTTTCGAGAAGCCATCAATTTGGCAAGTGCCATGAGAGAATTTTTTTCTGAAAGAAAAACATAGAGGTCTTCGAAGTGAAATTGAAAAGAAACTTATTCTATAATTTGGTTTTTCGGTTTTGTTTTGACTGGGAATCGAATCAAAGCGTCAGTAGAAATTTTTCATAAATAAGGTAGCGTTTGGGATCTAGGCTAGTCGAGGTATTATGGCTTATCACTTGATCGTTTACAGAGCGGTCTATTGCGATATCCGAAACACTTGAGTGGCCTCGAGGCTGTCATAAATGAGGAGTCAAATTTCAATTATAGCAATTGCACCTGATTGGCAGAGCCTATTAGTTATAAGACATTCCAAGCTTAGTCTTTATTAGACAGTATGAAACTTTATTCAAAACAGCCTTCTTCCAAAAAACTTCGATAATTGACATCCAATAAAATGTTGGTCCGACCGCTTCGTAGTTTATCAGATTATAAGAATCCCAATTGGGATCTAAGTTCCTATCACATCACAAATTAAATCCATTTCTTTTCTAACTATATTCTATTTTTAGTCAAACAGTCGTTCGCCAATCATTACCTAGCCCAATTTCCTCCCATCAAGGGTTCAGCAACCCGTCCAATATTTTTCGCAACTCGAATGACAGGTTAATTTTTGGCTTTCTTTCAAGGCCTAGTGAATTGGCTTCCCGATTATTACATACAAAATTTTCAACTATTAAACATAGCTCTCATTTATGTTACCGCCATGTAACACTTCTGCTCTAATAAAATTCATGTTCAATATCAGTACCTTGTCCATAATCTTTTGTCCTTGAGTATATCCTTGGGTATATTAAGTTGGCCAGAAAGATTGTAGCATCCAGAAAGAAATTTAGGAGACTCTACGGAGCATATCTATAAATGATCAACGTGATGAGCTGAATCGGCATACATGCTCCCAAAACGTATAGTGTGAAGTTCATAATACGAATAATTCCTTCTTTTTTGTCGCAATTACATAAACGGTGAAGAGATATGTATGTATCTAATAGCTACAAGAATTTATAATTTTCTAGCTATCAAGATTACACTCAAGATCAAATATGACCCGGACAACTCCATCCAAACTGCATGCTCAAACTGAATTGATAAAAGATTTCAAGATTTGAAAGAGAATTTGGGGTATTGTCTACTTAGGCTTTTGATTCAAGATAGGTGTTTTGACGGCATTTGTTGATTGTTGTTTAATTTCGTTCCCAAGACTGTGCGCTTGAAGTCCAAAAGCTGTAGCTTCTAAGCAAATTTCAAGAAATTTAATCATTCATCGATTTATGGCGCGGTGAGCCTGTAGAAAAGGAGCTCTCGCATATGCCTCAGGAACGTTCCTATGATATCTGTAAAGAGTACATTTTTCTGTTGTTTGCAGCTCCTCTTACCGCGCCGCTTGTTTGGCAGCTAAGCACCGGTCCCATCAGCATTATTACTAAGCTGCAAATATATTTCCAAAATGTATAAAAGCCTCAAAATGGGTCAATTAATATAAACCTACAGCTTAGCGTTCTCAATATAAGTCAGTGAAATATCAATGTGTCTGCTCTAAATCTCCACAAAAATCAGCGAACATCTCGAAATAGTTGAGATAAATCACTGTGCTCTTTTCAAAATATGCATTCGATAAATAAATAAATCACCATAATTTCACAATCGCACATTTCTTCGTAGCTGTCTTATTAACGGTTTCTCACTTACCCGGCTGCCGCGAACGAAAAATTGCTTTGCCAACAACTTAAAGTGTGGCAAATAAGGAATGGCGAAGAAAATTGCACCGAAATAAAAATAACACATCGATTGCCACATTTTTGCAAAAGTTATTGCAAAAACAAAATAAAAAATTACAGCAAAAAAGCTAAAAAACCATTTCAACAATCAATAGTTGGCATATTGCATGCCGCTTGTGCGCCGCGAGTACCTGCATGCTGCTATTGCATGTTGCATGTGGCCATTTGTCTAAGCGTTCGTATGTGTGTTGTTGTTGTAGCAAATGTTTGCGCATCGTCGCGTGCGAAAATTGACTGCACTAAGTGTTATGTTAATAAACAATAATAATAATCAGACATTAAATAGCGCAATGCAGCTGTAAATATGTGCGAAGGCAGGCGAAAAACGAAATTCAAACGAAAACGAAACCAAACGAAATGCCATGTAATGCAATCCAAAGTATTTGGGTTGTTCATATTTGTTGTGTGCATACCCATTTCGCTTGTAATGATGAAGGAGTGGCATAAATGTTGGACGAAAAACTATTTGAATGTACATTAGGGTGAGTTGAAAGATTTCTTCTAAGCGTTAAAATTTTACAAGCCAGAAACATCAGGCCAATAATACCGATAACAAAGGAGAAAAACACAATCTTCCGCTGTACCTAAGCTCGAAAATCCTCAACAAACCAAGCCCTTGATTTTGAGCATTCAGTTTGTCGGCCGCTATACGATAAAGTGGACCGTTCTGAAAATGTGCTTTAAATAGTATAGCATTGAGTCTGTCTCAAAGCCTGAGGGTTTTCATCTATTCGGACGACATAACCTAGCCAGCGTAGCCGCTGTAAATAGACTACTTTATTGATAGTTATCAGCCAACTTCAACTTCTACTAGAGCTTCTATATCTCTCCCTAATACACGAAGCTCCTTAGAAGTTTTATGATTAAATCTTAGTTAGAAAGACCTTACGACGATACAAGTATTCTATTCTGATTCTTCTTCATGCGATTGCAGGGCTATCCAGAAGTACGTACATACGTCTCTGGTTTTTCTTCTTTTTGGTCAAAGAAGCGAGACAGATCCGTATTGCTGTTCTCTAATAAATGCAGATGGCAACGTAATCTGCAACAATCTGTATCAAATACCGGAAGCTATCTTAATTTTTTTCTTGGAAAAGCGATTCGTTTTTGGAACCGTTTTATATCGAACTCTAGCAGAAACAGCCTCGCCTGTCGAGACTCAAACATTCTTTGACAGTGGTGTTTTATACTGACCTTTTCCTTTTTTCGTAGCTTTTCTCGTAATGTGTGAGGGGCTCATAGCGAAGAAGGGTTTCAGTCAGGGAAGCTGATTTCCATTGATGTCTCTATGCCCAGGAATCCATGCAAGTAAGATATTATTTTCAGTAGCAATCCGGTAAAAATGTTGATATAATTTCAACAGACAAGATTCACTGAAGTGCCGCTGCACTCACTGAGAATGATAATTCGTTCCCCATGATAGCTTTTTCTCTATAACAATCTCTGAAAAAATGCTTGCACTATACCAACCTTAATTCCAGCTGCCGTTTTCAAACCGCCTGTATACCATTGTATTGTTCTCCTCCAAAGGTACTCACCCTTCCAACCTTAAAAAAGATCTCTATGCTGTCGTCTCCATAGCGGAATGGTGCGAAGTGAGGTTCAGAATGAGCTCTAATCCAAAGGTAAGTTACCTGGAAATAGCACCAGTGATACATACGCATGTCAACTTCCGCACTTTTGTCAGCTGTTTCTGAACAGTTGCAGGTGAGACTCTTGACGCCTACGATGCCGCTCCATATGTGACTATCATAGATTACTTCCAGCGTAGGTGACTTTTGCAACCGCATATATACTATCTCATTAACTTTAGCCACTTCGTTCAGAGAGAACGTTAGGGCTGTCAGAGAGGGAAAAGTTATCCTCGCCACCTTATAATGCAAAAATTAACCGTTCAAATGTAGCCGAATTTACCTCCTGGCTGCAAATAAGGAAGAGAGGCGAATCTTCGTTACAGCTCGTATCCCCTACGAAAGAGGAAAAAACCAGACGCCTTAGCCCCTGCACAGCGACAAGGTGCCTGCCATTGCAGAAGACTCGAGCTTACTTGGGACTCAAATAAAATCCATGAATCGAAAACAAATTCCTTGCTATCTCATTAGTCTAAAAGTAACGAGCGATCGCAATTTGACTCATATTGTCCTTACAGAGCTACACATAAAGTAATGCATTAAACATCTTAGGTATCCACAAGGTACCAAGGGTTTATTTTGTTTTACCAATGAAAAACATTTATAAAGTAAGAGTTTTCAACTCACTAAACTTTTGACAGTATCAATTTGCTTAAAGAAAATTTATAATAAAATTTAACTGTTTTAGATTTAAAATGCTTTCGACGGCGGCGGATCGAACGTTCAAATGATATGAATAATAAGAGATTGGTGTTATGCCCGTTATTAATTTTCATACTCTCGCAACAATGTTGCTAAGGAGAGTATTATAGTTTTGTTCACATAACGGTTGTTTGTAAGTCCTAAAACTAAAAGAGTCAGATATAGGGTTATATATACCAAAGTGATCAGGGTGACGAGTAGAGTCGAAATCCTGATGTCTGTCTGCCCTTCCGTCCGTCCGTCCGTCCGTCCGTCCGTGCAAGCTGTAACTTGAGTAAAAATTGAGATATCGTGATGAAACTTGGTACACGTATTTCTTGGCTCCATAAGAAGGTTAAGTTCGAAGATGGGCAAAATCGGCCCACTGCCACGCCCACAAAATGGCGGAAACCGAAAGCCTATAAAGTGTCATAACAATTTGGCACAAAGGATCGCATTAGGGAGGGGCATATTTGGACGTAATTTTTTTGGAAAAGTGGGCGTGGCCCCGCCCCCTACTAAGTTTTTTGTACGTATCTCGGAAACTACTATAGCTATGTCAACCAACCTCTACAGAGTCGTTTTCTTCAGGCATTTCCATATACAGTTCAAAAATGGAAGAAATCGGATAATAACCACGCCCACCTCCCATACAAAGGTTATGTTGAAAATCACTAAAAGTGCGTTAACCGACTAACAAAAAACGTCAGAAACACTAAATTTTACGGAAGAAGTGGCAGAAGGAAGCTGCACCCATGCTTTTTTTTTTAAATTTAAAATGGGCGTGGCGCCGCCCACTTATGGACCAAGAACCATATCTCAGGAACTACTAGACCTATTTCAATGAAATTCGGTACATAATATTTTCTTAACACCCTGATGACATGTACGAAATATGGGTGAAATCGGTTCACAATCGCGGTTTCTTCCAATATAACGCTATTTTGAATTCCATCTGATGCCTTTTCTGTATAATACGAGTATATACATTAGGAACCAATGATGATAGCGGAATAAAACTTTACAAAAATACGGTATTTGAATAATATGTAAATGACGTATAATGAAATCTCGATTATCATTTTATCATGCGAGAGTATAAAATGTTCGGTGACACCCGAACTTAGCCCTTCCTTACTTGTTTAATATGGAAAACTTTGCGGGAATTAGGAATTTTGAAAACAGGTCTATGAATTAAATATGTAAGTATGTATTAATCTCAGAAAACATATTAGTCTAACGAATCAAACAGACAAGAAGTTGTATGACTTAGTACAGAAGTAGTCAATGTTAAAGATTATGTCAATTCTTATATCACATGGACAAGACATAGATCATATTCATATAATTTTCGATATTTTTTAAAATATACTCTAAATATTATCCTACAAATAAGTTTTTAATCAGTCTTCGTTGCCTTTGCATTTTCTTTCAGCGAGTTTCTTACATAAGTCAACACATTCCGCAACTGCAGAAATCATAAATTAAGCTCTTTAATTACGATTAGCAAATAAAGGAAATTTCTTTTAATTCAATCTCGTTTGGGTATTGATTTTCTTTTTCTTCACTGCGGTTTCCTATAGTTTTGCTACTGTTGTTGTAATTTACTGTTCGCTACTGCTCCAGTTCGAAGTTGTGGTGCACATTTTTTATAACCACAAACTGCGTGAGTCAGTACCAGACGACAACGTTGCGGTAAAATTAAATACGCACCAACGCTTTGCTTAACCCTTACGCGGGTACTTGGAGTAGACAATAGAGTGTGGTTGTTTTAAGAGGCAGGACGATGGAACTTTTTCTTAAAAATGATACCCAATTTTGCGCTGAATTTTCAACGTAAATGAAGTTCATGTTGATTGAGTTCTATTGGTGTAGGATTGCCAGACCAAAAATATTGTTCAGATAGGAGCACTATAGCATATAGCTGCCACGTAAACTGACTCAAAATCAAGACGAATGTCTTTTTATACACTTTACGCTGTAAAAAATGTAACTATGACTTGTGTTATTGTGGTATAAAACAAAATTGTTTTATGAAACAAATAGGTCTTAGCAGCACAGCGTGATCACACGGGGGTTAAGCCTGAAAGTGATAGATGAAAAACTTCGCCAAACCACAACCGGCAATGCAATGTGCGGTGAATTTTTTTAAAGCGAAGTTTTTGTACAGTTATGCGCTTTCAACAACAACAACAAATTCAAGTTGATAATGTTGTCTTAGCTCACCTCTGCTGTTTCTGCAGCTCTCAGCGATTTTAACCCACTTTAAGATACCCCAGCGCCTACAAAGCAGCAACCAACAGTGCATGTGTTTACAAAACAGCGCAAGTAAAATAACGGTATTGCAACAAAATACACAAATGAAAATGAGGTAAGCAGTGGCAGGCAGCGAAGAACTGATTGTTGATTGCGGCAACAGCAATTATGCCAAATCAAACATGCTTTACGATATAACAGGCTTACACGAAAAACAACAACAGCAATGTAGATGTTGTATGTAAAAGCAGCAAACACACCAACACATTATTAATAGTAGCTCATACAATGTTGCAAGTTGTTGTCACTTCTACACTATGTTGCGCTAAAAAATGCGTTTGTTGTTGCTTTTGTGTTTGCTTACAACTGTATTTGCTATTGTTTTTGTTTTTTTTTCTGCTATTCACCATTTAACTGGGCTACGCGTGTGCTCAAACATTTGCAACTTGCAACACTGTAAGCAATAACAACAACACACGGCAAACAAGTACAGCAATACTGCACACAAATACTACAACAACAACAAACAATTGCTTTCAGTTGCCGGTTTTACTTTCTCATTAACAACCAACAACGGTAACAATAACAATAACAACAATGGCAACACTGCCAGTTATCGATTGGTGACATAATTTGCATTGCATTGCAGTGCGTCGTGTTGCATGATTGATAGTCGGCCGTTTTGTTGATTGATTGACAACAGTATGAGTTGCATGTGTTGTTTTGTTGGTTTTTCCGCACTCTTCGTTGGTCGCTGGCGCGTCAGATTGATGTGGTGTCTAACTAATGAGGCGCAACTGACACGAGCTTGTGGCAAACAAACGACCGAATGCAACAAAAATAAGCGCAAATATACGAACGGAGTGTTGATTTAAAAATTACCCGTTGCGTTGACAAAATGATTAAGGAAATTTAAAAAGCAAATAGCGCAAAGCGCAGCGCCAATTCGCGAGAAGTGAGTCGAAGGTGCAGAGAGTTGTGGAAAAAGCAATCGATGAAGCGCGATATAATGCTTAGTACAGAAACGATGTTTCGAAGTCTAATTGTTGAGAAGAAACTCTATCAAGCTAATAATTATTGCTGGAATTGGTATTAGCGGTAAGATATTATACAACCTTGGTATCTAGTCCTCTACTGGCTGGAGGTCATTAACCGCCTGATGAAGCACCAGCTAAAGCTTGAAATACTAAAGATCTGTTGAAGTCTATTACAAGTATATGAGAGAAAACATTTCGACACAGCTTTTCATATAGTTAAATATGTTTGTTTTGGTATCAAAAAAAAACTCGAACAGGCTGTCTACTTAATATATGAGAAGAAACTATACAAAGTACTTCTTCAATTAATTTCTTTGGCTGCCTGTATCTATACAATTTGTGTTATTTTTTCCCATTGTAAGCTGAAGAAGCACTTATAAAACATGGGCCTAGCTTCTGGCAAAAATGCCGGTTCTGTGACATGGAGCCAGAAACTCCAGCTAATTGACTGCACAGAAATCTGCAGACGCAGGATAAAGGTGCATGGATCCATGTTTCTAAATATACCCCATCTTTATTCTCTGGACAAGATATATTAAGTTTCCCACGAAGTTTGTAACATACAGAAGAAAACGTTGGAGGCAGAATAATATATACATATATATAAATGATCTCTAGGATAAGCTGAGACGGTCCTGCTCGTCTGTCTGCCATGAGGTTTTGAGATATCGACATGAAATTTTCCACACGACCTTTTCTTTCCAAGAATGAAACGGCCGATATCGGACCATTAAAGCATTTAAATGTCATACAAAACGTCATACAATGTTTCAGCCTTCACCAAATTTCGTATGACTTTTCGCCTAAGGCTACGTTCAAATCTGTGAAGAAACTTTTCAGATGAGCATTATAGTTTCGATGCTTCTAGTAATTTTCTGAAATAGTCGAACAATCACCAAATCCGACTGTCTGCTACCTAAGCGATATTTTGAAGCAAAGGAATCATTACTCATATACTTTGAAGAGAGTTGAATCGTAGTCTATAGAAAATTAAGAGTTCTACTAATTACCAAGCTTTACTGTATGTGAGCTGCCTAGTACCAGCAATACTTTTTCCGTCATACGGTATTTCATAGTGTGTGTCCTTATTTGTTCGAAAATTGTATTTATTTGCCACTGAAAGTGCCGTCAAAGTATCTTGTCTATGTTAAAGATTGAGAAACATTTCAATTATTTATTTTTTGTAGAAGTGATGGGATTGAACTGTTGAAGACAGATAAACAGCTTAGTCTGGGTGAATGTTAGGTCAGCGCTATTCTTTATGTAAAGCTAGATATAATACTCCTTCAAACAAAAAAAACGTTATTTTTGTATCTATGTTAAGGTAACAGTGCAATCAAAAATATGAATAGATGAAGCTTGTCGTTGATTACCTTACTCTGTTATTATCCGTAAGACTTACACCGTTAATACAACTTGGCTATGAGTTTCTTAATGAAAGTTCAAAAAAATATAAATATTCTAAAAGTTTTACGAGACATACATATTTATATTACGGCTTTTCTGGTTCTCTAGAAATTGGATAGAAACTGATTTTTACTTAGCGTCTTCGCTTCCTCGTTGGAACTCTATGACTAAAGTTTAAATTTTCTGACTGTCGAAAAGTAAAGAACTTTCATTGTGAAAGGTTGGTGTATTGAATTTCTAAAGATTTATTATTGCTTTTTATGTAATATTGAGAAAGAGCTCTGACGACCATTTTTTTATTTTTTTTTAGAAAAAGAAATAATCTGTAGATCATATTCGATTGCACTCTTGTTGCTTATCCCGACAAATTCTCGAGCGTTCTCGTGCGTCCAAGATTTATGGCAAAACTGCGTTGGATTTCTGTAAACAGAAATAAAAAATGTTTAAAAAGAATTTCATTACATCAAAAAAGTTTAACTTGGGAACCTAAAATAACGTGGATTTTTTAAAATAAATTACCCGGTTATATTTATACGCAATGAAATTTTTACATTTTTTTAATTATACGAGACTTCTGTCGGCCCTGAGGAAAAATGGTACTCCACTGCTCCAGTGATTCCAGCCTTCTCCGTGGCTGAAACCTACGCATATATTGACCAACGATAAAAGAAGCAAAAATTTACAAAATTGTATTTTACACCAAATTTTGGTGATTTTTGTCTTGCTAAAATTCGATTTGAGGTCGGCTCAACAAAACCTATAAGTTATACACAGAATAGGCTGAAATAATTTCATGATGGTCGGATCATTTCACTGCAGCAATTTTGAAAAATACTATTTCGATAAAAACGCGTTTAAACATGGACTATTGAGCTGAGCCAACTGAGCGATTATTCTTTAAATGGAAAAAGGAAATTTTTCGAAATTATACATTAGAATAAGTCTAGGTGTCCAAGTCTGAAAGATATTTTCAGTGATGTAGAATGTCGTTTAATGTGTACACTGTTAGAAACTAAACCGTTAAAGTCAAATATTTATTGTGTCAGTCATAGGTCTGGATTAGACGCTTTCTGTAAGTACAGATCTATAAAATAAAAGATTGGTTCTCAACGTTGAAGTATCCCTAGTCATTCTGGAAACTTATATGCAGAGACCATAACGAGCACTATATCTCACAATATTTCCAAACAATATCGCTACTAAATATAAAATTTCAAATAAGATAATATTATGTTTCTTAAGATAAGCGCTGCAGTAAGAAACTCACTCGGCCGATCACGGCTAGAAATATACGCCAATATTTTTATACCTAGCAGGCTTCTGCTTAAAATATAAAATATAATGACAATCCTAATGTCTTTAGAACACTCCAGTTATCAAATGCATATCACAAATGGTTGGAAAAGCTTTACAAAGCCAGTATATGGTGTCTGCTACCAGCTCTAATTTTTGGTTATTTAGAAAGAAATATTGGATCAAAGGTGTAATGAGGGAAATAAAAGTCACTCAGAAAATCTTAATTGGAACGATAGCAAAGAATTTCCGGTCAAAAACTATTGTTCGAAATCTTAAGAGGGCTAATGGAGATGAAGCTTGCTAGTTGGAAACCCTATTTTGCACCAGAAAGTTACTGGCTTCCCTCGATAAGTTAGTTGCCAAAGAAAAGTCTTCGATTTTCTTGAATATTGCGTCATTTAATCTTGTTATATCCCCACTTCAATAACATTAATAATTTCCAAAGAAAATATAAACTTTTTAAAGCAGCAACAACAATAATCAAAATGGCAAGCAAGAGTCAGCAATAATGCTGCTCATCTACCTGGGTGACGATGTTTCGTTCAACACTAGTATTTTCGCTTTAGCTGCAACTATCGATGTTGTTGTTGCTACTTTACTATTATGGCAATGTTTGCAAGCGTAATTATTTTGCGGACTTTAATTCTTTTGTGGCGCTAACAAAATCAAACAACAAATGCCAACAAGAAGCAATAAAAAAATTACAACAACATACACATACAATAACAAAAACATTCAAAACCAGAAAAAAATGCCATTGGTACAACAACAATAAAGATTGCTTTATAAAAAAATGCAGTCCCGCTACAACAAAAAATTACATGACAACAACAAGAGCATTGTGCAACACACGCTGGCGTGCGCGCGATGAGTGAAAGGGGAGTAATCGTCAGCGTTGTTTTTGCTGTTGTAATGGTCATGCAATGCTGCTTCTTGCTGCACTAATCTCTTGTTGCAGTTTTTGTTGTTGTTGCCGACATAGTCGACTGGTCGTTGGCAAGTCGTTTACGGAATCGATCAGCAATCAAGCACCGAGACTCGCTGTTATGAAATTATGACAAGCTGCTGACGCGGCTGGTGTGCCGGCAAGCGCAGCAAAAGCAAAAGAAAGCGATGAAAACCCCAAAGCCAGAGAGGCGAGCGGGCGGCCACAAAGCGCAAGAGAGGCGGAGGCAAGCAGATAAAATCGCCACAAATTGCAACATAAAAAGCAGGCATTATTACATATGTACATAATATATGTATGAACATGATAATATGTGTTTGTGCCTGCTGACATACATACAACCACGGTGTTATATAAACGGAAATTGTTGCAGTTGCAAGTGAAAAACAAAGAAAAGTGAAAATTATTTGCAAGAAAAAATTTAAAAAGTAGCAGTGTTCGTATGTACATATGTTTGTGTGCATAGGTGTGTGGGCAAGAAAACGCTGAAAACTGTTTTGTTGTTGTTGCCGCTGCAGCGTCACTTAATTGCATTGGCTGGTGAAGGTGCAACAAATATTGATTACTGCCGCACTACTGACTGACTAGCAGACCAGCTTGCGGACCGAATGACTGACTTGCAGACCGAGTGACTGACTGACGGCTTGGTTGACTCTTTTGGTCACCACATCATTGACTAAGGAAAATCTCATGCATACACATATGCATGTATATGCAGAGCACTATTAGCCTGTTGGTGGCACAGGTTAATGACGGTAATAAAAAATTTATTGTTTTTGGAATGGCCCACCAACCGTGCTTACGTAAGCATTGGTTTACACCAGAAATTGTATTAAAAGTCCCCTGCAAATGGCCGCGTGCACTTTTTGTTGCTTTTAATTGCATGGCAAAGGCCATATGAGAAAATACTAATACGTTAATACATATGTACCATCAGGTAGGTATACATATATCTATAAACCGACCTTATAATACATGCAGCGGTATGAGGGTGGCAATTTGTCGTTGATAATTACTACTGTCAAGCTGTTGCGAATCCCGTAGTTGTTAAGGCAACTGAATCCGGAAACTCTTTTTCGTAATTTTGAAAGGAACACTATATACATAAAGAGCCAGTCTCTTTCGCGGTTTTTTCGGGATTTCTTCATTAAAATTTCGGGAACCCGAAAATTGTCCTAGTATTTAGGTTATCCCCTTTTATCTGTATTTTTTGGTAATTTCATTGTCAAAACTTCGGCATCTCAAAACCATTTTTGTGTCTGCATCTGTCGGATAATACAGTCTCTCTTGCTATGAGTGTTCCTAGAATTTAGATTAAAACATTTTTAAGCCCATTTTTTCGATAATATTGTCTTTTACTGATTTCAGCGTTTTCGGCATTTCTTTATTAAAATTTCGGTATCCCGAAAATAGTCATAATACTTAGATTACCCCTTTTGTATCTGCATTTTTTAATCTTTAGAAAGTGTCGTTACCTAGACTCAATCCATTTTTTACGTCCTGAAATTTCTTCATCTTATTATAAGGCGTTGGGACCACAGAGTCGGACGCGGAATTTTCATTTTCATTATTAAATATTATTTTTATACTTTATCTCACTCTGCAGTTTAAGTAATATATCTTCGTCTTCTAAATTGGCGTAGATGCCGCTTACGCGATTATAGCCGAGTTAACAACAGCGCGCCAGTCGTTTCTTCTTTTCGCTACGGGGCGCCAATTGGATATTCCAAGCGAAGCCAGGTCCTTCTCCACTTGGTCCTTCCAACGGAGTGGAGGTCTTCCTTTTCCTCTGCTTCCCCCGGCGGGTACTGCGTCGAATACTTTCAGAGCTGGAGTGTTTTCGTCCATCTGGACAACATGACCTACGTAGCCGCTGTCTCTTAGTTCGCTGAACTATGTCAATGTCGTCGTATATCTCGCACAGCGCATCGTTCCGTTCAGCCGTTGCCAATGCTCAAAGGACCAAAAATTTTTCCCAGAACTTTCCCGACTCATCAGTTGTTGTCACCGTCCTCTTGAAAACTCGCAACGTCGACTCATCAGTTGTTGTCACCGTCCAGGCCTCTGCACCATATAGCAGGACGGGAATATATAGAGTTTGGTTTTGTTCGTCGAGAAAGGATGGAGTCATGTTTGGAGGATGGAGTCATGTGTAGAAGTTCACGCAAGTGAGGAAAGTTCTCTGATCGCCATTCACTTAGGAGTGGCCAGAAACGATTCTTTTACACATGGCTCAAGCAACTCACGACTTCCGGTCTTTGACCAAGTATCCTCTGGGTGGCCTAAGAACATCCGTTCGAAGGCGAGCTAAAGTGAAAAGGCGAAACATCCCCTTCATTGGGTTGTGCGCTGGGCTCCCCGGCACCAACAGCCTCGGAAAAATAAGTAATATGTAGTATATTTTAAACTATTTTAAATATGATCAAATACATTACAATTTTTTCTATGATAATATTTTATATAGATGAATTTTCATTGTACTATTTGGGTTTGTAAATAATTTGATCTTCATACTCCTGTGACTTTTGAGGTCTTATTTTACAGTTTCGGGATTCCGTAACTCATGCCTTTATTATTTAGTTTTGTTTTAGACCAAATTTCTTGAAGATATCTTTTTAAATGAATTTTCATACAAACACTCGATTCCAAACGTTCGGCTTCCTATCGTGGTCCAATATCGGCGGTTCCGAAAAATGAGCAGCTTCTGGGGGAGAAAAGAACAAGAGAAGAATTGCATATCGATATTTTAAAAATTTGCGGTACTGGCTCGCGTATATGCAGACAGACGTACAGTCAAACAGATAGGGTGCCCGACCTTTTTTCTGGGGCTTACAAACTTCATGTTAAACTTAGTAAAATTTTACCCGATCTCATTTCTTATAACCTAAATTGATTAGAACTTAGTTTCATTTAAAGATATATAATACTTTTCTTTGTAATTGTCTAAAAAATATACTGGTATCGTAAATGTGGACTACATCCGATCAAAAAGTGGAAACTGAAACAGACAGGGAGTTGTGAACAAATTTTAAAATATTGGATCGTTCACGGAGAAATCTCATTTTGTTAGTGCATTTCAAACACGATCGTTTTATTATGTAAAATATTTTACGAAATTATGTATTTTCACTTTGGTTCAATACCTTTTGCTATATTTCGGACAAGAGATTGAGATTATGCTTATAAAATTGTATATCCTTGCAGGCAAAAACTGGTGCAAATGGTTTTGACGTCCCGAATTTGAGGGGATGGTTCTCCCATTCAAAACCTTTTTTTTGTTTTTAATCTATTTTCATTTTTTTTTTTATTTTTTATTTGCTATTTTATTTTTAAAATTTTTTATTGTTGTTTTTATTTGTTTTTACAGACGGAAACAAATAATAGTGCGAACGATTTCTAGAGATTCTGTTGGCTCCTATCGGGCTCAATTAGCACTTGATGTGCCATTTTGATACACTGTTCGTAGAACCTCCTGTATCTGTTATTACGTTTCACTTCCTTTCTCAAACCATTTTGAGGTTTCGATGAAACTACTTATGTCCGATATGCTTTTAGTGAAAATCCATCCAAGGTTTGGTGCTTGATGGATTCCAAGTGTTTTGTGTCGGATCTGTGCTAGAGCTGGGCATTCGCAGAGAAAGTGGTAGATTGTTTCCTTGTTCCCTGCTACTCCGCAGCCACGGCAGATGTCGTTGTAGGGCATACCCATTTTGGATGCGTGTTCCCCAAATGGCCAGTGCCCTGTTGTGGTAGCTGTTATTCTGTAAATACTTTTTCTTGACCTATTTAGTAAGTCGTTGGTTCTTTTCCTGACATATATTGGTCATAATTGTTTAGTTATGACGCATTTTGTAATGTTTTTCCACCTGTTATTTGCAACTTGCTGAAATTGTCTATTGATCTCTCCTTTGATCGATCCTAGCGGGCTTGGTATTAGCTCCACCTCGGATTCGTTGAGGAAAGCTCCTACCTTTGCCAACACGTCTGCTTTTTCGTTACCGAAAATGTTCCTGTGGCCGGGAACCCAGATCAAGTTGAGTTGGAGCTTGTCTTGTATTGAGCTTAGTGCTCTATTGCTGTTGTTAACTACGCTGGAATTTGTCATGCGTGAAGACAAGGCCAGGAGCGCCGCCTGGCTATCCGTAAATACAGTTGCCTTTTTATATTCCCGTGGTTTTCTAATAGAGCTTCGCAGGCTTTTTCTTATATACAATCCACTTTTCATAGCCAGTAACAATGCGCTCAAAAATTGGATCACTTCTTTGACGTTGAATAAGAAAATCACAGTCGTTAATGCGACAAATCAAATTCTGTTCTGTATTAACTTGAGGAACCCATATGTTAAGCTTCGAAATTAATTTTAGACGCTTTATGTATTAGACAAATTTTATCATTTGTATCGACCAATGACTTTATTTTATCCTTCCAGAGCTCTTCCAGACCGTGGTGCGTCCCCAAGATTGTAATTATCGGAAGGAAATTTTTCGATTGGCATTCAATTAACAAATCTTTTCTTTACACATCCCACAAATCTTTAAACTGCATTTTTACCCTTTCTCTTCGATCTTCCATTTTCGATAGAGCACCAAACAAAAACTATTACAAAAAAAATAAGAACATTTTTTACAAACAAGCCTAACTATATTAACTACTCAAATAAAGGGTGATCTTAAGGTTCATTACATTTATAAAAAAAAAAAACACAAAAACTTCAAATTTAATGGGGAATGTTTATTATCATTCGAAAGAACATTCATTGGTATTTACTTTTTGAAAATTATCTCCTTTATTTCGACTGATAACTGGCGAATTAGATGCGTGATGTTTTAATCCAAGACCAAATCGGAGCGGTATTGTCCGTATACTCCTTAGATTTTACACACTGCTACAGGAAAGAGTCCAACGGTGTGATATCACACGATCTTGTTGGCCAACTCTCAATAAACCCATTAATTGATGCGATGTGTGGGAAGTGACATCGTCTTTTTGAAATCAAATAATGAATACATAGTACGCTCAGTAGACCGATTATGCTGACCATAAGTTGAGCGAAGCGCGCGAAACTCATTCTTTACAGAACGTGAATTTTCGTTATAAAGTAGAACGATTTGTAAATGTTGTTCAGGCGTAAGTCTTTCCATGATGAGATTTCCAACACACGACTCGCACGTGATCTGTCAAACCAGGTTTTTGAAAAAAGTACCTCCCTTCATATAACGGTAAAGCGGTTAGGTGCAAAGAAATTCCTTAAGATCAGCAGTTATCATCGAACGAAATTACTTAGTGAATATTGATTGACTGCATTTCTTTTTTAGTGAAAAACTTCCGAAACCTCCTGTTATGTAACTTCGTATGACCGATTCAACGTGCGTAAAGCTGTAAATGATTCATCACTCGCATCTACTGTTCTAGTCCATAAGAAAGATGATCCAACATTTCACTAGAAATATTGTGTTAGAAAAATTTTTGCTGAGGAAGATTTTTCGATTTCGATGAATTCTGAAAAATATACTTCTGTGATCCAATGTTTAAATGTATTATTTCTACCAAACTTTTACTTAGAGTAAGATAGGTCGAGTGGATGTCTAATGATGATGAAGTCCCCTTATTCTTATGGCTCTAGTCTGAACCACCCCGTGTTTTTGATGAAGTTTAACGGTACAGAAAAATGTATCTGTGTAACCTCCGAAACCTCGCCAAAAAGACCTGGACCGATAGTTCCGATTATTTTCTTACACCAAGCTTTGCATTGTTTCTTTTTCATCTACCTCCTGACAGCTAACAAAGTAAAATGAACACTCACAATAACCACATCCAAAGTTAAAAAAGCTGGGTATGTGATTGAGCTGCAGTTGACTGTGGCAAGTCACTTCTTTCATGCAACAGACAGTTTACGAGGTGTTGTTGCACTTACCCAACTGTTGGTTTTGTTTGTAGCGAGACATGCATTTGTTGTCTGTGCAGGCAGTAAGCAATATGTGGCATGTGGCACATGCAGCATATACACAAAAATTACATGATTTTTCATTTCGTGCAACAGAAAGTGTGGCAAGCAACATAAAAAGCACTTACTTTAGTAGAGTTAAAGCAGATGCAGCGGATGAGCAGGCAGAACGGGGTAACTTGTTAAGATTATGTGGCAAGATGGCGCAGCCAAACGGCAGTGGAAGCGTTAAGAAAGTACAACTGACTTAAAATTGTTACTTAAAGTGAATGACAACAGAAAGAAACTCAAAAAAAGCGCATGCCTTTTAAAATTTTTCTTAATAAAAAGTGAGGCAGCAGGAGGTGGAGCCTGGCAGCACGAACATAAAGATGATTTGATGCTTGCAACATCAAATTTTGAAGAAAGCAAACTTTTACGATTTGCTGCCGCAATGTGTTGCATGAAAGTGATATGACATGACATGGATGCAGCAGTTTGCCAAAGCTTGTTACATACATATATGTGCATGAAATTTTATTGCCGAAACACGGTTATCTGTTTGTATGTGTGTGATGAGCGCTTTGCGCGCCATAAAACTGCACTGCAACAAGCTGCAGGGCAAGTGGCAAGCTGCATGGTAGCGCAGTTGTTGTTATGGCTGTAGGCGTGTCTTGTTACCGCCACTTTTGGCTATATATTTGCAACACAAATGCGGTACACATTACTGTTTCTGACGATAGTCGTGCTGTGGCATGCCTCAAACGCTGCATTTAAGTTACCTTTGGTGGCAACATAAATTTTAATTTAATTTTTCACATAAAAGTGTCATATGATGTTGTTGTTGTAATATTTTTTTACTATCTGAGTATTAAAGAAAGCTCCGCAAATCTTGTATTTGGCATAAGCAACACCAAATGGGTTCTTGGTAAGAAAAACAACAAATTTGCTGCCACTGAAAAGCATAAATTCCACCAATGACTTTGCTGTAAGAATTAATTTTTTTTTTTATGTTGGTAGGTTAGTTCTCACCCTCCACACTTATTTATTTTTTGTTTTTTTGCTTTTAAGTTCTGTTGCACCTCCAACGACCGAATTGCCACAAGCCACTCGAAACCGCAACATTGCCACGCTCACCAACGTTTGTTGCAAGCAGTTGGCATACATATGCCTATTTGTGGCTGCAGCGGCAACAACAAGCTCCGCGCTCGCCTTTGAGGCAGAACAACAATTACATGCGTAAAACTACCACAGCTTAAGTGCCAGCTGCCTTACTTGCAACATCATGGTAACATGCTTTCTACACAGTTTTTTTCATTTCCTTCATTATGCATTTTCCCGCCTGCAACTTTACAATGCTACTCGTGTAAGTTGGCGACGCGATGTGTGCCCTCGAGGCTTTTTACTACTTTGCCGCGCTTTTAAGTAGGTGAAATGCCAATTAAGTTGCCACATTTCATCACACTATCGTCTGTTGCACGCACAGCGTGGCATGCTTAAGTATGTAAGTACATGTGGCAAGTAGAAATTAAGTCATTACGAATACGCATACGAAGGCAAATACTGTCGTTGATTTTTCTTATAAAACTTAATGATTTAACTAAAAATTTAAAGCGATTTAATCCAGAGATAATTATATAAATTGTCTGTATTTTGTTATTAGGCTTTGTTGGCTTTGACTCCGATGGATCACCGATTATTTACTACTGACTATTTAGTTACAAATCATAACTAATCAATCGCTAATCTTTAATTATTAGTTATTAATCATTTGGAATCCGTCATTTATTAACTATGTATAAGTCATTCGGATACAGTCATTCGTTATTCCTTTGCCATAAGTCAATAGCACTCCGTCACTAGTATTATGCACTAGTTATTAGATAGTAATCACAAGTCCCAAGTCAATTGTCATTGGTCATCATTCATTATTTATTAGTCAGCGCAGCCGCTGTCTTTCATCGTATATCTCGTACAGCTCATCTTTCAATCGACTTCGGTACTTGCCGTTGCCAATGCGCAAAGGACTATAAATCTTACACAAAACCTTTCTTTCGACACTCCTAAGGCCGGATTATCAGATGATGTCATTGTCCAACCCTCCGCACCATATAGCGGAATGCTACCAGATGCTTACGCTTTGTTTCTTCAAACAGTCTGGAGAAAGCTCGGCTAACGGCGCGGTTGTTCACGCCAATAATATCAATACCATCGATGTGCCCGAGCAACTGTACACTTTTCTCTATTTAACTGCAGAGCTATAGTACAGAGTATTATTTTCTTCGGCAACAGATTGAAAAAGTCACATGACAGGGAGTCTACTATCTGAAACCTAGCTTGGTATCAAACGACTCGGAGAGGTCCTTGCCGATCTTAAAGGAGCTTCTGGGGATGCTCAACCTTCAACACAGCCAAATTAGCTTTGCGGGGATACAGACATAGCGGCATAGAGGCAGTTTGGAGGCTTATTTCACGGTAATTGGCGAAGATTGTCGAGTCTAATATTTTGTGGATTGAGCAAAGTACACTTAGGTTCCATTCGTCGGGCTTGGTTTCATCTATCCATATTTTACAAAGAAGCTGTTGCATGCATCTCGTCAATTTTTGGCCCCCGTATTTAAACAGCTCAGCCGATAATTCATCGGAACCCGCCGATTTGTTGTTCTCCAGGCGGGTAATGGCTTTTCGAATCGCATAATAGTCGGTCTATTCCATCGTCATCGATTGGAGAATCGGACCCGCCATCCATTCGCTTGCATGGAGGCTGAATATTTCAACTTTTGTGCCAAAGATGGCTTCCTTTGCCCACCATCGGCAAGAACAATTTTGACGTTGTGGCGGGTGCAGTTGTCATTTTTCAGCCGAGGCTGTTGTATCTTTTCCATTGAAAGTAATTTCTACTTGGCGGGTCGTAAACCAGTGTACAACCTCGCTAGGCAAGTAGCATAAGGTTTTGTACACATTTATATATCAAGACGATTGTTTCAAGACCGACGCCCGTTCGCAGCCGCAACTCTACTGAACATGCGCTAAAATTGAACCCTTAAATCGAATATAGGAGCGGCTCTGCAGAAGAATTTAGAATTCGAATAACTCGCATTTCACTGACTCTGCATTCAAAATAAGTTTAATTTGAAATCGGAATTAAAAACATTTTAAATACATAATAAAAATTCACAGTTTTTAATTATTAAAGTATACTTTTGAACACAATACAAACTCACACTTCACTAAAAAAATATGTAACTGATATTGAAAAGAAATCACTGAAAAGTATGCAATGTATAATATTGTTTTTTTTTTTTAATAATTTTAGGATACCGTTAGGTGTTTCAACTTACAACATTTAATTACCTGGCATAATTAAAACCATTTCGTGCATTTTCCTGTTTTCTTTGATTGTAATCATTAAGCTTTTTTAAATCTGAGCAATAATTGCAAACCAAAGCATACTTTCCGGCACTTTAATTTTTAATTAAGCCTTAATAAACATTTGGCATTCACACATATTAATGTAAATACATTTTTATAAAGTGCGATTGATTGTTGATACCTCAAAGTAATGACGTCCTAAAAGCTTTATATACTTTAAGGGGCGCTCCTTGATTAACTACTTTGATGAATGCAACTAATGTAATTGACACAAGCGTAATTAATTAATTCATTAAGCATATATTTAACAATAAGCTGAACTATTTAAAATTGCTTAATTAAATTATTTTTTTTTTTTTGTGTAAAACGGTTTTCGATTGTGTTGCGTATGCAAAAGCGTTGTTGTAATGATTTTAAATTTTTCGTCTTTTTATTAATTCAATTCATTAATTATCTTAAATGTGTTTATGAAGTTTATGTTGTGATTATATTTATTTGTAAGATTTGGTTTATTTGTATTTCTTACAGCATACTTTTAAGCGCCGATCGGGCTATAAAATAGTAACAAACAGTATAGTGTGATTTGAAGTTGCCAGTACCGAGTTTAATTATAATCGGTTCTTACCACAAGCTAGCCAATAAATTCCACCGTTAGAGCTTGAAGCTATTTTCGAAACTGTAGAGCCTGATTTAGGTAGGAAGTGAGATCAGTTTCACCACTGAATATTAATTAGTGGAAATTAGTTTAGGTCTTTCGAATTTTTATGAAGCACAAGGTCTCACGGTATGTAATGTTCAGATTTCCTAACCCATAAAGTATTAGAAGTATGCCTTCAGTGTTTATTTTGTTATTTGCATAATATGTGGGAGAAGTGAACAGGAGTTCAGAGATAAACATTTACACGGATCAAAATCGGCTTTGCTCTACAAGACCACTGCAGTGTCATCCATCGTAGTTCATAGCAATTAAAGAAAGCCTTCTTGTTCAAATAAGGAGTGTGCTTACAAAAAAGAATATATTTATATATACATATAGCCAAGCCACTTTGAAATCACTAAAGTTTCTTAGGGTTTCGTCAATAATAATGAAAGAATGCCTTGATCCCTTAGGGGATCTAACGGCCTAATTGACGATTAAGCTGCAATGGATATGAGGGCATAATAATAACGCTGGTAACTGTGAAGCACATGGACAGGGAATTTATATGCTTCTATCTGCTTGTATATATTTAATCGACAAATCTGTTAGGAATATATCTGAGTCTCGTTGAAGTAAATATCTACATCAATATGGGCCGCACGAATTAAAACGAATGACTTAAGAGCTCTAAAATTGATGGCATAAAAACTCTACTTTGTCATATATGCCAGCAGACTGGGTACAGCATATAATGATTGTCATAGAAGCTATCAAGAGGTATAAGAAGAGGAAACTATAAAATATCTTCTATAAAAATGTAAAGATTTACTATGTATAGGGAAAAATGCAACTATCGGTTGAGGAATTTCGACAATATTTCGGAGGTTGCACAGATAAAATATTTTGTATTAATGAACTTCATCGGAAACACGGAGTGCTTCAGAGAGAAGGTAATATAGTAAGGAGTTTTTAATCGCTGTAGCTTCACACAACGTCGTCAGACTACCTCTCTACCTACCTTGCTAACTATACTATATTTTTATCTGTACTATAAAACGAGCGATACAAGGCACTTTAAAAGAGTGGGCAACTTTTTCGGTGTCAAAGTAGGTGAGATTAAAGTTTTGATTGGCTACAGAGAGTTTGATCTTAGCCTGAAATTTACAAAGACAAGTTACACACAATCCAAATGTGAAATCTCTTCAGTTCGATTTTTTAAGTTGTGGGTTATTTATAATCAGAAGGATCAATTGAAGTAGATATTATGTGGAATCTATTTATACTTTAGGTTAGTTAAAGTTGGATCATATTCAGAACAGCGAAAAGTATGTTATGAAGCTATTATCTAGAACTGGTTAGGTCAAATTAAATTCTAACATCTATGCTTAAACTGTTTCTGATGAGATGATGATGACTCCACAGAAATTATCTACGCTTGTGATGGCTTACATCTATATAAGCTATGGTTGGATTAGATGCAAAGAAGGAAGTATTATACTCAGGATAGTCCGCAAAGACCTAAGGTCTGTAGAGACCACTGCGGATTCTATATGAATAAATAGTGTTGAAAAGAATCCTACAGGTTTCTGATATTTATGTATGTATATTTATGCGTGACTGAATCCTGAAGTCTAAAACCGTGAACATTAAGTCGAGTTGTACCATCTGATTTGACTGGGAAGCCAGAGAATAAGGATCGGATAGTACTCTTCCAGGACCTTAAATATAAATAAAATCACAATAAATCTGGATCCACATAAGTTCCACAGAAATACTTAGATTGGATTAGATTTAGAGAAAGTTCTAAGTGCTTCTTAAAATAGAGTCTGCAAAGAACCGAGGTCTATAACAACTGTGAATTCTATCTGAGTAAATAGTGGGAAAACAGACATTCAAGTAATGGTGCGAGACTGAATACCGTAGACTGAAGTCATTTGAATTATTTTGAAAAGGCCTCTCACTTTTTAATGCCTACTCAGTCTAAAATAGCACCTGTTTGTGATAGTGATTCAGCGTTGGACTTCAAGAGCATTCTGCTATATAGTGTGGAGGCTCACTCAATGGCATCCGGAGTGAGTTGTACGAGATATACAACGATATTGACATAGTTAAGCGAAGACAGCGGAGGAGAACACTCCAGCTTTGAAGATTTTCGATTTAGTACTCGCTCTTGGAAGCAGAGGAAGAGAAAGACCTCCACTCCAGAAATAGCGAAAATAGGAAACGACTGGCGCGGTGTTGTTAACTTGGCTATAACCGCGTAAGTAGTGTATACGCCAGTAAAGAATAAAAAGAAGAAGTCATGCACATTAGGTCAAATTGAGCTGTCTGTTTTGTCTGGGAATCGAGATATCAAAGATCAGATAGTTTTCATCCCAGATGTTACACTCACAAGGGATCTGCATTTTTCGGCAACACACACAACAACAATAAAATAAAAGAGAGAAACTTAAAAATTTGAAGATTTTATTGAAAGGGAGAGTGTGAGATATCCATGCCGCCGCTGTATCTATATGAGTGCCTGCAGCTGTATTGGTGCGCGTGGCTGCCGCACTTATTTGCAACATGCATACATTTTAGCGTCTGCTGGTGGCTGAAGTACTTCATTTCGCTCATTAAATTGAAGCGCCGTCACACACAGCACACTCACACACATACATACATTCACATATGCATGCAACATTTGAGGAGATGTGTCTAGCATTTAACACACGTAATTCTCATCAGTAACAGTTTGCCGTTGCTGCCGGCTAATGTTGTTGCTATGGCTTGTTGTTACTGTTGTTGTTGCATGCATAGCGCTGATGGCATTTAATGTGTAGCACGCTCATTACGCCGAGGTGGCAGGGGCGATTTCAGTGTGTGAGTGCTTGAGTATTTGTTGATGAGCTGCACATTAGCAGTTGCAGGCGGACCGTTAGGTTTAATGCAATTTGAAAACTAGGCGCAAGTACCCTAGTGGGTGTACCAGTGTGTGTGTGTGTGTGTTATAGTTGCAGCAGGCAAAGCTGAATTTCCAATGGAATTTTAAGCTGCTACATAACAGGCAACGTGACGCGACCTGACGCACCAATACACACACACATACCGTATGCAGAATATGGCAACACTAAAAGCGTTAATGTGATCCGACATGTATGTGCGGAGGTGTGTGTGGGCTGGTAATGCGCTCACATATATTCGCAGTTGCGCCCATAAGAAGAGTTTGCATGGGTGGCACTTATTTAGGGCACTATCTACCGCACAAATACATACATATGTATATGTATATACTCCTACAGGCACACATGCTCAAAAGTGGCCACAGTTATCCATCAACGTATTGGCACTTAATTTGAGCATTTAACGCTGGCAGCATTATTATGCTCTTAAACAAAGTAATTTATTTATAGAAGAAAGTGGAATGCGCCTAAGGCTATGCTATACTAAATTATATTTTGTATAAAAATCCGCTGTGTTTTGCAGTTGAATAGACTTTGAAATAAATTTCGGATTTGAAATGGATTTCTCTAAATGTTTAAGAAAAAAAAAATAATTATAAAAAATATTTTTTAAGAATGTTGCCATATGTGTTCCCAATTGTAAAAAAAGTTTAGTAAATAAAATAAAAAGTTAATACAACTTTACAATTCAACTTAGTTTGTTAAGAAGTTGAATTGTATTGAATTTACAAAACGGGGTTGCCACTGTTAACGAAAAAGGGGTATTAAACTGAAAATTGAAAAAAAATCGTATTTAAAAATTTTTATTCAAAAATCATATGAACATATAAAATACTTATTCAAGAATGTTGCCATATGCGACGTATTAATTGATTTTAAAAATGTTTAATATAAATTAAAAACCAAAAACTGAATAATTCAGTTTACATCGCAGAGAAAATTTAATTGTAGTAAATTTTTGAAACCGTGTTGCCACCATCTTTTAAAATTTCACATTTAGAAATTAAACTTAAAATTAAAAAGACTTCTTATTTTATAAAATTTTTTTTCAAAATATATACAAACCTTAAAAATATTTATTTTGGAATGTTGCCACATACACACAATTGAATTATTGTAAAAATATTTAATGAAAGTTTAACAAAATTTTTAAAATCAACTTAATGCAAATTAAATGATCACATTATTGTTTATACTGGAAAAGGATTGCCACTCTTATCGGACTTCAAAATGCAAATCACTGATCCAAAAAAACGTAAAACAGTATAAATGTTGAGAGAGAGAGAGGTGCCACTCTTAGTTAACTCCTTGATAAGGTTAATCTAAAGACTTACAATGAAATACTACAGTTATTAAGTGGTTTATATTTATTATATTTAAAACATAATGGTAAAAAAATGGCTTATAAATATGGCTGATAAAAAGCAAAATTTGCCACCTTTTGCTTGAGATCATGAAACTTCTAAAAAAATAATTAACAAAAATATAAAATATTACTAATATTTTTTATTCAGATATTGAATATAATCTTCTTTTTTGAATTTGGTAGTTGGTGGTTCAAGATAACTTCTAGTTCCACTTATACTTTCTATATCTTTAACTATTACCTGATACAATCTCATATGTAATATGTATTATGAAAAATAATTTGAAGTCTTTTATAATATGACCATAGCGACTTTCTATAATATCATATATTTTTCTCTATTTTAGGTATTTTAGACCTCGTCTAAGCTTCAAAACATTTGTGTGTAAGTACAAATATTGAAAGTAATTTCGTAGATGTTGATACTTTTTTAATTTAAGATATAGAATGTTTGTGCTGTCAGATTTATAGATTGGTTTATGTGTTACCGAGCTACACTGCGTAGAAATTTCGCCGAAAGTATTTGAAATAGTCTCTATTCTTCATCTTACTTGTAAAATATATATTCGCAGTTCACCTTGTTATTATATATTCGTTATATTGGTCTAACTTATTCGTTATTAAATCGGAACGGTTATTTAAGAAAAACATGTACAATAGGATTTTCAAATTATTGCCCGTCTGAAGCTTTAACATTTCCAATTTATCTGAAAATTTGCAAATTTCATAACAAAAGAACTGCGGCGACTTGAAGACTAGGTATAGTATGAATCAAGCGAATTATAGCTGTTGTGCACCGTTTTTCTCTGAAGGTGTTCTGCATCGACCAAAACACATTGTAGTCATAGAGGCAAAGACTGAACTATATTGTGACAAAAAAGTACCCGGGAATTGTATTCCTGTACTTCCTTCGACAATTCATGAAAATATTCAATAAGGGAAGGATATGGCGCTTGAAAATCGTCAGGCAAATGTTAGAGAGCGAGTCCGTTTAAATGATTCTTATGAATATTTTGGGTATGAGACGCGTTCTTGCTTGATTCGTTCCGATAAAACTGAATTTTTTTCAAAAATAATACCATAAACAGGTCCCTTTCCTTTTCATGGAGAGCATTATAACCGCCAATGGGACATGGGCTTATGAGGTTAGTATATAAACAAGTCGATCGAAGAGATAAAACAAAATTCGCTGAAGGAGCTGAAAGCCATCCCAAAAGAGTTTATGAAAAATGTTTGGAAAACTGAAAAAATCTTTGGCATAAGTGTATTATATCTGAAGGGGATTACTTTGAAACCGAAAAAATAAATATTGATGAATAATTAAATATTTAATTTCTGGATACTTTTTTGGCAAAACTTCATAGCCATTGTTTTCCAATTATTATTTAACTGGTCTTGCCAGATCAGGCCAGGCGCTGTCATGATCGAAAATTATTGCCTCGTCTAGTCTTAATTTCGGCCGTCTTTGCTCACTTCAATTTGATGAGTTCTTTTCAGCGATGTTCCTAGTTAAAGGTTTCACTCGCTTTTAGGAGTTCGTAATACAGCACGCTCTTTTGACCCCACAAATTAAAGGGCATTATCTTCGCGTTAAGAATTTTTTTCTTGGCTATTGATTTGGATTTGGTTGATTGGCCAGGTTTTGCATATGATTTTTGCATTTAGTGCGGTCATAACGGATACATCTCCTTCCACCAATCATAATTCAGTGCAAAACTACATTTTTGTAGCGTTCAATCAGCTCAGCAGCTCAGCAGACATGCAAAATCGCTTTTCCAGTCCAGGATAAGAAAATTGCCTTCTGCATCGGCATAGCCTCGTAACAGCAATTCTATGTGGAGCTTGTTGGCCACTACAAAATTCAATTCGAGGAGCCGCCACCCAACCTTGAATCACTTTCGCATTTCTTCAGGGTGACGTTCCATAAAGAAATATATGTTCTATGTCGTCTTCGATTACATCGTTGTACATATATATGTACATTTATGACGGCACTTCAACGTTTCTCATTTTATACAGATACTTTATACATAAAATATTCGCGTCTGGATGGCATCTGCATAGTAATCCCACCTCGCCATGTTTCCTACAGGACCACTCTTTTAAACTTTGAAGATGTCCATCCACCATGACGTTCTTGTTCCCAACGAGTTTGTCGAAACTATCCTTAGAGCAACTGTACGATAAACTTTTTCTAGTGCTTTACGTAGGTTAATTTTCCTCAGGGAGTCCAACCGAATTTCTGCTCCGTAGAGCAAGACATTCGGAATAGTCGACATCAGAAGCTTCCGTTTCTGATGTAGAAGTCCTCCGAATTTGGCCATTAGCCTGCTAAAATGCTGCAATTCTTAGGGTTGGTAACTATTTTCTTTGAATAACGCATTCAGTTCGAAGAATAACAAAGCGTCATGGGACGATGGATTACCGGCCGTGCCATTCAAACACAGCGGCGAAGAGCTAACAATCATCTTTTTTGCAAAATTTGGTCGGACTCCACAATCTGCACCAATCACCTTTTGTTAGGTCACCTTAATATATATGGCATTCAAGATCCTATCGAGCGTAGCGTTTGAAATACTGAAACATACCGTCAATTGATTACACTTTGTCTGTGTAGCATTAGACGTAGGAAATCTACTATTAAGATAAGACATTCACCATGCGTGGTTTTATATTGAAAATCTACAAACGAACATATTTTCACCATGCGCCAAGTCTTGGAAAAGACCCGTGATAATAAGATCGATACATACTACTTCTACGCTATGCTTGAACTTAGTATCCCGGCATAGCTAATACGCCTGTGTAAGCTGACGTTGAGCAACGTCAAAAGCTCCATCAGGATCTGAAGGAATCTCTCTGAGCCGTTCCATGCCAAGCCAAGTTTCAGACAAGGAGATTCCTTCTTCTGGAGATAATAATTCGAGCTGTTCAGCTAAATCGAGCAGGTGAATCTTCTATAATACAGCTGCTGGCCAACGCCGATAATATTGATATCTTGGCCCCAAAAATCTTGTCAACAACCGGATATAAGTTTCAGGTAGTTAAATGCTGATAATTCACCTCTTTAAGAATGTTTTTCTGTGCGAAAATTTAGTTAACCCCATTTTTGTTTCTGACACCTTCCCCAGCTCAGTCCTTCAGCATATTTCTCTCTCGCTCTTTCTCTCTCTCTCTCATCATTCTAATTAAATTTAAGATTGCAAGTAAATATACAACTAACTTACCACATGGACGCATCCTTTCAAACGCCTGCCGGAGGCGCAGCAGCGAAAAAGCCACACAAGTGTTTGCTTATCAACGCTTGCGCCACATCCTTCCCCCCACGTGCTAACGCTTGATTTATTTTCATTACAATGCTAGTTTTAATACTAGCCGCTTTTATTGTTATCACCGTTAATGTGTCTGGCTTGGCGTCTAGCTTGCAGCTCTTGTTGTTGTTGTTAAGCTAGCGCTTTCCGTGTCACTTGATCTACGCCGCGTTGTGTTAGTGTTATTGTTATTGTTGGCGCTCTAAGCTTATCACTATCAAGTTTCCTTCCGCCACTTACGCTCGGCGCTGCTTGCAACATGCCACTCGCTGCTCGCATAGCGACTGACTTTTCCGCCAACTAAGAGGCACTTCCCTCGTGACACATGCTCGCCGCCCTTCTCTGACTTTCTTTCCTTCATTACAGCTTGTTGCTTATTGAGTTTCATGTTGCATACTAGTGTTGCATGCAGCATCGCTATCTCCCCTAGCCTTCCTGCTTAGTTTCCGTTTATTCGCCGCTGCTCTTATGTTGTTTCATAGTCATATTGTTTGTTGTTGTTGTTATGTTGTTGCTTAGTCTGTGCAGTCAGCGGCGTTGGTGTTGATTACATTAAAGCAGCAGCTGTTGTTGATATTACGGATTTATTGTTGTTAGTTGTTGTTATTGTTATTGTTGCGTTACTTTCTTTCTTCGTCATTTTTTATTTCTTTTCGCTCGCTGTTGCAATAATGTCTCCTTTAAGTTGCGCATAAAATGCTTGCCACCTTTACTTTCCTTTTTGCTTAGACCTGACTAACTGTAAAATGTGTAGCGCTGTGTGGCGCCTTTTGCAATTCACAATCTTTCAATTTACATACGCTTGCCGCTGCGTTGATTTTATCGTTCCTCCGTTGTAGCCGTAGTCGCCATACCCACCTGCCTTCCGGTCGTTCCCCTTTACCACCACAACGGTTCATTGTTCACTGCTTACACCGTTATGTTGCCTCACTTTCACTTGCTTGCAGCAATGTTGCAACCATAAAGCTGCCTTCAATTCGCATGCAACGTGAGTTATCTTCACATTTCCGCGCCCACCCAGCTTCACTGATCCGATATCAGCTGACTATTTATGATTTATGCAGCGCTATGTTGCCGTTATGTTGCAGAATAGTTATATTCAATTTCTTGCGCAGACAATATGAGCTTCAACAGCCCAACGGGGTATACTATTTTTGTACTGAGGTACCATATTAGAGCATTATTTTTCTATGAATTATGGTTTGCGGGAAATGTGCTACGGATTATTTTGAAAACCTTTTTCTAAGGGACTGTGAACAAAAAATTTAAGAGAAAGTACTGAAAGCAATGCTCAATGAAGATTACCAAAACAGATTTGCGTATCAACGGAAATATTGTTTAAACGCTACAAAAACAAGTTATCTTTACATCGGATTGTAACTCGTATTAAAAACGAATTCATTTCGAAAACCCCAAATGCAAAAAACCTTATTTGATTTGCACATCCAAATTAATGACAAAGCTGAATATCCTATCCAAGCTAATGCTCTGTACTTGGTACTTGGTTTCTGAAAGGCATACTGTCTTATGAGCTTCTAAAAACGAGTAAACCCATTAACGGGAAACACTATCGACAATTCATCAAATGAAAGCGAGCTATTACCGAAAAACTTCTAAACGTGCGACCAGCCATGTTAATTTCCTCCTTGCTATGCTCGGCCTCATGTTACAAAACCGGCTAAAAGCTATTTGAAAAACAGTGTAAAAGAAATTTTGCCCCGGCCATTTTATAGTCCAGGTCTTACTCCTTCTATTCCGGTTGATACAGAACGCCCTCTTTGAATACAGATCACATCAGAACAAGGTATCAAAACTTGGCTTCAATCATTTTTGTGGATGGAATACAAATTAGCAGAAAGATGGAAAAAGGTTGTAACTTCATCTGCTGAAACCAACTCAAAAAATGTATGACATATCATGAACATAGTTCCTGGTATTCCTGCAAGTAGAATTCAGATTAAAAAGTATCACTTGTTTGAAAAATATTTAAAGGGGAGAAAGCAGAGACAAGATTCTATGCTAGGACGAACCATAAAATCAACTGTGCTCATAAAAAAGCTTCCTCTGATCAAGGTAACACTGCAAAGCAGAAATGCCCAAAAAGTAGTATATGAAGCCACACTCGTCAGCAGCATAATCACATATTACAAAAATATCGAGAGTACTCATATGGTATTAAGATACTTCCAACAAATTCTTCTGAAATTCTGTATATATTTTTTTGTATCGGGAACACAGGGATGTGAAAGTAGCTTACCTATATTTGAAGGGTATTATAGGTCATCTCAGACCCGAATGATTTCTGATAAATACTTGGATACTTATACAATGAAATGAGCCTTTAATTACTGGCAAATTGTTTGTAGGCCGAAACAATTTTGTTAAGTTAGCTTTAATTTTGCAAAGAGGCACCGTTAAAAAAAAAGTGCTATGTTGATTCTTCATGTTTCTGGCAACTTCGGACAAAACTATTATCCTTGCCTAATTTCATTCAAGTTCTGTCTTACTGAGCACAATAAACTTTTAAGGCGAGCTTTGTTCTGTTAGCAACAGACAGCGAAGCCAGACAACACTGAGATACTTACCAAGTTCTCGTTCCTACCCTATTCCGCAGATTTTTGAATTTAGTGATATTCCTGGTAACTAAGAAGCAGATGAACTAGCCAGAGCGAATATGAATGTAAGTACTTCAAACGTTCGAAGTCTTCGAGCATTCTCTATAGGTCCCATAGTTTTTCCATCTAAATGTAGTAAAATAATGCAATTGACAGATAAACCCCTGTAATGGCCTCCTCTATCAGACGAATAACACCAACAAGCTGATTCACTCACATTTACCGACTTCGATTTCAAATATAATAATATAGCGTCCTTAATATTTTTAGCAGACCCCGACTCACAGATGACATAACCAAAAATAGGCGCTTCCTGGTTCCGATAAAATCACATAATGATCTTCTATCTCGGGTTTCTGTAAAATCTCTCTTCTTTATTAATACGAACCAAAGTCTTATCCTTCCTTCAATCAAAATACAACCCTCGAACTATTTTATTGCAGTCCGCTTCTTGTAAAGTTGATCTGACCTTAGTTCTTTCACGGCACAACTTTGAACGATCAATGACACTACTTAAATCGTTCGACGAAATAATACCAACGTCTTTTAAGATAGAAGAAGCTATAGTTGCAGCGGCTATTTTGGAGACTCCAGTACGATTACATGCAAGGGCTAATGACGGTAAATTTAATCTCTTTTTTTTCAGATGTGGTGATAATTTTCCCTTGCCCTGTTGTGGTTCTGTTTGGTTAGGACTAGATTGCACGAGAAAACTATCACATGAGCTGCTGCTTTCAAATGAAAAACCATCAGCCAAAGAACGAGAATAACACGGCTGGACAAAATCGTGTGACTGTGTGTTACGCGATAAACTTTTTTCTTTTCTATCCTGTTTTTTCTTATTATTCACAGTTGAAACTATATCGACACCGCCTATCACCATTTTTCTGGTTGATCTTTGGTGGGGTAGAAAACTTACTTCCTCCTTGGCAAAACGACACCCTTTTAAACAGCAACAATTCCTGATATCTTTGCACTTGCAGAGGTAGATATCAAATAATCTATGGGACTAAATTGGATATAAATATTCTAGTCTTTTCTTGGAATTTTATGTTAGTTTGACGGCCTTAATATGGTTTGATTATTTGTCGTGGTAGGAACGACTCAATTCTAAAATTCTTTTTACACTTACAGTTGGCAGGGAAGATTTTTGCCATATTTTTAGAACTTCACCCGCTAATATTTCAGATATTTCAAGAACTGTTTGCTTCATATTTTATGAACAGATAACATTTCATCAGATCATTATATATAGGTAAGTGAGAAACAGGCAACTTCTCCAGTAAACCAAAGTCAGGACACCTCGTCGTCTGTCGTGTTTTAACTTGAGACATACTTGTATTTCTACAACCAAGACAAGTAATAAGTACTAATTACAGTTATAATCTAAGCTACAAGCATCAAATGTACAAGAAAAATACTACTTACAGTAAATATTCCGATTCCAGCTAAAATTTTATGTAAGAAATAAGTGAACGGCGAGGAAGTGAACTGCGGTAAGCGCGCGACTAAAGAATATATGTATCAACTTAGGTTTTATTACTTTTTTTTAAATCAAACCACTTTATTCGACTTCAAAGTTTTGAAGTTCAAACTTCAGACTGTACAAAATTGAAAGATCGTAGTCAGTTGCTTACTTAAATATACCGTTATTAGGATATTGATGGCCTGGGACTGTGGAAAGGGAGTGCCTGGGAAAATTAGCATAACATACGGAATGTGTGAAGTTTTGGAGCGTGGAATTAGGAATGTGAAATTAAAGTGCGGAACGTACTATGTTAATATAATATGGTTAGAAAGTTCGTATATATGTTTTAAGATTATTAAATAAAAATACAAAATGTTTGCGAATTTATGAGCATTTGACAGAAATTTTCAAAACTTCAAGTCGTTGGGGGCACCTCCAAACATAGCATGAGATTACTGATTTTTCTTGTGTTTAATTTTTACCTAAAACAGCAACTTTCTACAGGTATACCATAACAGAAATCAAAAATTAATAAAATCGCTGCACCCTAATATATATGGCCACATTAGATACTAAATAGACAATCGAATAAAATAAAACTTATTTTACTGATTAGCTTCATCAGCAACACAGGGTAGTTCAGAGAGGACATAATAGAGTAGGAGGCTTTTAGTCCCAGTTGTTTTGTAATACGCTTCTCAAAATATATAAATAATACTTTTGGTACCATATAAATATGGGTGATGCTCTCTGAACTAACGTAAGGTTCTAACCCAGACAACGAGTGGTCAAGGCTTCTTCACCCGCTCTGAGTTCGTTAACAATAAGGCAAGTTTTTCAACCGTACATAATCAAACGATTTCGGTATGGACAGATACTCATATTAGCTTCGAAGTTGAAGAAATCTTAAACTAACTTTAAGACCATTGTGTCGAATACCTGAGTAAAGGCTGCAAGATTGAAAGTAAAAAATAATTATTTCTGAATTGCTATAAATCAATCGGAATTAACATGTCCAGTACTAGTCTCACATATAAATGAAGCCAAGGAGGGAATGGTTTTGTAAGCTTCTCTATTTTGATAAAAATTGGCTAACATTTCATTCGAAGTCCCACCTGTCCCATATGGAAATAAGCGACATACTAAACTCAATTTCCTAGGTATTTCCCATAATATTGATACGATCTTTCCTTTTAATACTATTAGCAGTAAGTCCAAGTTTATGTTCACTAAGGTCCATTTTTTCCGAATCTATGTACCTGCAGAATTGCGACATTTCACCAAGTCAGCTCAATAGTTGTCCTCTTTCGTTGTCGTTGCAGCAAAATTATTGCTTCTCTCTGTTTTGAATTTACTCATGATGACAAATACTCGCTAGTACATACTCTCTCCAGAGCGAAAATCAATAGAAAAATAGATAAATGAAAGCAACTGCGTCATCAGTCAAGGCGCCACTTTGGCAACAATATCACACCATTCGCCACAATTACTCACCGCATTGCGAGGGCGAAGCAATAAATAATATTTGTGATTTGCCAACAACTCATTGACTAAACTATTTTTATTGCCGCAAATAAAAGGAAGCAATTTGTGTGCAGCAACAAAGCTTGAAACCGCATTTGGTGTAGGTTAATACGATTGTCAATACTATGAAATAAATTTGACAACTATTACTAGGCTGTCAGAGATTGAAAAGCACAGGTTCAACTCACACACCGCTACTCACACTTGCGATTAATCACTCAAACAAAAAAACAGTCACTCACACTCGTTCCTTTATATCTCTAATATCGACAAACATACAAATTTATTAACATTTCCGTTGTAATATAACTTCTACGCCTTCTTTCGCCTACCAAGAGGCGCTCTCACTCACTTATTCACTCACTGCCGCTCCGCTACACTCAATATTTAGAGTGGTTCGTTTGTATGTGTTAATCCACATGCCGTTCCGTTTGTTTGTCATTATCCTAGTTACAGTTATTGCTGTTAGTTTAACAGTTATCACGCGATTCACTGCTTCATTGATGTTATTGTTATCATTATTGTTGTTGTTTATCAATAACAACATGCAATTGTTGTTTTGCTCACCAACATTTCTTTTTTTCTCAACAGTGTAGCATATATTTATACAGTTATGTGTTACGCTTTTCACTTTTCGTTCGTCCTTCATCTTTCGTGCTTTGACTTTTGCCGTTTTTATTTGCCATTTTCGGATTTTACAACTTTACTGGCGCCTGGCAAATGGCCGACCCACATCGGTTCTGGCTGCGTTTGTGACCCCGTAACGCTATATCGTCAATAACCTCAAGTAACCGAGGACAATCACACACACTCACTCTCGCACAAATTTTCGCGGCAGAACTCCGGCTTCACTAAGAACTACTTACTTATGTCCGGGGGGTTGTGGCATTCCGTGCGAAATCCGCTATCTTCGTGCTTAACCGCTCTTCCTTCATATATGTTAAGTATCTCTTTCTCTCTCTTTTGCGCTTACCACCCACTCAATTGTCTAATACGCGCGTGTTTGCTAGTATTTGCAGATTTTCATTTTCATTTCTATGATATTTCGCGTCGCCAATATGGCGTGACGTGTCTTTTTTTGGACTGCCTGACTTTTTTCGACTTCACATAAATGCCACAGGAAACTAGTGAAATCAGCAGCGGCATAATGATATGAGCGTAGCGAACGCACAAATTTGCAGAAAAAACTGAGTGACATGTGAGACATTTTTCAAGGACTTCTCCTTAGGTACTAAAAACGACAAACCGATTCTGAGATACATAAAGCAGAGAAAAAGCCACTTGAAAATTTCAACTTGGAAAGGGAATCTTGATAGTATCACGAGAACGGCGTTTAGTTGGAATCCAAGAGTCAGAGTCTGGAGATGCGGGAGAAAGCTATCTAAGATAGGTCGGTATTCTCCAACTACCCGACATAAAAGTAAAAGTTGGGAACTGTTTGAGATACAAGATATTGAGGTTTTAGGGACTTATAGTAAATGAAAAAGGTGTAGTGATATGTCTCTTGAGTAACGTTTTTTTTTAAAACATCTTCCCGTTGTTCCGAGATAAAGAGACTGCATTGTCTTATAAAGTAAGAATACAAACTGAGAATTCCACAAGTATTTATTTGCATCAAAAGGTCTATTGTATTTGTTAATGGTCTCTTCTATCCTCATCTTTGTAGAGAGACTAGATTACCACGTTTAATGGGTTTACCCTTGAGTCTCATACCTCCTTTATTTCTAATTGAAATGCAAATTATTGGTGAAAGAGAACAGGAAGGACTAAGTTCTCTAATAATATGAAGCACTTAACCTTACATTTTAGACTTACGTTTATTCTACAATAGGTTAAGTAAAAACTGAGGTTATAACCTCACACTCACCTTATCAGAGGCGTTTTTTTTTTAATTTTTAAAGGTTAGTCTTCCAAGAGGGGAGGATGGGGTCATGTGTAGAAGTTCACGCAAGTGAGGAAAGTTCTCTGATCGCCATTCACTTGGGAGTGGCCAGAAACGATTCTTTTACATATGACTCAAGCAGCTCACGACTTCCGGTCTTTGACCAAGTATCCTCTGGGTAGCCTAAGAACATCCGTTCGCAGGTGAGCTAAAGTGAGAAGGCGAAACACCCCTGCATAGGGTTGTGCGCTGGGTTTGGGACCCGCCACGTAAAAAGCCTACCCCAATGAACAGTAACAACCAGCCTCGGATGAGAGACCCCCCTTTTGATGACGACCACGGCAAACGAAATAAGGACTACGATTTAAGGGCATGCACCTGGAATGTCCGGTCCCTTAATTGGGAAGGTGCCGCTGCCCAGCTGGTTGATGTCCTCGTGAAAATAAAGGCTGACATCACCGCCGTCCAAGAAATGCGATGGACGGGACAAGGACAAAGACGAGTAGGTCCTTGTGACATTTACTACAGTGGCCATATAAAGGAGCGCAAGTTTGGTGTGGGATTCGTGGTGGGAGAGAGACTCCGTCGCCGAGTACTATCATTCACTCCGGTGAATGAACGTCTAGCCACAATCCGCATCAAAGCGAGGTTCTTCAACATATCGCTGATCTCACGCTCCGACGGATGAGAAGGACGATGTGACCAAAGATGCCTTTTATGAGTGCTTAGAACGCACTTATGAGAGATGCCCCCGCCACGATGTCAAAATCGTGCTTGGCGACTTTAACGCCAGGGTGGGCAAAGAAGGTATCTTTGGCACTATGGTCGGTAAATTCAGCCTCCACGAGGAAACATCCCCAAATGGGTTGAGGCTGATTGACTTCGCCGGGGCCCGAAATATGGTTATCTGTAGTACTAGATTCCAGCACAAAAGATTCATCAAGCTACCTGGCTGTCTCCGGATCGAAAAACTACCAACCAGATCGATCATGTTGTGATAGACGGAAGACACGTCTCCAGTGTTTTAGATGTGCGTGCGCTCCGAGGTCCTAACATCGACTCGGACCACTATCTTGTTGCAGCCAAGATTCGCACCCGCCTCTGTGCAGCAAAAAACGCACGCCAACAAACACAAGAAAGGTTCCACGTCGAAAAACTGCAATCACAACAGACTGCCGAACGATTTTCTACTCGGCTTGCACTCCTGCTCTCTGAGAGCACTCATCAACAACTCGGTATAAGGGAACTGTGGGACGGCATTTCAAACTCCTTACGTACAGCTGCATCCGAAACCCTTGGTTTTCGGAAAGTGCAAAAGAACAACTGGTACGACGAGGAGTGCCGCGCCGCAGCGGAGAGAAAACAGGCTGCCTACCTCGCAACATTACGATCGACCACAACACGTGCGGGATGGGATAGATACCGAGAATTGAAGAGGGAAGCGAGACGCATCTGCAGACAGAAAAAGAAAGAGGCCGAAATGCGTGAGTATGAAGAGCTTGATAAGCTGGCCGACAGGGGTAATGCTCGAAAATTCTACGGCGGCTTACAGAAGGTTTCAAGACCGGAGCATACTCTTGTAGAACCCCCAAAGGTGATCTAGTGACCGATGCCCAGAGCATACTTAAATTATGGAGGGAACACTTCTCAAGCCTGCTGAATGGCAGTGAATGCACAACGCCAGGAGAAGGCGAACCCGATTCCCCAATCGATGACGATGGAGCAGACGTCCCATTGCCCGACCATGAAGAAGTTCGAATAGCAATTACCCGCCTGAAGAACAACAAAGCGGCGGGGGCCGATGGATTACCGGCCGAGCTATTCAAACACGGCGGCGAAGAACTAATAGGGAGCATGCATCAGCTTCTTTGTAAAATATGGTCGGACGAAAGCATGCCCAACGATTGGAATTTAAGTGTGCTATGCCCAATCCATAAAAAAGGAGACCCCACAATCTGCGCCAACTACCGTGGGATCAGCCTCCTCAACATCGCATATAAGGTTCTATCGAGCGTATTGGTGAAAGATTAAAGCCCACCGTCAACAAACTGATTGGACCTTATCAGTGTGGCTTCAGACCTGGAAAATCAACAACCGACCAGATATTCACCATGCGCCAAATCTTGGAAAAGACCCGTGAAAGGAGAATCGACACACACCACCTCTTCGTCGATTTCAAAGCTGCTTTCGACAGCACGAAAAGGAGCTGCCTCTATGCCGCGATGTCTGAATTTGGTATCCCCGCAAAACTAATACGGCTGTGTAAACTGACGCTGAGCAACACGAAGAGCTTCGTCAGAATCGGGAAGGACCTCTCCGAGCCGTTCGATACCAAACGAGGTTTCAGACAAGGCGATTCCCTATCGTGTAACTTTTTCAACCTGCTTCTGGAGAAAATAGTTCGAGCTGCAGAACTTAGCAGAGAAGGTACCATCTTTTATAAGAGTGTACAGCTGCTGGCGTATGCTGATGATATTGATATCATCGGCCTTAACACCCGCGCCGTTAGTTCTGCTTTCTCCAGACTAGACAAGGAAGCAAAACAAATGGGTCTGGCAGTGAACGAGGGCAAGACGAAATATCTCCTGTCGTCAAACAAACACTCGTCGCACTCGCGACTTGGCACTCACGTCACTGTTGACAGTCATATCTTTGAAGTTGTAGATAATTTCGTCTATTTAGGAGCCAGTATTAACACCACCAACAATGTCAGCCTGGAAATCCAACGCAGGATTGCTCTTGCCAACAGGTGCTACTTCGGACTGAGTAGGCAATTGAAAAGTAAAGTCCTCTCTCGACGAACAAAAGCCAAACTCTATAAGTCGCTCATAATTCCCGTCCTGCTATATGGTGCAGAGGCTTGGACGATGTCAACAACTGATGAGTCGACGTTGCGAGTTTTCGAGAGAAAAGTTCTGCGAAAGATTTATGGTCCTTTGCGCGTTGGCCACGGCGAATATCGCATTCGATGGAACGATGAGCTGTACGAGATATACGACGACATTGACATAGTTCAGCGAATTAAAAGACAGCGGCTACGCTGGCTAGGTCATGTTTTCCGAATGGACGAAAACACTCCAGCTCTGAAAGTATTCGACGCTGTACCCGCCGGGGGAAGCAGAGGAAGAGGAAGACCTCCACTCCGTTGGAAGGACCAAGTGGAGAAGGACCTGGCTACGCTTGGAATATCCAATTGGCGCCACGTAGCGAAAAGGAGAAACGACTGGTGCGCTGTTGTTAACTCGGCTATAATCGCGTAAGCGGTGTCTACGCCAATTAAGAAGAAGAAGAAGTCTTCCAAGAGGAAATATTTTTTTGAACTTTTACATGTCTATTTTAAACATAGAGGTCTTCTTTCTTCCTGTTTTAAATTCTTTCTGTCAGTGAAATATTTAAATTTTTTATTTTGAGCTAACGGAAAGTAATCAACAGTTTGTGGAAGCTGTTTTCTGATATTACAGAGCGAAACAGCTCGAACTTTATCAACATCGATGTGGCCATATAGTGGTAAACTTTTGTTAAAGTAAGCAATTCTCATTTTAGCGAATACTTACTAACGGAGCAACTGCTTTAGAACCTTTGACACTAGAAAGCTTGAGTAAGATTCCAACAAATTACTTTCGACTTTATATAACAAAGATTTGAAATACATATTTATAAACTGTTTAGTAAAATTTCCTACAGGACACATTATTTTAACCACAAAAGACCAAAAAATCAACAAGAACCAGCAGAACTATTGATATAACCAAATGAAATGAAATGTCAAGATATCAAAAAGGCAGAACCAAGTTCGTGAAAAATAGCAACGTCAAAAGATTTATAGCATTTGAAGGTCACCGCTCGTGAGATACGGAAAGAGAAATAAATATCAGTACAGTTAGCTAGACAAAGCGATAAATGGTAGAGGAGACACATAAAGCAAGTGCAGTAAAATATGAAATGATAGGAAAAATTATTAGCTGATGAAAAATAATGAGTGGGAAAGCAAAAGAGAAGAAAAAAGTGAAATGAATTCGACTATTTCGCGATAATAAGGAAAGTAGCTAACATTGTGTGAGAGAATGTCTATGTTTGAGAGCGGAAGTATGACAGCTCTGCAAAAAATGTACGAGGAGTTAAGAAAGTGAAGGAAGTGCGTAGGCGAAAATGTTAGTGTCATGTATAAACTATAAAGAAAAAATCTGTGGGTAAGAGCAAGGGAGTTAAGAAAGTTGAAAGAGTATACGTATATGGCAAAACTGTTGACGAGTAACTAAAGAACATAAAGATTTGTAACTTGTACTCTGAAGTTTCGCACATTTGCTGATATCAAGCCACTATAGCATATAGCTGCCATACAAACTGAACAATCGAATAAAGTGCTTATATGGAAAGCTTTTTTATTTGACGAGATATCTTCACGAAATTTGGCATAGTTTGTTGATGATGATGAAGTAGTGGTGTAATCTTCGAAGAAATAGTTCAGGATAATTATAGCATATAGCTGTTTTATAAGCTGAACGATCGAAACTAAGTTCTTATAAGGTTATTGTAGCTGCGATGCAGTCGAAGTGAAGGCCTCTTTCTCATTTTTTTAAATTATTTTTAATCTATTTTTTATTATTTTTATTCAAACTCTTGAGACTCAAAATATTAAAATAAATGAAAAAAAAATTTTTAACGAAAATGTTATATTTTCCAACAATTTCGTCTCCATAGCACAGAGATGAAGCCATTCTTCGTGTGCGCAAAATCAAATTTCTTGTTTGTCTACCTAAATCCAACGACTCAAGGTGCCACATGACATACCAAATTTGCAAATTCATGAATGTTGCGTGTGTGTGCATGTTTACATGATTATATGTTCTACATGAAAGTGCAAAAAATAGAAGATGGACTCATATCAACTTGTTCAAAAAGCAAAGCTTATGTAATACGAGTCATTTTACAAACAACACAAGACGAACTATGTCAGCTGAGGTATTGCACTGTGGGCTATTTTGGATAAAACTGGGAATAGAATAAACAGAGTGTCTAGCTTAAAAAATATCTGAAATATATTTTTAAGCAAAAAAAAATTCCCTTTTAATTTATTTACATATATGAAAATGTGAAAAATATGTATTCAAAAAGTTTTAGAATTAAAAAAAATACAAAATATTTAATTTAAACTCTATGCATGTCCAAAGTAATGATCACTCAGATAATAAAATTTGTTGTTTAATTTTCTAAACTGGCCCACTGTTCTGCTAGTTGTATCAAAATCACTACTAAGCCAAATTTGTCAACTAAGCTTTTACATACTCTTATGCACTTCTTTTCTATGCTTTGGCATTGCATTTTTTATAGCGATTCTTTCGTAACTTCTCCACACCAGCTAGGAGTTGAGTAGCAGGTGCAATAATCACATTGAGCTGCTGTTCCATTGATTCTTGGATTAACGAAATTGTTGATATGTAAGCACGGCAGTGCATGTGTCTGCACAGCATAACTAGACTAAAAGAAAACGAAATATTTGTTGTTTTTGATATTATAGAAGATATATAGTCATACTAATAGTTTTATAAATATTTATACACATTAAGAAGATGGTTAGTGGTACTATAGAGGGTCTAGAAAAGCAGTTTGGAGTTTGTCATAATTGGAAAAATTTATAATGTGAAAATATATCTGAAATAATTTTTCCTTCGAGAAGTTGATAATATGAAATGCAGATAACTGTTTAAATTTCTTGATAAATCTAACTAAATTTTATTCAATTTACTTATTATTAACTCAATCTTTACCTCGATATCTATTTCAATTTCAATCTTAATCTGATTTTCAACCTCAACCTCAACCTCAACCTCAACCTCAACCTCAACCTTAACCTCAACCTCAACCTCAACCTCAACCTCAACCTCAACCTCAACCTCAATATCAACCTCAACCTCAACCTCAACCTCAACCTCAACCTCAACCTCAACCTCAACCTCAACCCTAACCTCAACCTCAACTTCAAGCTCAACCCGAACCTAAACCTCAAGCTGAACCTCAACCTCAACCTCAACCTCAACCTCAACCTCAACCTCAACCTCAACCTCAACCTCAACCTCAACCTCAACCTCAACCTCAACCTCAACCTCAATCTCAACCTCAACCTCAACCTTTACCTTAACCTCAACCTTAACCTCAACCTCAACCTCAACCTAAACCTCAACTGAAACGTCAAACTACTCCTCAAACTCAATCTCTCCCAACTCGAATCTAAACTTCAACATCCATCTTAATATCAAGCTGTATCTCAATATTAAGGCAGTTTTAATATAAATCTCGTTCCAATATAATTCGGTAGTCTCCAAAATGGCATCCTCATCCCTTCCGTTTCTTTCTTGCTTTACTGACCTGCCTCTAATATAAATTGACATTTGTTGTTACACCTTAATTTGTCATTGAAAAAGTGGCTAGCGTATACACTGTTTGGGACAAGGTTTTTGTGCTTGCAACGTTTTGTCGGTGTTTATCCGCTTGTTTAGCCTTCTAAAAATCCAAACTGTCACTTTTTGTTCGGCATTACTAGCACTAAACAAACACTTCCCCACCGATCTTTTCTCTTAACTTTCTATTTTCCCTGCACAGTGCACTTCCTAGCTTGGCTACAACACACCTACCAACAGTTCAAATGTCAGCCAGGTGACTTCTGCCTTATGGGTCCCAACTATCCGCCACTTTGTTTGTGTTCGAAAAACCCAAGCGGGCACATCGGTCCTCCAAACAACAACTTTACAGCAGCGTCTGGGGTTCGCCGTCGTCTCACAGCTTCAGCTGCTGCCTTTTTCGCTGTTGGGTTCATCTTTCGTGCATATTTTTCGCCACACATTCCATCAATCCTTCCATTGAAACAAATGTTGATGGTGTCTGTCTGTGTTATCGTCGTTCCTTTAGTTTTATTACCTTCACCAGGTAGAGTCTTCGCTTATTGTTATTGTTGTCTGTTTTTTGTTATTATTTTTGCGATTTGCGCTGCAGCTTTGCATACAGTTTCCATTTGTCTTTACTTTATTGTTGTTGGTTTTGCTGCATTTTTTCGCATCGCTGTTTTTTCGTTAGCAAGCTTGTTGGTTCGTTGTCTTTAGGTTTCATGTTTCACACTATGAGCTTGTCGTTTTTCCAGGGTTAATTTTGTTGTTCTTTTCTACGGCGATACGGTTAGATTCCAGGCATGTTCGTTGACATCAGCTTATTATTATTATTATTGTTGTTGCTTTTTGTAGTAAATGCATATATATAAATTTTTTTAAGTTGCCCCTTTGGCTTATCTGCGCGTTGTATCTTTGGCTATGCGTCTGGCTGCCACTTGATACCTTTACTGCACAATATCGTTGTTGTTGCCATTTTTTTGTTTTTTGCTTTTGTTTTTGTAAAGTGTAGTAAAGCGATTTTTCTTCTCGGATTCTTCTTCTCTTTTGCTGCATACGACTTATTGGCGACATTTGTTTGATAGTTTTTGCCCATTCTGTCTGATTAGACTTTTCGTTTCGTGCGCTCTCACTCATGAAATTCGCCATTAACTCTTTGATCTCTTGAAAAGGAAAACGTTTTTGTTTCAAGTTTCTTGAGTAAGGAAAACAAATTAATCTACAATCCCTTCAAGTTGATGATAGAGGAATTTAGTAAGTAAATTTAGATTCAATTTCTGATATTAAGTTAGTTAGTTGAGGTTGAGTAGTGGGGATGCCGTGACTTCATATCTGCAAATGACTACCTCAAAAGCGGTTATCACATTTCTTACCAAAGTGAAACTTATAAACGACTAATCTATAAATTATACATATTGAAAAGGAATGTTGAGAACAGTATAGAAGTTACCCAAAAATAGTGTCTTAAAAATTATAGATCTTAGTTGTTCATACCTCACCAAACAAGGTTAATTGAAATAGTTCCAGAACTCAGACGAATCCTGGTTATGCTAATGGGAAAGATTAGTGTGAAATGATTTCATATAAAGATATCTTGCCTTCGCATTTATAATTAAAGTGAATAAGTTCTTTCTAGCTTTTTATGGACAACCATTCAAGGGTTTGCTGCCTGATGTGTACCAGAAATTTTGTGTTAGGCCAGTACCCCGTTATAGTAGCTGTAAGTTTGTACAAGGTATTTCTGGACCTAGATAGCAGGTGTTTTGTTCTATTCCCGTCATATTTCATCCATATTTGTTTTGTTATCTTGCAACTTGTGGTTGTGTTACATCTGTTCTGTGGCATGTTCCTGGTTCCGCTTCGGTCTCATCTAAGGAGAATCCTTGCTTTACCAACTCTTCTTTCTTTTCGTTGCCGAAAATGTTCCTGCCAGTGAGCTTAAAGCAGTTACTGGCTACGTTTGAATTAATCTGTGGTGTCGGCAAGGCATGCAAAACCGCCTGGCTGTCCTTGTATCGGGTGATTTTTTTGAGGTTAGGATTTTCATGCATTAGTATTTGACAGATCACGTGGGATTTCAGACATGGTGTCAAAGAGAAAGATGCTCAGTATGCTTTGACATTTCATCATGAATAGACTTACTAACGAAAGCAAGGCTTTGCAAATCATTGAATTTTATTACCAAAATCAGTGTTCGGTTCGAAATGTGTTTCGCGCTTTACGTCCGATTTATGGTCTACATAATCGACCAATTGTGAGCAAACAATTAATGCGATTGTGACCAAAGTTTCGCACTCCAGTTTACTTTATTGACATTAAACCAACCACACGAATGCGCACAGTGCGTACAGAAGAGAATATTGCGTCTGTCTGAGAGGTGAGAGAGTGTGGCTTGAAGACCGTGAAATGTCGATTCGTCGCCGTTCTCAGCAATTGGATTGGGTTTGTGTTATTTGACCACATGGAAGATTTTACGCAAAGATCTTGGTGTAAAACCGTATAAAATACAGCTCGTACAAGAACTGAAGCCGAACGATCTGCCACAACGTCGAATTTTCAGTGAATGGGCCCTAGAAAAGTTGGCAGAAAATCCGGCTTTTTTATCGACAAATTTTGTTCAGCGATGAGGCTCATTTCTGGTTGAATGGCTACGTAAATAAGCAAAATTGCCGCATTTGGGGTGAAGAGCAACCAGAAGCCGTTCAAGAACTGCCCATGCATCCCGAAAAATGCACTGTTTGGTGTGGTTTGTACGCTGGCTGGAACTCATTGGACCGTATTTTTTCAAAGATGCTGTTGGACGCAACGTTACGGTGAATGGCGATCGCTATCGTCTGGATGCTAACAAACTTTTTGTTGCCAAAAATGGAAGAACTGAACTTGGTTGACATGTGGTTTCAACAAGATGGCGCTACATGCCACACAGCTCGCGATTCTATGGCCATTTTGAGGGAAAACTTCGGAGAACAATTTATCTCAAGAAATGGACCCGTAAGTTGGCCACCAAGATCATGCGATTTAACGCCTTTAGACTATTTTTTGTGGGGCTACGTCAAGTCTAAAGTCTACAGAAATAAGCCAGCAACTATTCCAGCTTTGGAAGACAACATTTCCGAAGAAATTCGGGCTATTCCGGCCGAAATGCTCGGAAAAAGTTGCCCAAAATTGACTTTCCGAATGGACCACCTAAGACGCAGCCGCGGTCAACATTTAAATGAAATTATCTTCAAAAAGTAAATGTCATGAACCAATCTAACGTTTCAAATAAAGAACCGATGAGATTTTGCAAATTTTATGCGTTTTTTTTTTTAAAAAAAGTTATCAAGCTCTTAAAAAATCACCCGATAGATGGTTGCTTTCTGTGTCCTTCCACCATTATTCAAAGGAACTTCACATGCCTTGTCTATACCTAGTACTTACGCTTGGAAAACGATGACTGAGTTTGGTAGGCGGATAGAAACAGAGGTTCGTTTTGAACCCATCAGTGTAGATAAAGGTAGTATCTTTCTACTCTATTATACCTCTTATCCATTCGCGTCTTGAGGGAGTCCTCATCTCGAAGTATCCATTGAAATCTAACCTTGGGAGGAAATAGTCTAATTTAGATATAAGTACAAGATATTTAGCCCAGTTCCTGCCAAGTATTCTTTTGCAGGTGTAGCAGGTCATGTGTGCTATTTTTATTTGTTTTTCGATGATAATATCCCAATTCAGTTTGATACCAATTTCTAACCCGAGGTAATTCCCTTCGAGATCTCTTTCCATAATCTCACTGATTTTGAGGAAACGTCCCTGATACCAACAACACTATATCATCTGCGTTTGCTATTGCTTTCACTCCTTCTTCATTGCGTTAAATTAGTATTACGTTCAGCCACCACCCATAAAAGCGGGGAAAAGACAGCTTTCTATTGATGTGCAGAAAGATTGCCAGCAGTGTGCTTTTGTTTTCCTTACTGCATTTTTAATTTGCTTCAAGATGCCTTTACAAGATTGCCATATTTTGATCCAATAAAATTCATTGAAGGCTTTTCTTAAGTAGATTCTTAGTTTCCTAAGGTCTGCGTTCCAACAACTATCTCTTCTGCATTTTTTTCCAATTCTTGGGCAGTGCTGATTATATTCTGGCATTTGCTATTTATTAAACTTTTTTTTTTGCTAACTTGGTAAATATACCGACATTGGAGGGAAGTATTGGATTTCTCGCGAATGTTGTAGAGTATCCTGGAGTGATCCGACATGGATGGTTGCTCGCACGCTCCCCAGTCATCAACGCTCAGGCTATCATTTCCGTTGATAGCGTTGGGTCCAAGACTCCCAACCGAACTTGGGAAAATGAAAGTTGGCTTTTCGACCCTATTACAAATTCTTTAGTTCTAGCTTAGTACATATTGTAAAAGGAACTCACCTCTTGTGGCTATTAGGCTTGCTGTTTGCTTTGTCAATCTTGACAGAGATATAGATGCTAATCTCCATCGTGGGTCATGTAGATCAGAAAGAATTTACCTCTTTCTTTCTTCACCATTACCACTGCGGTATCTGCTGTGCTGAAGGTAGAACAAAGAATGCGTTTATTCATTCTCTTATGATAAGGCTGATTAGGCTGATATCAATTCCAATCTCGTATAAGAGGTTCATCAGATTCACAGTAGAAATATGGTTTGAAATCCACGCACAGTTTGATTTTTCCTTCCTTCCTCGTGAATAAGTTTCCTTATGTCAGCATAGGAGGATGAAGATGCAAATTTATAGAATAATTAGACAGTAGAAATATATGTGACCTTCGCCTCATTCTTACTGGATTGAAAGCGTGTTTTTATTTTCTTCTGGCTTAGTACTGAAAAGTTTTGGTCTCAAGTGACCTAAGCGACCTTAGGAAATCGCCAGTTCTTTACTATTTACTCCTGTCTCGGGGTAATTTAAAAGCCCATTATTGGTTCCTTGAACTCAATATGGTTCATCTTATTCTAGTAGTCCTATCGTTTTGTTTTGCGATTGATACCTCTGCAACAAGGTTAAAAAGATAGCATAAACAATATTGACAGGCAAATTGCGGCGTAGAAGTAGCACAGTGATGATCTCGATTATGGAATAAGAAGGTTTAAGCACTTCAGCTCGCACTTCGGCAGCTATATAGTGGAACTATCCGGCAGTGAAATTTGTAATTTTAAAATATTGGCAAATGACTTAAGTTGTTTAGTCATCACATCACAGAATCTTCAATAATAATTTGGATCTCCCGATCGGCAGCTTAAAAGCCTAACGTAACTAAACTTAATTCATCTTTAAGTCCGCTCATCTTCACCTATACCACTAATAACCGTTCATCCCAAATACCCGCATCTTCTACTTGCCACACCGTTTTCTATTTATTGTCTTACCGATGCTACTCCCCCTGGTTTTTGTTGTTGTTCGCACACACTTGAAAATCTTTTAACCGTTTGTCACTTGAACTACGCGCAGATTGCAGCTGCCGCAATTGTTGTATACTTGTTGTCTTACATTGCTTTTGTTTTTGTTGCTCATTGTGTTGGCTCTTGCAACTTTTTGCCGCGGTTGAATTGACATTGCAGTTTTTTCGCTCACACCATTCGCATTTCGCTGCGCTCTCATTCAACTTATTCGCTCATCATTCGCCGCAATTGTTGTACCTTTTGTGTACATTGTGCGTTGTTGTTGCTGTTGTTGTTGGTGTTTTGTGTTGTTATTGCTTTTTGCACGCGGTTGCATTGCCGCTACATTCACTTGCTGTTGCTGTGGCTGTTGCAGCTTCCGTTTCCGCTTCGCACTTGTGACAGAAGACGGCGACTTGGCGGCGGCAACGGTAACGGCGGCGACACTGTCACTCAAGCATTCCGACATTCAGTCAAGCAGCCGAGCAGTCAGTCAGGCCTGAACGTTTTCAGATTGCCACCTTGAATTTCTCGTACTGCTTCTTCTTCGCAACGGCGTGCTGGTTCTTCCCGCATACTTAATGTCACTGCGCGCCGCGTGAAAGCTCGCACGACAGGTCGGAGTAGAGCACGGCGCAGTGCGAGCTCGCATTTAAAGACACGGCTCCGGCTCCTAGCCAGCACGGCGTGTGTCGTTGTTTCCTTTCTTTTTCCATTGCAGCAATTCGCATTGTCTTTATTCTTGCCGCATTCTTCCTCACACATCTGAGTTCTTTATTTTAAGGATATTTTTTCCGTCGGTTTTTCCCCATCTCGTTACCCTTTAGTTTTATTCCATTCAACTTATCTGCTTTTGCTGCAATTTTATATTTGTTTTGCTTTTCTTTTTGCTCGCCGTTCATCTGTCTGCTTGTCTGTCTGTCTGTTTATCTGTTTTTGTCTGTTGTGCGAAAAAATTTAGCGAAAATAATGAAATTCTACAAATCCACTAGAGTGAAAAACAGCCGGAAAACTTTGGTTTGGCATTGCAAAGTCCAAAGGAATTTTCATTTTTTGTTCGCAATTCTCGCTTTTACTCGGCACTTTTGCTTCATGTGTAGTTGTTTCTGTCTGCTTTGTATTTTTTGGTGTGAAAATGCACGAAAAGTGAGTGAAAATTCCATAAAAGCTTTCGAGTACTTCAAGTGTAATATTCAACCTTTTAAAAAGTTTTATGTGTGTTTGTTTCGCGTTGAAAATCGAAATTCAGTTTCCCACCGCAATATAAATTTAATACGAATTTACAGTAATGACGATTTTTGTCAATTACTGCTGGATAGTGCATGTACCTTTATACCTTTACGTTAAAGAACTTGAATTGAGAGCTTTAAAGTTCCATGATACCATTGACAGGGACTCCAACCTAGCAGGTCATACGAAAAATATTATCGTACGTAAAAATCTCAGTTCTCCAAAGCATAAAACAGGCGGTAGTACCTAGAGCCGATCAAAAAAAGCTTTATCCATGTGCTCTGACCATGAAATTGAAAGAGTACTCTCAAAACAAAACAGTTGCTTGTTTAATTTGACAGAATGTAGAGACTCGCTGAAGCAAGAATTACAAAATTGAAAATATTCTATAGGAAATATCTCTATATTTTTCAACAAGTTTGAAGACCGATCCAAATAGATACTCGAAAATTTCTTCAAAGTTTTTTAATACCAGAAATATGATCCGAGGTTCAGCATTAGTTACCCAGGTTAACCGCTGTCAGAGAAACAATAATTTTCATCTATATAGATTCTATGTATAAAGTACTAACATGGTTCGTTGACTTTACATTCAAAACGTGACCCAAGAGCACTTTCTTTCCCCTGCTAGTATCTCAGCTGTTTCATAAATTATATATATATAGGTTCGTGTTTTCTTCATTTATCTTTAGAGCCACCCGCTTTTCTTCTGTCAATTTAAATTAGGTTCATAGTTTCCTAGTGATCCTTAAACTGAGTTTATATCAGACTACTCTTAGAATTTTCATTAGCTAAGTAAATTTATATAAAAAGCTCAATTTTAATTAACTTCTTCAGCTGTATGAAGGAAGGGTTTGTTACCAAGTGTAAAAATTCTCAATATCCATATCTCAGCTTCACCTTCAAGAGCATCTATCTTTCAATTCACTATATTTATTTCTTTATTTCAATTTTGGTTTCGAATGATTCGCTCGCTCTTTTCTCTTCCTCTCCCTCTGCTTAACTTCAGTTCTCATACGCAATGAGATAGTAACTTTATTTCAGCTTTCCTTTCAATAATTTCTCTCACTATATCTCTAAATATTCCTTTCCGTATCAGTAATTGCCTATACGTAGGTTGCCTCTTATATTTGGGGATTTGACAACACCAGTGTTGCAATCTGGCAACTCACAGCTTTATCGTATAGTTTGACATTTTCAGTGTTATACATTCTCAGAAAGTTTTGACATACGAGTGCTATTTGTGTTGTGTACAGTAACTTAAAGTATTCATATCGGTCAAAAAGTTAAATAAAGTCGCTAATATTTGCGGTCGATTATTTTCAAAAACTTTCGAAGTGGATTAACTCATCAATAGTATTCTATTTAGGATCAATGTTTATCGATGGCATAGTGAGTTCAATCGAAGTCGTAGACCACTTCAAGATGAATTTCGTGAAAGTCGTGCAAAATCAGTTGTTTTTCCGCAAACTCATATTGCAAGATCGTCAAGTGACCTATCGTGGATTAGAGACCAATATAGGTATTAGGGGCATCAGCACACAATCAATATTTCATAAACATTTGACTGCAAAAAATTTGTTCAGGTTGATGATCGCTTCAAAAAGGCTCGTGTAATCAACAATTAAGTTATCCACTATATAGTACTGACTTGGCGCCGAATGATTTTTTTTTATTCCCGTGTATTAAAAATAAAATATAAGGTCAAGGGTTTTCGAAACCTAAAGAGTAAATAAAAAAGTGATTTTCGGTTATTATTATTTGTTTTTGTTTTCCAATATAAAGGGCGACCTTCGTGTATGCCAAATTTCGTGAAAGCATCTTGTCAAATATAAATATTTTCCGCAAAAGGACTTGATTTTGCTCAATTAGATATGTAGCTGTCGTGCAGTATCCTTATATCGGGGGTTCCAAAAAAAACAATTTTTGGGAAGAAAAGAACGTTTGCAAATTTTTAAATTGGTATCTAAAATACTGAGGGACTAGCTCGTATATTGATGTAGGCCCGTCATGGCTCAGCTCGTTATTATAACTACGCCCACCTCCCATACAAAGGTTATGTTGAAAATCACTAAAAGTGCGTTAACCGACTAACAAAAAACGTCAGAAACACTATATTTTACGGAAGAAATGGCAGAAAGAAGCTGCACCCAGGCTTTTTTCAAAAATTGAAAATGGGCGTGGCGTCGCCCACTTATGGACCAAAAACCATATCTCAGGAACTACTCAACCGATTTCAATGAAATTCGGTGTGTAATAATTTCTTAACATCCTGATGACATGTACGAAATATGGGTGAAATCGGTTCACAACCACGCCTTCTTCCAATATAAATCTATTTTGAATTCCATCTGATGCCTTCTCTGTACAATATATACATTAGGAACCAATGATGATAGCTGAATAAAACTTTACACAAATACAGTATTTGAAAATATGTAAATAACGGATAATGAAATCTCAATTATCACTTTATCATGTGAGAGTATAAAATGTTCGGTGACACCCGAACTTAGCTCTTCCTTACTTTTATTATCTGGCTTTGGATAAAACTATCGAACAAAAACTGTTTCGTATGCGGAATCGTTGTCAATGTTTGAAAAGACGGGGATTTAAAAACTCAAGCCTAGAAGTGGTATAAAGATTTCAAAGGAGGTCCAGAGATCGTTCTGGAGGACCTTCGACCTCATCAACTGATGAAAATATTGAACAAGGGAAGGATATGGTACTTGAAAACCATCAGGCAAGTGTCAGAGAGATGACAGGAGACATCTCTCGCAAGTCCTTTTGAATGATTTTGGTGGATATTTTGGGTATAAAACACATTCATGCTCTATTCGTCCCGATAAAGCTGATTTTTTTTTAAAAAGAGTACCGTAAACAGGTCTCTTTGGATATGCTTGATCCTGCCAGTACCGAAGGCCTTTCTAAAATGTGCTTATGTAAAGTGTTTCGAGTTTCCGTTGGCATAAGTGTATTACAGCTGGTGGAGATTACTTTGAAGGCGACAGCAAAATTATTGATGGATAATTAAATATTTTACGTTTTATTTACAATTTTTTTAAATAATGCTTACTAATCCAACAAAGAACTATGATTTAATTGAAAATTATTCTATTTTTGTTTCTACAATTACAAAGAAAAACCCCTTCAAAAAAGAATCGTAAAATGTTACAAAATTGATTAAACCCTGAGGCAAATGTTATCCATTTTGTTGTTTACTCGCTCATTGTTCCACGCTTCAGCCGCATGAAGCCAGCACAGCCACGTGTCAAAGTCTGCACATGTATGTAGATGTGTATAGGTGGGTGTGTGTATGTTTGTTGTGTGCCAAATCACTTTGAAATTGAAAATCAAGAATCCTCAAATCATTCCTGCAGCCAATTCATAATAAAAATTCGTGTTCAATCGCCGTGAAATAACCGAGAATCCGCCAGTATTACATGCAACTGTAAAAATAACTACAACAAATATAATAGCAACAAATACACCGAGAGGAATAACGTAGAATAAACAACAACACTATGTTGCAACACTTTCCATTTCTCATGCATGTGAATAAAATTCAAATCTCATTTAGTATTTGTTATTATTTGCTATTCGTGGCAACAAAAACAACAAGCGCAAGCTTTAAAGCGGCGGATTGGCAAAAATTTGTTTTCGGCTGAATTTGTTTCGGCTGAGAATTTTACATGAAAATGTAAATATTCTAGGCAACAAAGCCAGAGAATTAACATTTGCATTTGGTGGAAGAGGGAGGAGGAGAGGGATGAGGCGAGGCGCTGGGTGTGAAGGCCTTAGTAGCACACCAGCGAACACACACACGCTCAGTAGCATTTCAGTGCAGCAGACGAAGGACAAGCAGCGGAGCGACGGTGTGAAGGATGCAAGGGAGATGTAGTGCTAGATGCACACAAACAAACACTTATATACACAAACCCATATATGCATATACATATATACAAACACTTAAGTACATAGCTACTCGCATTCATATATTGCTGGAAATGCATTTCAGTTTTGGCCAAAGGCATTTTTCGTGCTGATTCTGCCTGAATGGCAATGCAATTTTATCATTGTACATATATTTTTGGGTGTATGTGTGTGCTATTTCGCTACTGTGGCACCTACACTCAACTAATGCCACCTATATCAGTGTGTGTGCTCTGCTTTTGTAGCATAGCTTTGGGGAATTAGGCAAAGCATTTTGTGCTTCGGTGGCGAAAGTGTGAAAATAAAAGAAGAATGTAAATAAAAATGTGCAAAAATAAATTTAATAAAAATTCAGCAAAATATTTTTGTGTATATGTGCTTGGAAACCCAGTTAACATGGAGGTTGGTAGTTTATGAAGAAAATATATATTAAACCCTCACTGGCTTGCTTTCTTCAAGCGCTGATGTCAAATTAAGAACACTGTACGCCTAAAGGTAGGCAACGCATAAATATTTTCTTAGTATTGCGGTATCAAAAGGTAGGCATGAAATTGTTTTCATCATCAAAAATCAAACTTTAGCGAGGAATTCTAAATGTCCCCAAAAACACCAAAATAGGTCTCATTCTCGTCGCTATGTGGCATTATTATTTTCCAGCAATATATGCTCTTGAAGTCTGACAGAAGAAAAAGTTTTAGCTGCAGTTTTACCAAAGCCATAATACTTTATTTTGATTGTTCAGTTTGTAAGGCAAATATATGATCAGTTTCTTGGTAAGAAAAGGATCTCATACCCATCAAAATTGAAAAAGGATCCAATATTCAAGCTTTTGAAAATTCTTGGCTACAGCAATGTTTTTGAAATATTTAAGAGAAGCATTTGCTTTCTCAGCGAACAGTCATAAACTTTATAGCATTAAAAGATCGAAAACCGATTAGAAACGTTTTATCATTTGTGGTACGTTTTAGCTAAGACACTTGATAAGGACAAATCTAATAATTTACTTCCTTAAAGAACATTTCCAAACTACAGAGGAAATTTGAATATGGATGTAAAAAGGCTTAATGGCGTAGTTAACGCGAAATTGTTTAAAGCTAGTTCTATCCTACACCTGAAAGTAATTGGGAAATACTCTGAAAATACTTAAAAACAAGAAAAAATGTTAACTTCGGCTGCACCGAAGCTAATATACCTCTCACATTTCTTTTAGTAACTAAGTGTTCAGTTTGTATGGAAGCTATATGCTATAGTACTCCGATCTGAAATTTTTTTCGGAGATTATATTATTACCTTAAGCAGTAATCCATGTCAAATTTCGTGAAGATACCACGTCAAATGCAATAGTTTTCCATACAAGCCCTTGATTCCGATCGTTTAATTTGTATGGCAGCTATATGATGTAGTGGTCCGATATCGGCAGTTTCGACAAATGAACAGCTTCTTGAAGAGAAAATGACGTTTGCAAAATTTCAAAACGGCAGATAGACAGACGGACGCAGCTAAATCGACTCAGCTCAACAAGTATATATATATTGATCATTTATATATATACTTCATAGGGTCTCCGACGTTTAATTCTTGGTGTTACAAACTTCGTGGCAATCTTAATATATCCTGTTCAGGGTATAAAAAGTTCCAATAAGGCTTGGTTCTCAACCTTCTGACCTGAATTCGGCAAAAGTCTTGAAAAATCATAAAATTCTGCAACATATGTGATATTCCCATGAATTAAATGTTCAAAAGAAAACTTTCGAGAATATAAATATTAATAGGCTCGGAGAGAGATGGATGGCATGTTCGCAATCTAAATTTGAGCCAAGCCTAATAATAATTACTCACTAAATTACATTTTGCAAGCCTCTCGTGGTGTCGTGAAACTCCTAATATTAGTGTAATTTCGTTTATTATATTTGGTCAAGCAACTACTAGTCTTTCAAAAACTAAAAGATTACAATGCAGTAATGCAAACGCTCACTGGGTTCAACTCTTTGCTTGCAAGTGTTGGAAAAGCTATATAGCCTAATTCTGTTTTGCATTCAAATATGAAATAAATAGTCAGCGATGACCTGGAGGTCACACGCTTAGACAGCGAGAGAGCATGTGCCTGCTGACAGAGATAATCCGCCAATTACGGCGGTTGTGAGCTAAAAATTTTTATCGCGCAATATATTTGTCACAATACGCTTAGTTAGCACATAAAACAAGAGAGCAATTATTGGATGTATTTGGAAATCGTAAAAATACATAAAAGTAGCAATTTTAAGAAGTGCAAATCATTTTCGAAAAAATAAGTTATTTTGAACTTTAATTTAGGTTCACTCACAGTACAGGTTCACCTAGTCTTTGGAAATGCATTTTTTCGATACTTATGTATTAATTTTAAAATATTACAAAAGCCAGTCCAAGTTTTTTGAACAATTTGGAGTTTAGCAACTGAAAAGCCTAATAAAGAGTTCTTCGATTGTGCGGAATATGGCACAGAAATCCGAAAAGCCTGCAATAGGGTTGGTATCTGGCAGGAGCCATGAAAGAAGTACATTAACTTTGTATAAAGAGTTTTGAAGTAGCAATGTTGTCTGGGACGTTTTTAGTCTGATTTGTTCAGGCAGTAAATCAAGTTCGCTGATCTAATGGAATGAATTTTGACTTAACCCTAATACAATTCATTTTCAGTTCAGACAATATTGTTCAGTTCTTTCGTTTCGAAAGTAAAAGAAATATACGTATGATATTTAACTCGTCTTTTGATTTCTCTAGACATTCTATTCGGCTAAGGATTATCTAGCGAACCTAAATATTTTGATAACAAGCATTTGAAGAGTTCCCAAGTCAGACGGATCTACTTAATGAGACGGACTAGTACTTTTATTCAGCTAAAAACTGCTTCCTAGTCAGCATGCTTTGGTACTTTTCTAGAAACAGAAGAATCGAAAACATTTGGAAGATGGAAGTTGAAAGAAACATCCTTGAGCCGTCATTTCTATATGGAGATTTAAAATAAACAGAATCTCGCTAAATAACGTGGTATATGTAAGGAATAAATAAGTAAGGATTTCGATTAGATCTGTATATTATTCAATTGAATTATTGTGACCCAAAAGAACGTAACATTACTACAAAAAATCATCAAACAGCAAACCTTCCTCTATATCGAAAGAAGAATATTATGATTTCAAAATAAAATTTTGATTTTACCATTTAGCAGGTCCTAAATGGTGAATGAAGGTGTCTGAATAAGGATACCCCAAAATTCTCTCCTCCTTCAACTGCTTTCCTGAAAACTTAAATCATTGCGTAGAAGTAGCTAATCGTGATGGCCTTTTCTCTACTCAGATATCAACGAAGCATATGTGGATGGGTAGGAGTTGTTGAAGAAGAAGAGTATTGAACTTTCCCACGTATGGATTAAATCCATTAGCTTTCAGTGACTTTCATATATTCAAAATAAAAAGTTTTCTTCAAAAACGCTTCTAGGTGGAATTTTTCTCGGACTAAAATGATCTATCTTCAATGAATGTCAGAATACAAAACACAGCTGGCTGGAACACCCCTTCCATGTAGTTGCAGTTTTCCGAGTACCTAAAGAACGCAATGCTCAGCTCTCAACTTGATTGTTCGCTCCAACCCGGCAGCTAGCCAGCAACATTGTTAAATCGAGCATGGAATCCATAATCGCGCTTGGAAAATCCACGCATCGAACCAACAAAAACACAAACTTAACCACATCCAGCAACAACAAGGTATTGCCACAGAAACACAAACAAATACATGTGACTAAAGAACACCGTCTATAAGTTCCGAGACTTGACTACCACAATCAACGGCCACGTACACAGGTCAACTATGGGCACTCAAGCTTGTCGATTGACTTCAACTTCAACTAATGCAGTTGACCAACACAAAATTCGCTAAACGCCAATTGGCGCCACCTCGCACGCCTCGATTTATGCGCTAGCTCGGGTCTTCACCGCTTGTATAATGTGTAAGTTTGTGTGTTCTTCTCTTCCTTGGGTTTGTGTTCTTCCTACATCGAACGCCCAACTATGTTTGTGCGTGTGTGCCTGTGCAAGCGTCGCGTTCTGCTCGCCTGTGCATGGCATGTGGTTTTGGCGGTTTTGTTGCAACACTGAGCAACAGCTGTTGGTAACATTTTAAGTGGCGCCAAAGGACTAGTTGCTTTTTAATTTGGAAATTTGAAAAAAATGGGAATATGTCACAGTATATTTGTTGAGCACTAAGTGATTGCATTGAATGAAGTAGGGGTGGATTAGAGCTTTTCGCTTAGGGTTATACTATTTGATCGGAATCAATAAATTGTTTTTTAAGTGTTTACTGGTGGTAGCTATGATGTCCTGTAATGTATTAAGGCTTTGTGGAGTACCAAATGAACCATTGCATCAAAAAATTTCTCAAAAAGTCTCGATTATACTAGAGCTGTCGCTGGCACTTTGTGAACTTTGTGAACAATAGCTGGCTTCTCTTACCTCAAGTTCTAGATTAACGTTGATATTGCTTTAGATTTAAAGACAAACGTCCGAAGAATGCTTAGCTGGAAGATGTCGGAGAGTTGCCTGCCAGATATTGCCTTATATCTATCTTGACTCACCTCTCATAAAGTTGGCTTTATTTTTCAGCCACTGTTGTCAGCCAAAATATCGAATTGTAGACAATTTCTTCTATCCGGGAAGTAAAGGATTAAGGGATAACTGTTTCATAAGAAATGTTCAAAACAGCTGGTAAGAATGTTTTCTTTAAAATGGAAGAGCTCCACCAGAACTATAAATCCTCCATGAAGATAGTCGGTACAATTTCGCGAAGATGTTTCTGTATTTCCAGCCGCAAGACGATTAGTATTCTCGATCACGAACGACTTGTGATGGCGTAGTCCAAGTGACAGCAACTTATATTTAGTTACCATTGAGGACATCTTATCAGCCCCAGTGTATAAAGGGTGCCAGTTCACATGAGAGTTCCTCGGCAGTCTTCTAAATAGCTCAAGGCATTTTTCCTCCTTGTCTTCATGTTCGATAGGATTAGTTTTGAAATTTTGGAGAACATATGTATGTCTTAATTTGAAATATCTCGTTATTGAAAGACAAATCGTGGAGCTCAGACCATAAAAATGTGTTGAATAGGATAAACTATCGTAAGTATAAATACATTTGTTCGTGCTTTCTACCAGAATTTGTGTTTTACATACATATACGTTATCAATACATATATTGTATTTAAGGTTCTACCGATGAGTTCCAATAAGGTTTCTGGCATCATTATTGCTGTTGATGGTGGTGGCATATAAACAAAGACCTTACTGCTTCGAAAATATGGTTCAGAGCTAAGATCCGATCATTCATCACATTTTTACTCGTACCTAGCATATATGTACCTGTAGTATAATTGTATTCCCTTATTAAACACTACAGCCTCTCGAAAACATCCTGCTTGATAAGGCAAGCAGCTAGACACAATGGTAAAATGTCACGCCCACCCATGAACACCTGCTCTGCGTAAAATAATCTCCATAACGAAATTAAAGAGCTCTGGTCAGAACATAAGAGATCGACTTGTTTTAAATCTTATTTTTTTATCAAAAAATACAGAAAGGTCCGTTATTGATTGATGGCAATGCAGGTGTTGCTCAAAGTAACCTTCCTATACACTCCTTCACCAATAGCGATTTGATCTCATAACTGAGGTCACCTTTGGGAGCGCTTGACTATCGCTAGCGATTAGGTCTGCTTCGCTACCATTTTGATCAGTAGATGGGCGGGGTTCAAGTGTCTTTGCGGCTTCGATAATTAAAGACCCACCATAAGGCAATAGTTCTTACGATCTTGATATACAGCCCCCTGATGATACCTAGCTTACAGCCCCAGGATCCATCGTGCCATTATAACAATGTCTTCGGCGTACCCCTGACACATAATCGCATTATTTGTGAGCAACTCAAGGAGCTCGTCTACTACTATGCTCCATAGTAGGGGGGATAGAACTTTACCCTGTGGGCAGTCCCTCGTAGTACCAAGACGAATCTTTCTCTCCCCATAGTGATTACAGCAATCCAAGTACGCAGTACAGCCGCTATTCATCTGCATAATCATATATACATACATTTGGCGAGTCTATGGAAAAACTATAGTCTATTGAAAACGTGATCGATCTTTTGACGAAAGACTTTCATATTCCATACAGTATAGCGAACTATAGAATATATGAAAGACTTGTTCGGTCTTAAGTTGTGGATACTATGAAAACGCACTTAAAAATTCTAACTAATGGCCAATCTTTAACAGGATCATATTATGCTTGATTCTTACAATTTAGCAGGTTCTAGCCCCCTTACTAGTTGAGCCGACCATCCTCGAAGTAAGGTTTTTGATATTTTTAATTATGCTTTCAGTAATTTTAAAAGAGTTGGATGCTTTTTGTTGCAAAATTTTAAGCTCTACGAAGACATATTATAATTTATAATTAAATGGGGTCTCTGCATCAGACCAGATATTCTTCATAATTTTTTCACAAATCACAGAAAAACTTATTTTCTAAGCAATAATACAATCTCCGAACAAATTATTCATATCCGATCATTATAGCATATATCTGATATACAAATTGAGCAATCGGAATCAAGTTCTTGTAAGGAATTGTTTGTATCTGTGAAGGATATTATAGCTTCGGTGCCACCCAAATTAACGTTTTTTTTTTGTTTTTACTTCCTCTGAACTTTTTTGTTCACATATTTTATACATTATTTCGAAAACAAAGAGATACCGTTAAACATATGTATATGCATACAACATGATATGGCAAATAAATTAACACCTAGCAAGTTAATTTTTGCGGACGAAAAGTATGAATAAATATGCCGACACTTGCAAAAAACACCCAGCACAAGGCAAAACAATAAATTCTGCGCCCTTTATTTGGTACCGTTACAAGCGCGCGCATATGGGCAATGCTGCATACACACATATATTTTACAGTGAGCGAAGCAACAGCCAGCATTTCACATATAGTCGCATTAAAATATGCAGCGCGCCAAAATGAAGTATGCAACAAAGCAAAAAAGGCACAACAACAACAATAATAAAGACACCGGTCACAGCGACACAGCGCCGTGATGCCTCTGTTAGCCACATGTAGTCACCTGCCACCGCTTCAGCGCACTAACACATGCAACAAATGAATTGAGCAGAGTGGATGAACGGCGCATTTCAGCTTTCAGCCGAGTAGGCAGATCGTTTTAACAAATTTATTGCTGATATATTGATGCTTACACGCACACGCCCAGAGACACTGAATAAAGGGGGGAAATGCAATAACAACAACAAGTCGCCGCGCAAGGTGTGAAAATGCATATTCGAGCGCCGAACAAAAACCAATGACAGCAGTCGTACAGCGTTGTGCGATATTGACGCTAGTGTGCGGCCGTCATGGCGTATACGCAACATTTTTTGCATGGCGGATGACGCTGAAAGTGGCATAACCATTGTACATTCAATGCGTGTGCAAGTGCATGTGTATGAACGAATGAAAAAGTGAGTGAAATATTTCATGCACACATACATACATACCCTCGGAGGCATTCGGTTTGGTAGGCAGTTTGCTTTGTAGGCGTTTAATTTGTGGCGTGAAGAATTATGCTGCTTGCACCGAGATACACATTTTTTAAACTGAAAGGAAATTAATCTGGTCTCAGTGATGAGATTTTAGAGCTCTTCAAAAGTTACCGCTTCAAATGTTTCATGACGCCAAAAATTTTGTTTCAGAAAAGAAAAGGTCAGCCAAAAGCTTGCAAAACATTTTATATTTTCTCCGTTTACTTTATTAGCTTATCTTTCTTAACCTTGAACTTGAGTCAAGTCGTTTCTATAGCTAGGTATTTTTTAGTCTGATCTTCTTGTGTCTAGTTTTTCCAGTCTTATATGATCTCATCTTTATGAGACTGGTCTCTTTAAGTATTCTTATTAATGGCTTTTTCATTTTGATCTACTTAAGTATGGTTTTCTCAGTTGGTCTTCTTAAGTCAAATTTTCTTCACTCCACTCTTCTAAGAACTCGTCTTTTTTAATTTGGTAGTGCTAAATCTTCTTAATGATCATTGACGATCTTCATGTTGGTTTCCATAAATCTGTTACTCTCAAAGCTGCTCTACAATATAATACAGTGGAAGCAATAACTCATCTTCATCACATGAGTGAGCCCGTTTAATCAGTACATCTAACCAGAATATGTGTACTGAAGTCTCAAAAGTAGTTGCCACTTGTTGAAAATAATGGATCTTTAACCGGTTAGTAAAGAAAAAATTTAGCGAAAACAGTGACCTAAATAAATCAAGTACAGTGGCGATTGCGTTTTGCTATTCAAAAGGTGCAAGATTTACGAGTATGAAACCACTCTCGTTGAATCCAAATCACACAAGAGACACAACAATAGAATCCGTAAAAATCTTACTTTATACGCCTTCTCTTACCATCCTTTGCCGCTACAATATCTTTCTTTCGTTAATATTTTCCGCTTTGCTGCTGTACTATATTAATTCTCAACTCATTCGCTGGCGCACCAGCTTTCGCTTTACCACTGGCTGCTGGCTGTTTGCAGCGAGCACACCAATCAGTCCTGCAACTTCAACTCGGCCATTCAGGCTGTCATATCGGCGGATTTTGGCATTGAGCTGTCCATCAATTTATGTGGCTGCTGCAAGTCCGGCGCACGTAAGGCACATAAATACGCGCTTATACACATACTTACATGCGTTTTTTATAAATACATACGTACATAAGAGTAAAAAAAAATTCATTCTCTGAGCTTGTGTGCTTTCACTCCATGCCTTCCCATTGTCGACGCCTTACCTGACAGATTTATGATGAATGAATAGCTGTTGCATGAATGGGATTGCAGGTACATAAGCTCGCTGTCACTGCCACCAACACTGTTGCATGCAACAGCCAGCATGTTAGCTCAGCATTCACCAGCTGTCATCCCATTTTTTCACATATTTTTCTATTTTCATACTTCAATAGGCGTGAAGTACTTTTTATTCGCGGCGCACACTGTGGTTGCTGTTGTTTTTGTGTTTTTGATTCTGTTTTTGCCAACTAATGTTCGCAATTTTTCCTAGCCACTTCTTGCCGTCTTTTTGTTTGCCATACGCTAGTCGGCATAAAATCGCAGCGCCACCGCCAATGTCCGTTCAATAGGCTTTTAATGTCCTTACCAAGAGCACATACTCGTATTCCGGAACTTTTTGCTTACATTTGCGTATTTTTTATTTTTAGTTTTTGCTCTGACAATGTTGATTCGCCAATCAGTCACCTATGCAGCAGCATTCATTCATTTAAAGCTCTGAGCCATTCGTTTTGTAGCTAGTGGATGAGCTCACGGCTGTGGGTTCATGTCCACAGATACTCATATATACTCATATACGCTCGTAGAGATCTACGCTTGTATTGTAGCATACTTTTTGTCTTTCAGTGAAAGTTGTTGCAATTCGTGGCAATTTTTCGGATTAGCAATAAATTTCCATATTCTTTCATGCGCAGAAAAATTTAAAAAAAAATGAATTTTGTGGCATGTGCGTGATATATTTGAATATATATCCACTAGGGATGACGGTATTCCGACAAAAGCACTTTTGAAAATTGAAACTGGCTGGTTATATTTGGGATTTATATTGGAAGATACTAATTTTATATGCCAGAAGATCAGCTGCTACAAACAGCCCAACCGAAATTCGAATATATTTTCAGGTACTTTTTCGGATATAAATTTCTTAAAGGGGTTGCTGTCAATCCAGCTGTTAAGAAAAACACATGTGTCTCACATTTATGTTTAGTGATCTTTGGCAAATGGCCAGGCAAGAACTTGCACCGAAACAACATTTACATATTGGGAAATTTATTTCTAAAACTCAGGTTTTTTTTATTTACCATATACAAGTATTTAGCGCTGTAACCAGAATTTCTTCTTTTTTAACATATATTTCATACAATATTACGTTACTTTGTAAATTTTTATGAATTTGAATACAAATTGTCGACATCAAATAATCCCAGGTGGATCCGTCTCGGATTTAGCGTCAAGCATTCTTCAGCAATGGAGTAGTTGGAATCTGCATTAACGGTACGCAAAGCATCAATAAAATGTTGGGGACTAGACAGACCGAACTGAGCTCATAACATACAGTCACCATATTTATATGTCTCATAATTTGTTCCAACAACCAATTCCATAAATATTTTCTACTATGCAAACTAAAAATCAAAAATTACATTCGTTTTTCTTTATTTGAAATACTGGTAACTTGTTTAATGTAGTTCTCTAGAGGTCTCACAAATTTACAGAACAGAATTCGGAGACTAGGTAGGTCAAACTAAAAATAGAGTTCCAATACAAAAGAATTTCAAAACTCTTATGTTCTAACACTTAACAGCAATTAACAAGAAGCAACTCTAACTCCAATTCCTCTACCAAACTCTGCCAGCGCTGCAGGATCTCCGTAATGCAATCTGTATTAGCTCATTGTAATAAATCAGGAACGGAGTCCAACTTTTTTTATTCTGCAAATGGAGTGAGTTCTCATTAGCGCGATTTGCGGTTGTTTCCACCATTTTCAGGAACTTATACTTTAACAAAACTGACCTTAGAGAGTTTCCAATTTAAATCCGCTTGTCGAGGTGATATGTTGAAAAAGTATTCGAAACCACAACAAAAAGAGATAATTTTCCCAGGTTAATAGAGGTGACCAATTGAATGATGTTCACAGCTGCTCAAAGACCAGTCCAATTGACGACTTTTTTATACTTCACGATTAGGTTATATTGTCTTTGTGTAGCTACACCATAACCACATCATATTATCTATGTATAAATGTTATTTAAGCGTGGGTTTCCTCACTAATATCAGTCGTAGGACTTTCGAAGTCTTTAAATTCGGGGTATTTTTTATTAATCTAAGCAGTAGATCTACACAGACTTAGTTTTTATAACTCTTGTCTAGTCTATTCAAACTTCGGTATTGTAACTGATTTAAGCCGTCTGGCCTTCTTAAGCCTGGATACTCTTATTAAGCCTGGATAGTCGTATCAATCTAAAAAGTGAAGCTCTTCTTAAGCTTTATCGCCTTAAGGAAGACCACCCTTTCTTTCCTTTAATCTCAGATGTAAGAATATCCAACTATTCTGTCTAAATCTTTTTAAGCCGGAGTGTCCTTATTAATTTAAATTGTGAAACTACACAGATCTTGTTAAGTTGCATATTTTTAAGCCTGGCACTCTTAGTAGTCCAAGCCGTCACAATGAAACCTGTTTAAACCTAAATACTTTTATTAATCTTAGTCGTCTAATCTGAAATTTCACACCCCTCTTTTTCTTAACAAGATTGGATTACTACAGCATACAGCTGTAGTAACAAGAATAAAGCAACAAGCATGGAAAACTTTTTAATTTGACGAGACATCTTCACAAAGTTTGACACAGACCTTTCCAAGACAACCAAGAAATCGTAAAGAACGGATCACTATATAGTAGTTGCTATACAAACTGTATGATTCAAATCCAGTTCTCATAAAAACTCCTTTGTATTTGTGAAGGGTATTACAGCTTCGGTGTAAACGAAGTTATTGCGTTTTCTTGTTATTGATCTAAGTCGTTTTTAATCTGATGTTGAGCAATACCAAAAGTTTCGTCAGGATTGAAGTGGACCAAACGAGGTGTCAGATAAGGCGACTCCTTATCGTGCGACTACTTCAATATACTGCGGGAGAAAATAATTCGAGATGCAGATCTGTCTCGAAATCCAACGCAGAACGACGCTTGCCGACAGGTGTTACTTTGGACTGAATAAGCAATTGAGAAGTAAAGTCTTCTTTCGACGAACAAAGACTACAATCTATAAGTTCTTTCTCAGCGAATTAAGAGACAGCGGCTACGCTCGCTAGATCATGCCGTCCGAATGGATGAAAACTCTCTAGCACTGATAGTATTGGACGCAGTACCCGCCGGAGGAATCAGGGGAGAAGAAGACCTACACAACTTTGGAAAGACCAGGTACCAATTGGCGCCAAACAGCGAAAAGAAAGAATGACTGGAGCGCTGTTGTAAAACACGCAAGCTGTGTCCACGCAAATAAAGAAGAAGAAGATCTAAGTCGTTTTAAAAATAATTTTGAAGATCCATCGCAGAGCTAAAACTAAAAAAGGTGCTGAATTATATGTAAGTCCATCGAAGTGCAGGCCTCGAAAGCCTTAGTTTCCAATGAAATGCTTCAATCAGTTGTGTGCGTACTTCTTTTTCTTTCAATGTCTGCTCTTCCTATACACTCTTCAAACAAACCTCTCAGCGAAGAACCCGGCCGCACAGTGCTTGACTTTCGAATGCTTCGAATGCTTCAGTTTGTTTTCTGCTGCACTTTCCGGAAGTTCGCCGACGAAGCATGCAAGTCGGCCAACATATATACACATCTGAGTGTGTGTGTGCCAGCAATAGCATTGACAGTCTGTTTGTGCAACATGAGTTGCAAGTGGAAGGCGAGCAAAAAGCTGCAGCTACGTGTATTTTAGCCAGGCTAGCTCTAGCTTGACTTTACGGCGGCAAAACTGCTGACTTGCCTTGGCCGTATTTGACTTCCTCGCAAACATCCATTTGTGTATGTATCTGTGTGAGTGTGTGAAACTGCGCTCACGTGATTTGTTTTCTGTATGTTCAACAAATAACGGTAGCAGCAGCACGTAAGATGAATTACAAAAATGCGAAAAACAAAGGACAACAACACATGCCAATTGCATTGTGGCGTGTAGTTGCAACAATATGTGGCGGCAGCAGGTCGGAGTGCGGATTGAAGGGTGAAGCGTTGGCCAGTCGATGCGCTTGTTTCGCAATTTCTTTAAGCTACTTTTCGTTGGCCACTATGCCAGAGCAATTTGTTGAGAAAATTGCGTTGGCATTTTTGTTGTAGTTGCTATTGGTAGTGTGTGAATGTCAGCTGCTTTCTTGACACAGCTGCTGCTTTGCTGCCTTGCTGCCAATCTTTGAGATCCTCTTGATTTCTTATGGCATTTTCACTAATTTTCTGACGATTTTCCTTATCATATGTTAAGCATGTGTTTGTGGTTGTTGTATTGATGCTTTTTGTTATTTTTGTTATTTTTTTGACCACCACTTCTCCTCGACTCTTTCAATTGCTGCATTGTCAATCCTATTCTCCCCACTTTTGCACTTATTTTAAAGCAATTCTCCTCAAACGCCTAAAACTAGGCAACGTTTTATATATTGTGCTTCGCTTTTCTCCCTTTGCGCTCTCCAAATGAGTTACTTGAAGTGCACAATATTTGTTTGGTCCACCCATGTTTGCTCTGCTTTGACAATGTTCATTTGTTTTCGCAAATATTGTTGTTCATTTTCCTTCATTTATTTGCCTCGACGATTCCCAGCTACCTTCACACAACTATTGCATGTTCTTACTGCTCTCAAATAATATACCCTCCATTGTACCGGTATACTGTGCGTATTTGCGCAACCCAGCTTATTTGTTCCGTGCTTCATTCGATTCGTTTCGTTTCAGTTCAATTTGTTTCAATGCGTTTCGCTTGACTTTTCTATACAATTTTGTATTGTTATTTGTATTCGTCGAATGCATTGACATGTGACATAACAAATAATTGCACAGGGATACACACGTATGCACCTGTAGGGTTATAAATAAAACATACACCACTTTATTGTGTAATCTTGCGCTTTTAAGAAAACACATTAAGACTTGTCTCAGAAGTTTATTGAGAAAAGAAATCGAATTATGTAATTCGTTTGAGTTCTTCGTGTTTATCAGACGCTGAGGTTGTACGCATAGTAATACCGAACGCAGTTTAATGATATTCTACGAATTCATAGACTCACCTAGTTTCTTTGCAAGATTTTGCTTGTCCAGAATATTTATATTAAAACCAAGCAACATAGCTGAAATGAGATATAAGGATGTCAAATAAACTCAACCACAAGGAAGCCTCTTTAATATGTGGAATATATGTGGAAAATGTGGAAACTGCTAAACCATACAATTTATAAGTAAAAATTTCCGCTTCATTTTATTAAAATATATTAGATATGTACCGGCGTAAGCGTTGTAAAGTCAGATGAAAAGACAAAAGGAATGGATCGCTACATCGCGTTTATTGGTTTTAGAGAAAGAGCTCGACCGATTACACTTACGTTTCGTATTACATAATTTTACTCAAGCGCATATTTTCACGCACTTTTGTGCAGACGATTCGTACACTGATTTCACAATATTCGGCATCAACCTATAGTATATCCACTATTACACGCTCACTGAATTTTTCTAAGTTATCTTACATATTGATCGTTATATACGGTGCAATCCTTAACGTTGAAATTTTTATACATATATCTAAGTTATATGGTAGCTATGAGAAACATTAACCCATATTTTGACAGTTTTAGTACTGCCGCATATCATTACCAGATATATCTGCTCTGGGAGTTTCATTAAAATTCCTCCGTGACTAAGGTATAAATTCAAGCGAATGTTTTAAAATTCTTAAATAAATAGGTCAATTGAAAAGTCCCTGGCCTAACATAGTAAAACACACTTTTTTGGCAAAATTCGTCTTTTTTGTTCAACAAAAAACCCCTTCACCCCTTCAAGGGTGATATTTACCCATTGCTTAAAAAAAGGTCTCAGTTTCAGCGGTTACCTCATCATTCGACGAAAAAATTTTCCCAGCGAGAATTCTTTTGAGATCACTGAATAGAAAATAAACTCAGGGAGCCATATTTGGAGAATACGGTGGTTGCGGATGCAAATCGAAGATCAATTCATTGATTTTAGACATCGTTTTCTCTGACTTGTGACTTGTGACACGGCGGGTGGTCTTAGAAATAGCACTATTTTTTTCCTCAAATGTGACCATTTTTCGGTAACTTCGTCCTAATAACGCTGTAGAATAGTCGGTAACAACTTCTTTTAGGCGTCCACTGCGTTCACCGTTTTTGGTGCTCATTTCACCACATGTAAACTTAGCATACTTATCTACGATGGTTGATCTTCCTTGGGCAGTGGAAATCTCGCCATCAAGTCAAGTTTTTGTTTCAACTTTAATTTTTCTTTCTAAAATAATATTTTGTGAACTCGCAAAATTCTTTTTAATCAATTTTTTACAATAACAAAAGTTTCTTCTCTCTAAATGATATAACTAAAAATTATATGGATTTAATTCTAAGCGCAGAGATATCTTACATATTGATCGATAGATGCAATATAAAGTCTACTGTAAGTTGAAAAATATCTTTATTAGGTATGTGGAGGTTACCTATTGGGTCAATCTTTCAACGACATTACGCATTTTTCGCACAAAAGCCTGTTGTTATAATAAAAATATGCTCCCCGAATTTCAATACTATACCTCATAGATCAACCGATATGTTCGACACCATAAGCACCAGGCTCCACATATTCGTATTTGGGTCCCTCAAAAGCTATGGTATAAGCTCAACAAATTTTAGACGCTAGTTACATATATTGCCTAAGCACCATTTTTGCAAAGTACAATAACGTCATTGGCTTTCGATTTATAAACTGTAAAATGAAAGAGTCAGATTGAATTTCAAATTGTTATATGTAGAAGTATTGCGCTTGTAGCCCGATTTCGACAATTTTCACAATATACATATGTTGAATACGAACACAAAAGCAATATTATCATGAGTTCAGACATGTTAGGCCCACTTTCTGACCCACATTCTATTAATAATGCTTTAGGCCTAAATTTACCATTAAATCAAATAATATGAAAACTCAATAAGGAGTCCAGTCAAATAATTGTAACCGTCTTTCGCTACATACTATACAAAGCATTATCTTGTGGTAGTACAGCCAGGAACACAGAGAATATTTCGCCTAATATTGCAGATGCTCTCTTGCTCTGATGTAAGTTTTCTAAGTTACGGGGCTGGTTTGTAAAGATCTATAGAACATCTTACAATAGCTGAACTGAATTCTGAGTAGTCGGTATCTTCCAAGAAAGGCCTGGATATAAAACGCCCTATCTTCTAGGACATAGTGTTATGGTAATGTAGAAAAATAAGCTTCGGCTTAAAGAAGCTGGGTAATTCTAACCCTCTTCGAGAGCTCTGCAAAGGTTCAAGAAATTTTCTAAGTTTTTCGAACTCTTAACAAATCATAGTTTGATTAGCAAAGGCAGCTACTGAACTGCTAAAATCTCATCCAGCAACTAAAAGCACTTAGTTTTTAAAGTTCTTAAATCCTTTTTCCTCCGTCCTTCCCAACAAATCGAAATTTATTTACCAACAAACATGAAAAGTTGTATAAATTGCCGAACATAATCGCACAATAATGAAGCCATTGGCAAATAAATTTATGAGCTTCTCTTCCCCGATATGACTACGCATACAATAGTGGCTTTTCGCAACACACAGCCAAATACACACACACACATGAGCGTACAGAACAAGGCACAAGGAGCGTTGCACTAATTTTGCTGCCGAAAATGAATGCAGTGGCGAAGCGAAAATTATGAATGCAATCAATGAGCAAACAAACGCAACACACACGGACCAACGCACTAACGACGCGCCAACGGAGAGCGTGAGAGAGCCGGGGGAGCGAGTGAATGGCCGGCGCACAGCAAACGCAAACACATAAATAAAATGCGTGATCTGCTTGCCAAAGGCGAAAATGAAGCCAGGACTTTGCCGCACAAACAGCTAGCAATGCGGCAATAACAACAGCAACAACAATACGTATGTAGCTCTGGATGGCACGCACCACAGCGGTAATATGCAAACACGCATTTAAAGCAACCAAAACCAACAACAGCAACAACAACAAAAACTGTGAAACAACAACAAAAAGCTGCAACCGAGCACCAACTGTCGTTTGGCTGCGTCCAGTGACCAGCAGCCGGCGGCTGGTGTTGTTCGAAAATATTGCAGTAAATGACAATTTTTGTGTGCGTGCGCGAGGCAATGTGAGTTTACGAAAGCAACAACAACACTGACAGCAACAAATGACGCAATAGCCATAAACATGCGCATATGTGCAGCTAAGGCAACAACAACAAATGTTGCTAAAGGCATCTTGCACTCCCGTAAAAATTTACGCCATAATTACTGTTGTTGTTGTTGTTGTGTTGTTGCGCTTGCCAGGGCTACCTTGTTGCTGGCTGCCCATGACAATGGCGAAAGCGTATCGTGGTCTGGTGCAACAAGTTTGTTATCGTGTACATGTGTATGTACAGGGTTTTCCAATAAGCTTGTTTTGATTTCTCACAAAAAACCTCATTGCTAAGGAAATTCAATAATTTCTTGTTTAATGTAGAGTGCAATCGATACAATTAAGTTCCGAATATAACAGCGTCAGAGTCAAACGAATCCGATGAACTCAATTTTCGAGTACTTTTTCCACTAAATCAAGTCGTATAAGATGTCATCACAAGCATTTTCAATATTGGTTTTTAAATCTTGAAGAGAGTCTGGTTTATTGCTAAAGACCAATAACTTCAAATAACCTCAGAAGAAGTATTCTAACGGTGTTTAATCACAACTTCTGGAAGGTCATTCAATGTCACAATTTCTTGAAATAATCGAATCTCCAAACTTTTCTTTCAATAATTCGGTTGCTGCACGTGCTGTGCTGCACCTAGCCCCTTCTTGTTGGAACCAGATGTTGTCAAGATCAGCGTCTTTCAATTGCGGCCATAAAAAGTTGGTTATCATCGATATATACCTCTTTACATTGAGAGTAACAGAGTCACCAGCTCCATTTCGAAAGAATAACGGACCGATGATTCCACCAGACCTAAAACCACACCAAAATGTCAATTTAGGTAAATGTAATAGTTGTTCATGAATAATTCGGGGTTTTCCTGAACGGCAGCCATACTTTCATTACTTCGAGCATTTATTTGCCTTATTGGTCCTTGAACCCTTGAAAAGGTGGGCTCGAAATCTTCACAAATTCGGCGAATAGCAAGCAGAGGTGGACTTAGAACTTTAAAATGTCTGAAGCGCACGAAATGTTGCAATTGGAGACGGATAAGTTTGATAAAAAAATTTAATAGTTGGTAAACGTTGTTTTCGCATGTATCATTCCATCATGAAATTGTAAACATTACTGAATACAATGAAAAAATATTACAGATCATGACATATTAAAAATGGCCGAAAGGACACTTAGAAATCATATCATCCCTATTGGAAAACCGGGTCCATATTTGGAAATATGAATGTTAGCCTGATTGTAACTGCATTTTAGTAAAGTATTGCCCAACATCCGCCCAGTTGTTGTATTTTTAGACAGCTCCCAAGTTGGGCTTATTTTTTTTTTTTGAACGAAGTGCTTTTGGTCTCTCAAAGGATCAGAAATATACTTGTTATACCCTGAACAGGGTATATTAAGTTTGTCACGAAGTTTGTAACACCCAGAAGGAAGCGTCGGAGACCCTATAAAGTATAGTCTGTATATATACGAACTAGGCCCCCAGTTTTTAAGATTTCGTTTTGAAATTTTGCAAACGTCATTTTCTCTTCAAGAAGCTGCTCATTTGTCGGAAAGGCGGATATCGGACCACTATAACATATAGCTGAAATACAAACTGAACGATCGGAATTGAGTTCTTGTATGGAAAACTTTCACATTTGACAATTTATCTTTGCAAATGTTGGCACAGGATATTTTCTAAGATAATTATGAAATATATGAAGAATTTGTTCAGATCGGCTTACTATAGCATATCGCTGCCATACAAACTGAACGATCAGAATCAAGGGCTTGTATGGAAAACTGTTGCATTTGACGTGGTATCTTCACGAAATTTGACATGGATTGCTGCTTAAGGTAATAACATAATCTAAGCAAAAATTGTTCAGATCGGATTACTATAGCATATAGCTTCCATACAAACTGGACACATAGTTACTAAAAGAAATACACATGTGAAGGGTACATTAGCTTCGGTGCAGCCGTAGTTAACGTTTTTTTCTTTTATTCCAACTGTGATTAAAAAGTCTAAGGGGGGCAGATTTATAATAAACAATATAATCCCTCTTGAATATACACACATACATATATGAAACCAGAAGAAAAACAAGAAAAGGTTTTACTTTGGCTGCATCGAACCTATAATACACCTCACAGGTTCTAATTATATAACGGATATATGCTACAGTGGTAATTGAAAAATTTTTTCAGAGCTTATTCCGTTAATGCAGTAATATATGACAAATTTCGTGAAGATTTCTCTTTCTCTCTCTCTCTCTCTCTTTCTAATAGACCTTTCCGCCTTCTGGAAAGAAATATATAGTACATGTGCAAAATTTCATCTTAAAAACTGAGGAAGTATTTCGTATACATATATATGTATGTATATACAGAAGAGCAGGCGGACATGGCTAAAGCGACTTAACTCATCTTATTTCACAGAAAAATTATGTTTGCGAAGTCCAGATATTTATAAACAATGCCTATTTCCTCTAGAAGATATTTTTTTATGTTGCATAGATCTACTAAAAAATTAGCTTCCGTTGGCTTGGCAGACACCATGTTTTTCTAGCTAGTTGTCAATTAACTCGCTACCTTTTATATCCTATGAAATGTGAAAGATTTTCGTTTTGTATGTTGCTTCGCTCTCTTTTCGCTCAAAAAATTTTAACGAATTAATGAGATAATTTTTCAATCTCTGCAGCAAATGCTGGTTGGTTGCAATGGGAGGCCAAGAGGTCGCTAAAGCCCATTGTGTTCCCGGATGGTAACCAAATTAAGCCTTTTCCAGTAGTAACTCAGTGGATTTGTTGAAAAATTTAAATTTTTCCTCCCCAACTGCACTGAAGTTGGAGTATTTGGAACTTTTAAAATTTCTGAGGGTGGAATCTTAAGGATAGTTGCCCTGTGATGACCCTTACAATATTACTAAGTTCTCTTTTGCCTACGTCATGTCTTATGTCAACATGCCTATTAAGATGGAGAAGTTGCACTCTTTTTTGAATACCATCGTTGGTGTAAAATATTTTTAGTTTGACTAAGTTTAGTCTAGTAACTCGACACTCAAAGTTACTGGGTTCCTGGATTCAGGCAATGTCAAACTTGCCTTTTACTAGTTTGAGGACACCGCGCTACTTCGATGGCATTTAAACTGTGTGATAAACAGGATTTAGACCGTTCAGGAGTCTGTCCTTCTGAAGAAGAGTCAGCATTTACCTAGCTACCGTTTCCGCATCGGTGTTAGGGGGAAATCATCACAACCGTCCATCCGCGCAATCGACAACTGGGCTTTCAGGTGTTCTCCGTTAGTCATTAAGGCCGATAGCGGTTTCAGATGCTTCCTCGCAACCGAATTCTCCGAAGACAAGTCTACGTCTAAACCCATAACTATAAAACCTTCTGTGGTGCTTCTACGATGGAATATTACCCATAAAATCGTTCTCATTTCCACGTTTTGTTTGGCCAGTGTCGTCAGTATCGATTCCGATTATTATCTATTTAAAAAATAGTCCTTCAAAGAAGGCACTCGATATGACATTAGAAATGTGCATCAGAGAATTATGAGGATCTCACCAAAATCGATTCTAGCTCGTTTGTTTTTTACATGGCTTATATTGTTAATATCAATTCTCTCATTGGCACAATATACTATGTGAATAATAAAGCTTGTAGGCAATAGCTTGAAAATACCTCCAGAGGTTTCAGTCCACGAGTTATGCGCTCATTACTAATGATTTGTTCTTGGCTAATAGTAAATCGTGGCTTGAATGTCGGTTGTGGGTCTGTCCATATTATAATATCATCAACTTCGCATATTTCATCATCAGTACTTTCATTTTCAACATCATTTTCATCCATAGCACTTTCATTTCCACGATCAATTTCTATTTCTTCATCTTATGCTCTGCCAGGCTGTGTGTTTTCTCCATCTTCTGAATCAATGTTGCTTTTTTCACTGGGACTGTATGCGGAACCACTATCAGCAAACAGATCATCCTCATCACTTGATTCATTCAAAAAGTTCTGAATTTGTGAAACACCCAGTCTGCGTGGTCTCTCCATTCTCTAAGTAAAATAATGTACATGAGTACGTATGGGATAATAATATCCCATGAGTAAACAGATTTGGGATGATTTCTTCCCACGGAACTTACCTTGACTTCTTATAAGAAAAATAAGTTATTCTTTATTCTAAACTTTTTATTTCAATAGATTAGCACTATTTGCACAAAATGTAACTATAATTCAATTGAAAATCACTTATTTTCTAAGCTTTTTCTAAACAAATACCATCTACGCAACAACGTGTCTAAGAAAAATACATTTAATAAAAAACTGATGACTTCAACCTACAGCTGGTATTTTTGTTTTTGTAGAGAAGAGTATAATGAATGGTTTGGGACTGTTTTGAACCAAATCGCTTCCATATTGTGACAGATACGATTTTTTGAATTTCTTCGGGATAAAAATATCCCCATCGTCCCGAAACGGTTAAACAGACCTCACGTACATGAAGAGAAGTTGTCTTTATATTATGTTTCAGATCAAGGCTCTGACCTGAAGCTCTTAAAGGCGGATATAAATATTTAGTAGCGAGCAAAACTGGCAACCGTACCAGAAATGAAAATCGCACGAAGAGATCAGTTAGATTTGAAAATTACATTACAAATAATCCCATCAATGTACGTCCTTCCAAGTAGGTTCAACCATTTTTTTAAACTACCAGAGAATTTTTTTCTAAAAATAGTCATCCTCAATAGAAGATCTTATAAACCACTTAGATTACCACTGCGATTTTCTTTAACTTTATATTTTCCAGTTTAAGTATTTCATTAGTAACCAAGGATGTTTTGTGATTTAGTCTAGCACCTTATCTTCCTTTATCTCCACCGTTCCTCCTTCCTTTTTTATCTTCTTGCAATGCCTGCCAGCAAATAAACCACGCTGACATCCCAAATCCAAATGAATTATTACCCAAGTCACAGACGCCTCAAATTGGCGGTCAGCACGACATTCCCCGAATCGCAGCTCTACCGATTTTTTCACGCTGCCGACGTAGAAAAATGTTTCATAAAAAATAGTTTCTCTTCGCCTTCATTCGTGATCGTTTGGCATTTGATATTTGCCGCAGGCCTTTAGCGACATTGCTACAGCACGTTGCACGCGCCACTTTCACCTTGCCAACTACTTTGGCTGGCATTGCCTTAGGCATTCGCATACCTATTTTTCTCACCGTGGATTCTAACATTTCTTACCGCGTTAAATGCAGTCTTCGAAGGTGGTGAGGCAGGATACGGCAAAAGCTTCCTACGAGTTGCGACTAAAAATGTCGAAAGCGTTGCATCAGCATAATGTTGCCACTTTATGTGAGTTCCAATATAAGATACTACGGTTTCCTACTACCAACCTAAAAAATTATTCTCCTCATTTTTCTTACATTTATTTCCCTTCTCTTGCTGCCTTCCCCAGTTCTATTTATTTCGGTTTCTTTTTCATCTCGTCTACCAAGTCACCCTGTGCTGGTATTTCCCTCATCATGTCTGCAAACTAACATTCCACTTGATACCTTTCGGCATGCTGCTCCATTTGCTGCCCCATCCCTCGGTGGCGCCACCAAGCGACTGCTCTGGCATTGAGATAATCAAAAAGCCATCAAATGTAAATTTTGTCATCGTCATCCTGTCGTTCGTTCGCAAATTTCCAGCATTGTTGCAGTTGTTGCTGCTGGCGCCTAATGATTTTCACCTTCGTCGCATTGCTGCCGCATAGCTCAAGTGCTGCAACATAGCTTCGAACACGTTACAGTTACACTGCAGCTTAGCGATATAGTTAGAGCATTTGTGTCACTTGGGGGCACGAAGCGGTGGCACGTTGCATAACACATTTATAGTATGTGCATGTGCAGCGGCTCTAATGCCGTTGTTACAGATTATGGCGTGCATGAAATTTAGCATGTCTTGAAAGTTTCTAAACTTAGAGTAAAATTATTTTGGATTGCAAAGCTTGGGTTTGCTGCTATTTGGACCTAGAATTTCTAAACTTTTTTCGGGTTTGATTTTATTTCAAAAAAAAAAAAAAACGGTTACCTTTTGGACTTTCTTGATTTGCAATAGTTCTGGAATGAACTAAGGTTTCAACGCGCTGAAATATATGGAAGTTTAACCGAGACCCGCGGGAGCGTTTAGTTCTCGAGCTAAATTACGCCCTTACGAAGTTCTCTGCTAATTCAGAGGATTGTGTTGAGTTCAAACAATAGTATAGTGTGCGAATAGTGCTTTTTGATACCTTCAAGCATCATTAATACACTGCTTTTCTCCCTCAAAATTTGATTAATTCAATTAAAAAGAAAGATCTAGACACAGGCTACGTCACATTCACTACTAGCATATTGTTTCCAAAGAGCTCTCTAAAAAATTGCAAACTCTTTTCTTCACATATTCGGAAATATTGTGATCACCGCATCCCTATCCGGTTCTCGTGATTTGGATATTGATCAAATTTCTGTCATGACAGCTAAATGTTTCTCAAAACATCATCTCACATCGACACAGAGTCAAATCTAGACATAAAAGAGCCCTATATTTGTATCGATCCGATCTTAAAATTGCTATAAATTCTTTGAACATTAAGCTTTTTTCGAGCACTTTTGAATATTCTCAACTGCGTTCCATTATCTAACTAATAGCTCGAGTTTTAATTGAGAACTTTATAAACCACACTTTGTAGAGACTCTACACATGACTCAATATTAGGCTCAAGGCTCTGACGTATGTCATAAAGTCGTCATTACCAGTCTCTTGCTCTGGAATATTTGATTCTAACAGTCATACCACTTTTCAAATTTTATTTCAAATGTTACATCATATTTCTGTTTATGATCTTAATCGAGATTCATCGAAACGGGTGGTTTTGTTTCGGGAACTTAAACTGGAAAGCATAAAGAGAGTGAACTGTCGAAGTGAGTAGCTGACTTCGTTTGTGTTTGTTGGAGCCTCTAGTTTTTTCTTCAATATTTCTTTATTTATTGGATCTGCTTGGTAAAGCCTAACAATAAGTATTAAAATCTTAAATCTAAAGAAGTTCAAGAATATGGTTGAGCTTTTTTGGTAGAACGTTGCTCTCTAGTAGGCTGGTAGATCATTTCTTTTTAAACGTGTTTGATTGGAATTTACCAAGGCGGTAGCCAATGGTACCATGGTAAACCGGTGATTGTTCTAAGCATTTTGGATGGGAACCTTTGTCTTATATCAATGTTGGTTGAACAGGTTGTACCCCACAGTTCATACAAATCGGTTTTATGATTGCATTATATAACACGGCTTTGTTGTCTTGGCTAAGTTTAGAGTTTTTGTTAAAAGCCAATTTAAATTTTATGTTCTAAAGTTCATGCAAGTTGTTTTACTCGCTATAAGTTTTCGCCCGTGAGCCTTCGATCCAGGTGAATCCCAAGATAATTTACTTCATTCGCTTCGGGTAATAGGACATTGTGTATTTTAACTGTCTGACACGATTCTGGTCTTAGCGAAATTGTAACATGCTTGAATTTCAGCTCATTAATATTTATACGCCAATTGGCTTGCCATTCTTCGACAAAAGTTAAGAGCTGCTCTGATACTCTTGATGCTCTGATGGGGCATTTGCTACGGCTTACTAAAGCTGTGTCATCCGAGAAAAGTGGAAGTCAATACGTTATTAGCTATTGGAATGTCGGATGTATATATTATGTACAGAGCTGGGCCTAACACGCTACCTTGAGGTACACCAGCCCTTATTGCTCGTTCTTCTGATATGAAGTCTGCTACTTTAACTGCAAATTTCCTGTTTCTTAAATATGACATTTTATTTTGTGCAATTCATAAGGTAAACATTTTTTATTTTCCATAAAAGGCCTTCATGCCAGACCTCATCGAACGCATGATCTACATCTAGAAAAATAGCTGAACAGTACTCTCTGTACTCGAATGCTTTCCTGATTTCGTTGGTAATTCTATTTACTTGCTCTACAGTGCCATGTTTATCACAAAAACCGAATTTGTGCGTTGGTATTATATTATTTTCGTGGAGGAAAGGAGTCATCTTTGATAACAACATTTTTTCAAACATTTTAGAAATACAGGGTAAGAGACTTATTGGTCTATAGGAAGACTTCTAGTTGATATTTTATTTGCCGAAAAATGTCGTCTATTTTGGGGCGTAATGTAACTTTTACTTGAACTCTAGTTTAGTTTTCTTACTATTACTCTGTTTTAATAAGAGAGCTATTAGAATTATTATTGGAAAAATATTTTATTATTGCTGCTGCGACATAAAACATTCCCAAATATTATTTAGAATGCCGCGCAGATGACTGTTCATCTACTAAGTACTCTGATTGATTCCGGATAACAGCATGGGCTCAGATCATAACTGAATGCCTTCATAGTTTGCATTTCTAATTTAAATTTCTATTCCAAACTCGTTTAGCTGCAGAGTATATTCGAAAAGTTAACAGAAAAACTCTCGCATGACATAAAAATTAGTGTGAAAATATCACGTGGCTTTACTTAGCTTTGAGCGAGGGCACAGAAAACAAAGAGCAAAGGCGTAGTTGTGGTTATTATTATTTATAGAAAATTAAGGCATTTGTTAAGCTGGGTGAAAATATAACGGTGATAAATAGTGGTATAGAAAAGAATAACTCACATTTTTGTACAAGGAAGAGTGAGAGTCAGAAAACTTTTGCAACAAAAAATAACCACAAAAAACAAAATTAAATGAAAAGAAATAGTACTTGACAATAAAAAACAATAGCAAATCATGTTTTGAGTGAAAAAATTTAATGATAGAATTTTTATGATTAGCTCGAAAATCCAATATTGAGATTACCAGTAGATTTGTCAATAATCAAACACAAAATCATACCAAAGAATATACGTAGCATTTATCACTGCCTTTATGAAATATTTTCTAGTAACTCAATAGAACTACAATCCGCAGGAATTTAATTGAGTATACGTCCTTAAGTTAAACTTGACTAAATTTAAATTAAAATTCCTACGAAAATTCCTTATAAGACAGCAGCTGCTGCGTAATGACTACAAATAATTATAGCTGCCACACAAGCGAGGCATAGTAAATGCCTGCCAGCTATGCAAACACTGCAGAAATACACATAAACAAATGTATGTGCGTTTAAACAATACCAAGTGGCATTCAACAACCGTAATAACATGACAATAAATGTCAGCAGCAACGACGTTGACGCCGATTGGGTGGCTGCCGCAGATCAGCGTGAACACAAAAACACTGTGCTGAGTTTTATAGTTGCACGAAGTAAAAAAAAAAAATTCAATTAAATAGCATCGCTACGTATAGTTTGCATGCGCGCTCACATTTAGGGGCCACCGCGGCGTATGAGTGACAGCGCTTGCTGTTTTGAATTGTGCCCCGTATGATTTCTCTTGGCATTTGCGCTTATGCGCTTCGTTCATTGCGTTTGATAATGTGTGGTAGTTGCATTTTAGAATGCTGGAATTTGAAGCGAAAGTCTCTTTGGCTTAATGCCAACTGATGAGTGTGTCAGTTGGACTGGAAGATTTGCTGATTGAATGCAGTAAACTAAAGCAGATTTTAAATGGAAAAATTAAATATAAAAAAAAAGAGTGATGATTATGGCTGAGTGCAAGAAATATTTTGGGAATTTAAGTTTTCAATTCAGCAAACTTGCAAGATTTATGTTTTCAAACAGCATTTGCTTATAGTATCTTACAATGAACGTTTTCGGAGATGTTACGGATAGTTTTCAGCGATTAAAAGCAAAATGTCTTTAAATTGAATATTAATGAGCACAACTCAATATCTCATACTCTGCATATCTTCACTTCCTCATAGAAACTTTCACTAGAACCAAGTAATTCTCATTCAACTTATTTATTCACAACAACAACACAAAAGATTACCTAAAATAGGCTACATTTTCAGTAATCGCCGATAAAATTAATAAATTGGTATTGGTATATCAAGTACTGGAGATTTTTGATCTAATGCAAGTAATTGGAACTTTCAATTTAAAGGTAAAATTATGTAATCCTTGTCGAAGCAAAAGTACGTCAGCATTCTACAAAGTGACTGTGTGACTTTCAGAGCAACATTGGTATTACTTTATTTTTATGGGTTTATCATTTACTCAAAATTATATATCAGGTTGTCTAAAGATGACTAAAACACTTATTGAAGCCACAGTGTAAAAAGCAGAGTGTTTGAAAGTAAATGAAAATGTAAATAAATTTAATATACAACCTAATTGCAGTTGAACTTAAGAGGATAACAGAAAGTAAATTAAAAAATAACTCTCAGGTCCTAGCAAAAAGCTAAAGCTCAGCAAAATTTGCACAGCAAAAATTGCAACAACAGCACTTAAAGTGTTAAAGCATTCTTTCAGTGGCCACAATTGCAGGTGAAATGCAAAGAAATTCTCTTTTTCCGCACCGAAATGGAATCCGCAAATGAAGAGTTAAATTGCAGACTGGCAAATGAAGTCAGCGAACCGTAGCGAATGGCTTTAATTTTTTGCCTAAGAGGAGAAAGGTGAAGTAGTAGCAGAAACTAGTGAAATAAACTTTAGAGTAAAGTGGCTAAGCGAAAGTCAGGTAATGCCAATCGGGGCTGAACCACCGCAGTGGCATGCAACCGAAGTGGCAGTCACTTTTGTGGGCGTAACATCGTCAGAGGCGTTCGTGGCCGTCCACTTGCAACAAATGCTAAGAAATTCGGCATGTGGTAAGTAGCGTATTGCAAAGCGTTGGAAAAACTTAATTTTCTTTGTGGGTGAACTGTCTGCCTGAGTGTGATTGCCACTGCAATATTAAAATAGTATAATCTCTATGCGGCTGTGGACGGTTAAGCTTGAGACTGAGCTCAGGCAATAATTTGCTTGGATAGTTTGCTGTGCTCTGTGATAATATATTCGGAATAATAGACTTCTTTGATCACGTTAGTATTTGGCCGATGAACTTTTGTTGAGATTTTTGAATTCGTTTCAGACATAAGATCGGATTTGTTCCGAGTAACAAATATCTAGACTAACACAAAGCTTTTTTATAAGAATTTGATGTTTGAGGGAGTTTTTACTAAATATACTATATGTATATAACCCATTTGCTCCGTCAAAATTAAAAAGGACTTCTCCAAGCCATACGATACCAGACGAGGTTTTAGACAGGCAGTTCCCAAAACAATCGAGTCTACGTAACTGAAACTGAGCCCGGTTCTTATCCGGCCAAGGACTGTTAAGTCGACAAATTTCTGCCGCTATAATAACAACAACAACATGTTTTAGACAGGGTGATACCTTTTTGTGCGTCTTCTGCCCTACGCATGGTCATTTGTGCCGTCTGCGTGAACGATGAATATTCACGAACCACGAACTATTACCTCTACCACGACATGGATATAGTTAAGCGTATAAAATCCAATGAATACTCTGGTTAGGCTATTTCATATGCATAGAAGATGATGCTTCAGTGAGAAAATCATTCGTTTCCAAAATCAATGACCAAGCGCGAGACCACACAAAGGTAAAGGCAACTGATGCAGTTTGTGTTTTTGGCCCAGTCCGACCACGGTTGCAGTGCTAAAGAAGAAACGGAGTGATTGGGAGTCCAAATATACCGGTTTTTAAGGAACGGAAAATAGCTGATTTTTAACGAGGAAGCTATACAGGGAATACTTGCTCGACTGGAATCACTTATAAGTCAATAATATGATAACCCACATTCTTTTTAATATTTTTATTTTTGACTTTTACTCTATAATATTAATCAGGCCTTGCGTATTTCCATTCACTCGTCGATACCTTCAGTAAAATTAACTCTATAAGTTCTCAATAAATTCACACACTCGACCAAGAAGAAAATTATTTGCACTTATAGTTTATTTGACATTTGCGATGATAGTCTTGACAAGTAATATAACTTTTTATTGTTTATGCATCTAATGTCTAATCGTAGTTAACATTCTTTAAGTGGTCGTATTTTCGCTTTAATGTCCGAACGACATGCAAGCGCTGACGCCACTATCGCCACTTTCGACTTTGTTGTGCGGTTTTGTGCTTTAATGCGCTGACAAATGATACCACGCTCGCTCGAAGCTAACCTAAACACCCACGTCATCGCAAACGCCAGCGCGTTGCCTACACTCAGGCGCTACATACACACCCATATTAAGGCGAATGACGCCATTTAAATGTACCCCTAAAGATGGAAGAGAGTGTAGCTTGTGTGGACTTTGTCAACAGCGCAGTGTCACGCGGCGTGTCAGGCGTTGGCCATACACAGACACACATAGCAAAAGCGCTTATTAATATTTCAGTTGCGCGCTTGTATTTGCTCTTCTGCTTATATAGCGATTTTTATATTTTATTGCCTTTGACCCCTTTTGGCCAAACAATGCACAGTCGCTCCGCCTGCGCAATTATCTTGTCCTGCCGCCCTGCTTCTCTTTGCCCTCCTTGCAGCTAACTGTTTTCATTTTTTTCTTCAGTTTATATTTTTTCCCGGTTATTTCTGGTATTTTAATGGGTTTTCTAGTTGTCAGCACAATAAAATATTTTGCATTTCTTTTAAAAGCCATACAAACACACGCGCACACATGCACATACTCGTATACAGGGCAAAAAGTGACAGCCGCAGCTACAAAGTTAGTGAGCGAGAGCTAGCTGGCGTGCTAGCCGGAAAAAACAATGAAATTTATACGTTTTTAATATCTGCAAAAGAGCAACATAAACTATAGCGGCAACAACAACAAAAGGAACGAACAACGAGCCAAACAACTATTGCAGCGAACGTGGCGAGGACACGCTGACAATTGAGCGCTGCACCCTTTTTCGGTTTGCTGGTAATGGAAATTGCATTTGTTGTTGCATATTTGTAGTTTCACTTGAAGCTTTTTCATATTTTCTATACCCGTGCAGAGTTTGTTGCATAAAGGATTTTATAGTTCTGACGAGTTTCTCTAACAAAACAAGAGACAATTTGGTAAAAATGGCGAAATTGATGTAAAAACCTGTACAAAATGAAAATAAACGGTATATGCATTTTTTTCTACCTCCTTTATTACTTTAGTATGCCATTGGACTTACTATTCACCACTTAATTTCCATTCCAAATTTTTATATCAGTTCTCTCATGAGTCTACTAATTGGACTTATTATTTACTTCGGTGGTTCATCTACAGGCCCGCTTATCAATTTATTCAACTATCTGTCTACACCATTTATGAGTCCGACCATTAATCGTTCCATCTACCCTCCTATTAATTGGCCCTTGCCATTGAACTTAGTATTCATTACTTAATTTCCGTCAGACTTTTTTCCATGGGTCCTGCTATCTCCCCACTAATGGAACTGTCGCCTCTCAATTAGACTTAAAATTCATAATCATCGGTTCGTCTAATATACATTCGCATGTCATTATCTATTTCCATTCCACCGTCCGGTCATCAAATTATCTTCCTTATTTTTAATAACATCATTGATCTAACTATCGATCTATCCGTTTTTGAGTCCAACGACCAGTCCGTGTATCCATCAACTCATCGCACCATCTACTCACCTGGCCATCTATTCAGATTGGTCATCAATTCATATCATTTTTTAATATTTTTAATTTCATTGGGTTCTTATATCCAGCATTCGATCTGTACTTTCTTTGATCTATTAAACCAACCAGTTATCAATTCCTGGTAGAAGTATCAGCCCTTGGGACTACTGAATCTCATGTCTATCAATATACCCTTGGTTTATGTATATTTATTTTCGTCCATAGGTCTGTCGGGTTTCCCTGGGTCTCTTTTGGAACCAGGACACATCAATTAAGTTTTTGATTTTTTCGAAACTCCTTACAAGCCATGCGCCAATCATTTTAACCCTTGCAATGATAATAACATCTAGTCTTCATATCATTTCTTACCTCACGGACTGTATTATTTGAATTCATGCATGTCCATCGTCTATTTTTGTATTATTCAGACGTTTAGGAAGAGACATACCAGCAAGGGTTTCTTCCCCGATAGCTGAGTTCGTTGAGAAGAGCACTATGCTGTCTTACGATTTGCCAAACAGACAAAATCGTCGAGAATTTCAAAGCAGTAAAAAGAAAAAGATCCCTACAGTAGCCCTTTCAAGTCTCCTAGATCTTCTGCTAGAACAGCCGGCGATTTCAATTCGGTTCCACGCGGTTCGTAGCGTCCTTACTCGCTTCTTTTGTTGTGCTTCCTCTATTTTTACATAGTGCCGTGAAGGCAATCAGCGCAAAAGCGGCAAACAAGAATGAACTGACAGGAGCAGGATAGCTACAACAACAGTGACAGCAGTCAACACAGTAAAATATATATTTTTATTTGCTCACACCAACAGTTATGCATACATAAACTTATTTATTTCACTACAATTGCATTTGTCGTGAGAGAGAATGACTGCGAAGCATTTGCTGACAGAACTATGAAAAGTCTTTACTTGGATGAAATACATCTAAGTTTGTCTGTGTGTTTGTTTATAACTAAGTGTCATCGCTGACGAGACATTCCATTTACTCATGTCCGTCCGTGTGCGACATTTGCATGCACAATAATTATTATTGCAGTTTAATTACGAAAATATTTTTGGTTCAAGTCATTCATTTTGATTTAGATTCCATTTTTGAACTGAATGAAGTGATTTTTTTTATTAAAAATGTCAATAGATCAAATACAAATTCTCTTACGCCACTCATGCACACAACTTTCTTTGGTAACTTGTAGACAATGTGTCGCTTACTTTTCTCAAGTCTCTATTTTGGAAACTAATAACAACCAATATTTTCCCAAGATGAAAAGAAAAGCTTGTTTTTGATTAGATATTATGTTTCCCAAGACAGTTTCGATTACATTTCTGAACTTAATTGTCCTTAATAAAGTTAAGAGCTCTCTCAAACATCCAGTCTTTCATTTAAGTCACTCAAGCTCATGTCATTTTAAATTTATGATTATTAGTGATTCCCCAACCTTCTGCCATACTTTTCTCATCCTAACCACAATTTGAACATTTCACAACCATCTCCATCATAATTCTGTACTTTTGGTCTAGCAAACTCTTTTAATATGATTGCTCTCAAAGTAACTAGATTTCAAGAGATTAAATGAGAGATCACTAAGTCAAAGGGTTTTTCTTCTCACTACTACTTGCTGGGAAGTCATAATCCGTCAACACCCTTTACAGGTGCATTTTTTTAGTAACTATGTGTTTCTTATGCAAGCATTTGATTCCGATCATTCAGTTTGTATGGCAGCTATAAGCTCTAGTTAACCGATCTGAACAATTTCTTCGGAGGTAACATAATTGCTTTAGAAAATAATCTGTACCAAATTTCGTGAATATATCTTGTCAAATGCAAAAGTTTTCCATACCAGAACTAGATTCCTACCGTTCAGTTTGTATAGCAGCTATATGCTATAGTAAGCCGATCTGAGCAATTTCTTCGTATATTACATTATTATCTTAGAAAATAACCTGTGCCAGCTTTTGTGAAGATACACAGTCAAATGTGAAAGTTTTCCACACAAGAACTTGATTCCGATGGTTCAGTTTGTATGGCAGCTATATGTTATAGTGGTCTGATATCAGCAGTTCCGACAAATGAGCAGCTTCTTGAAGAGAGAAAAGAGAGAGAGCTTGAGAGAAAATGAAGTTTGCAAGGAACTAGTTCGTATATATACAGACAGGCGGACAGACAGACGGGCATGGCTAAATCGACTCAGCTCAACATACTGATCATTTATGTATATACTTTATAGGGTCTCCGACGCTTCCTTCTGGGTGTTACAAACTTCGTGGCAAGCTTAATATACCCTGTTCAGGGTATAAAAACATAGGCTTCCTGAATATTTCCACCTTAGGCAGATGGATTCTTATCATTTGAGTGTGTCTGATTTGGATGATAGATTAGCGTCCTATGATCTGTTGAGACATTGTAAATTCTCAACTTAATTATTAAGAGCATTAAACAACTTTGGTGTAGATCAATCTCGGAGCCAATTGCATTATTTCAATCAGACCCGAATAGTTTATAGATAATATTATAAATCGAATTATCCTTAGTAAAAGTTCCTAACTATGAACATGTAATTCGACCATACTTTTTCTTCTCTTTGCAGCACTGAGCTTACCTCACACCTCAAAGTGATCGAGTTTAATCCTGGAACTCTGCTGCTATTCATGTAAGTGATATCTATTAAGCGAAGTTCTAATATCGGGGAAAGCCGAAGAAGGCTCTAGATTTTAATATAGTGAGCACGATATTTGCAGTTATACTTTTCGATTATACTCGGTGGATTTATTTCGATATGGAAACTGTGGGTTGATTTAGGTTTCTAAGTACTGATATACCACATAAAAAGTATTTTGAGGATCTGTAATATTATGCTGATATTTTATACAGAAGGATGAGAGTTGTGTGTATCTCTCAGAAGCTTAATCTCAAAACACCAACAATTCACAAGAACAGACGTAGGATATTCAGCAAGGAACTTGTCACTCTTGTCATCGTCATTGACACATCTTTCCCATGAACTTTGTCTCTTAGCCTTTTTATTTTTTATACTCTTAAAGAAAGTTCTTATTCCTCTCATTAATAAAAATGGAATCACCGATATTACGCTTTTTCCAATTTTTCTAAGATCACTTAACACGCCCGGTTCCATAAGAAACTAAGACGTCATACGACTGAATTTTGAGAGATGTCAAAATATATACATATATAGTAGATTAGTAAAACTATATACGATGTTGGCGCCATCGGGCGGTGAAGCTAAATAATTACCGAAAAAATCCTCACCTTTTCATATATTATCCTCAGAACTGTTTAGACCACAGCTTTTGACATTCGATATATTTGTGTTTATAAATTGAATTGAATTCCGAAACAATCTCTCCAACCCTTTTCGAAGAAAACTTCAAAGAGGAAGGAAAACATGTATTGATCTACTGAAAAATCATCCCTGATCCCTGCTAGCTTTGGCGGAACACTTTGTTTTACCATACTAAAAATAGCTGATAAATTGTCAACAACAAAACAAACAAAACAAAACCGTTTGGAACAAAAAAGTTTCGAATTTCCAACGGAAAGCGAACGAAGCGCGTTCAAATAGGCGGCTGAAAAAAGTTCAACAGCGACAACGGTCACAGTAGATGTCGCTGGAGCCGCAAGCAATAATTTGAAATTCGATTACCGTAACCAAAGAACAAACCACAACAACAAAAACAATAACGACAACAGCAAAGCAAACAAACCATTCATGCTAAATGAATAGCTTTCTACGTGCCTGTATGAGTGTGTGAGTGGGAGGGTGTGCATGTAACCGAGTGTGGGTGTATTTGCGTATTTATAGAGGTCGCCAAAAATCGCTTACGGCGCCAAGAATCAACAAAAACAACACAAAATATTAGTAAAAACAAAAACAGTACAAGCGAATGGCGAGCAAACAATAACAAAAATGCCACATGAACTCGAAAAATGGAGTCAAAACGAAATGCAAAGCGAAAGCGAAGCTTTTGGGAGGAAAAAAATGCGGGACTGGCCAGCTAGTGAGCGTCGAGCTGAAATATGACGAACGAATATGCGACAAAATCGACGGCCAGCAAACATATCACTCGAAAGGGGGAAGCAAAGCGCTGGTCAACAGTATGTTGCGCGCAACACCATCCTCAACAACAACAACAAAAATAGTAGTAACTCCCACAAACAGTAAACGGTAAACAAAGTCTGGCCGTATGAAACGCGGTCGGTCTGCGGCGCGTAGCCGTAGCAAAGTGGACACAAAAATTTCAACAACCGACAGAAATCTGCCCACAAAAACAACAAAGCAAACGCAGAAAAAAGCAAAAAAGAAACTGTTTGTTGTTCCATTACGCGCCAACAACCCCGCGACGCGCGCAAAGAGAGTCAAGCGAAAGCGTCGCGTTAAATCAAGTTATGAAATTTTGAAGAGTTCGTCGGCATTTAATGCACACTAGCAGGTGGACACGTGAAGAAGAGTGGCACAAATGCGTTTTTTTGCAAGCGTTGCCGCCTTTCAGGCGCATAGCCACGTATTTTCTATTTACATTGCTTTGTTGTTGTTATTTAATTATTTTTATTTTACACGGTTCTTGCTTTTTTTGACACAGAATATTTTCGCTCCTGACAAAACTCGAGACTTACTGACATTCACGCTCCACTGATGGAGCTGCCTGACTCAAAAGTATACTCGCTGGTTGGTATTTATTTACATATGCGCCTACGGTGTTTGGTCACATGTGCATATAAATTTATGTATGTGGGCATTCAGCAGCGTTGGTGGGGTTATTTATGTAGTACAGTGTGAATACATAGCAAAAAACAAAAATATTTGAACTCCTTTTTGAGAACTAAGCCAGCAATTAGAGCGATATGTACTTGAAATAAAGATACTAAAGCCCTTAGACAATTTTTCAGCGAAATTTAAAGATTTAGTCTCTGCAGCGCTTATTTCTATTTGGTTTATTCTGAAACTCGTTCGGTTGTTCCAATAAAAGGTGGCCTCAGATCGGCACTTTTGTATTTAGATGATGCTTATTTCTTGCTTGCTTAGAAGTAACACATTTTTTTCGATTCTTAAACTCTTTTAGCTTCAGATTAGATTTCAACGCATTGACTGTGTCATTGTCCAATTTAGGTGACTGTAACCCCTTTACCGATTAAAATGCCTGGATAAAGCCAACTTTCTTTATACTTGCGCCGAAAAAATATTTTCCTCTGCATCAATAGATCGCAAAGAATTCAGAGACTAGCATGGATACCAAGTACAAACGGAATTGCAGAGAACTTCGATTCTAGGAAAATAATTCCTGTGTCCATATCAAGTGTCGGTGAACGAATTGGACGGATCGAAATTGGTTATTTTGTATTTCCGCCGAAACAAGATATCCCTCGGCATTACTAGATTTCATAAGATCCAGAGACCTATTGCCTTTAGCAAAGTTCTTCATGTGATCCGGCCAGTTATTAAGAAAAAGACTTCTTTCATATCTGTTCCGCTTTTCAAGACCTTTGGCTATCTCGGTGAACTTTCCAGAATCGAACATGGAGTTCAAATTATATCAAGAAATTGGCGACACATAAGAGTGCAGATCCATAATTTCGAGTTTTTGATATCACAGGGAACTTGCCTAAGTTCCCTAAGCTGAAGCTGTGGTTATGAAAAAGCAAATTGGAATTTTGGTCTGCCCCAAATAAGATCCCCATACAGTTTGCTTTATAGTTTTAATGTCGTCCAGAACTGTATTTATAATTCCAGCATCCGTCAAGCAAAGGAAAAGTCCCACAGCATCATAAATATTGTAAGATACTATTCTAGCGTTATAAAAGTACCTAATCTTGAGTAAGTAAGGAAGTCGCTATCTTTTCGGTCTTTCCCGCTTGTTCTCAAACACGCTGTGCCCGCCATTTACAGCAGATCCATCAACACCTTCACCGACTCTTTCCCAGTGAATGGCGTACTTGGAGTCAAACCACCTCTCATTGCAGACGGAGAGCTCCAGTTGCCCGAGAATCTAGAGAGACTCTCCTGGAAAAACTTGGGAAATCTTCAGCTGGAAAATATGTTTAGTGAATATAGTTCGACTGAATGAACTTGTAGGCTCTATTATTGTGGATATCAGTCATACAGCAACTAGAAAAGAGAAAGTGCTCGTACGCGTTTAGAAGAAAGATACGGATAATGACATTTTTTTGTAAGTCTTGTGTAAATTAGAACGATATGTGAAATCAAAAAAGTTCCTTCAATTCATGGTTCGATAAGTAAATCCAACTGAACTATGTGCACTTGAACTATGATGTAAGATTGAAAGGGTCCGAGTTCATATGAGTAAAAATTGAAGCTCTGTCTATTTCCAATATCCTATCCGATATGTACGATCCTTTTCTTACAAAAACCCTTGCGCAATACTCAAATAACCTACTGTACCTCAATTTACGACAGCGCTTACATGTCGCTGAGCTCCCCTCGTGCTACCTAATACCTGCACTACCAACCATTCCAAATTTCACCATCACGATGTCGCCATATTTTGCAAACATTTGTCGGATTTTTGGCTTCATTTTATGCTTTTCGTCTTCCTATTTCATTTTGTGGCAAAAATTCACATTTCTTTATATTTTTTATGTCAACTATGTTGTTGTTTTTAGTTTTTTACTTTTGGCAAGCTTTGAGTGTTTAGTCGCCGCGTTGAAGGTTAGTTTGTGGCCAACTGACTGGTCGGTGGACTGTCTGCCAGCCTGGCCGTGTAGTTGCCCTCACCGAAGCGTATGCCAAACGGTTGAGCAGCCATACAAAGTGCTTTGAAGTGCATCGTTATGTTGTGTGGTGTGTTGTGGTGATGCGGTGCACAGCAGCGTGGCGCCTCGTGTGTTGACATATGCAATTGTAGCCGTTGACATTGGCTTTTATAATAATTTTGTTACTCACCACTTCCACAACCGAAATGCACACACACACATTAATTGTTGAGCTTTCAGTTTTACGCGCGGGTGTGCCTTCGCATTTTAATAGTTGCATCCTTTGTCGTGCTTTTTAATTAGTGCAATAGCTGTTACTCATACGGTCGGCGCGACGACGGAACAAATTCGACATTTTTACCTAGCACTTTCTCAGCTTCACTTACATACATATCCATACATATTAATTCGACTTGTTTTATACGAAATAACATTGGTCGGTACGTTTTAGCAATTCAAAAATTTGCAAACATTTTACGCGCCAAAATGTATGCTATAAGATTCGATTAAATTTTGTGGGGAAATGTATGCTACAGATGTGAAATTGGTCAGAGTACTTCGATTTAAATTATTTTAAAGCATGGCATTACTTGAACATTTAATGGAGAAGGTACTAACGGCAGCTGGGAAAAAATCTTGAAACGTGCTTTTCCAAACATTTTACTTTCTTAGCGATTGCACTGAGACCTAACATTTTCTAAGCTTGTTAATATTGGTAATATTGGTAATATTTACTCTAACGTGTAAACCGGCATATGGACAAAATCGTCAGGAAAAAAATGTTGCCAAAGCTAGACATTTAATAAGGGGAAGAGATAATATTGAGTTCACCTCGCCTTCAAAACTTAACGATATTGTTCTTTTATAAGGAGTTCAAAGAGCGTAATAATGTCATTGATAGGCCTGTCAAGTAGGTACAAAACAACTTCCATTTAGAGCTCCATGATAATGAAGATCTCATTTCAACTTCGTTAGTCCGGAGCCGATTATTCCCAATCTTCATATCATAACGCTTGCAGAAAGCATGCCAAATTTGGTGAAGGTAAAATGAAAAAGTTTTCCATACAAGATCGTCTGGCAGCTGTATGTTATAGTGATCCGCCTTCGGCGTTTCTAACCAATGATTAGCTTCTTAAGCAGAAAAGGGTGAGTGCAAAATTTCATATCGATGCAGATAGAATGAAGTACGCACCTAAAGCGACTCACCTCGCCATGCTGATCACTTATATATATACCATAAAATCTGCCATTCCTCTATGTATGTATATCTCGACTGGTGCATTAGAATCTGCTATCTTTATCGATCCAGCGAAAATTTCACGACATTTCATAGATTGCAAGTGAAGTTATTGCGTTTTAAGTGTCAGTATGTTTGTGGTATCGGTGCGAAAATTAGCTTCGTAGAAAGAACCAGCATTAAATTTTGTTTTAAAATTGGTAAAACTTTTACGGAAACGTTTCAATTGATGAAACAAGTTTATGGCGATGATTGCCTAGCCCGTAACAGAGCGCACGAAATGACGATCAACATGTGGGCCAATCAAAATCCGTGATCAAAAGAAATTCCAACGAAACTGTTCATAAAAAATTAGCCGAAATCATTATTAAAATTCATGGAGATGAAATTGAACATCTCCAAAACATCGGTTTATCGCATTTTGACCGAACATTTGGGCTTACGAAAAGTGTGTGCACGGTTTGTTCCGCACAAATTGACTGACGACCAAAAATTGCTCAGAATTCAACATTCGAAGGACATCTTGTGACCGATTATTTGACCAAAAATCACATTTTAACCATTAACTACTCCGCGTATTCATCTCATATGACACCGTGCGATTTATTCCTTTTCAGAAAAATGCATTTGGCCATGAAAGGAAAGGGTTATGCAGACGTAGAAGCCATTCAAAAGGCTTGCACCGGCATACTGGCTACCATACCGGTCAACGAGCTAAAACACTCGTTCGACATGATTTGGAACGTGCAAAAAACTGCATTAAAGCAGAAGGAGACTATTTTGAATAAAATAAATTGATTTTGTCGAAAAAACCATTTCTTTTGTTTTTTTTTCTTTAAGTCCTGTTTACTTTGGAACACACCGTGTATATATTTTATAGGATCTTCGATCTTTCCTAACAGCGTGTAAGCAGCCTAGCGCGCTAAGACATGTTAGTCGTAGAAGGCGACTAAAATGCACTATGTGTCTTGTAGGGCTTTGCCTAAGAAAGAAGGAAGGAGCTTCGGTCAAAATGTATGACCGATTGCCCCCCGAGGGGGGGCAGGAGCCTCTTGGAACGAGAGCAATTATAAATGACATAAAATTTATCTTAAATTTGGCTGGCAAAGAGGTCTTTGTCAAACCCAAATTAATACATTCTTCAGTGAATTATCGAGTGCAAGGCGAATAAAATGTTACCACTAATCAGAAAAGTACCCCTGGACTTAACGAAGTTTTTATTTGGAGTTAGGGCACTTTTTTAATCGTCAGCCTCAGTAAATGCTACAATAACTTAGGTGAAACTCTCACCACCAAATTATACACCACACTTAAAAATACATAAAAAATCTCAACAACACCACCAGCAAAACCAAAAGTGCTAACAGTATCTTCCACATTCATCCCTGATTAATACTCGTATATACACATTAATATAACTCACTCAATTTGAGCGCTTTCCGCATAAAATTTCATTATTGTATGGTAAAGTGGGAACAGTTTAATAGCTCATATATTTGTACTCTCTTCATAGAGAAAGAGAGGAGAAAAAGCTGAGCACTTGCTGCTCCCACTGCTATCAAAAAGATTAATGAAACTTACACACCAGCTTGAGCTGATCCGCCGTCGACGCTTTCAATGAAGACCGGCTTATAAGAAATTGAACTGAATGCTGTTGGGCACTATATCTCTATGTATGTATGTATCTCAGGTGAAGTAACAACAAGACAAGAATGAGCACAAAACCGTACTCAAAAAGACAACAAGAAATTCCGTGTAAGGCAAATGAATAACAAAAACAAAACCTGTAGACTATCTACAAAAGAATAACAAAGCATCCAACTGGAATAACCAGCCTAAGACCGGCAAGAATAAAGCAAAAATACACAACAAAGGTAAGCACACCTAAACGGGGCTCATAGCGACAGTGACTGTGCGCTGAAGGTAAAGAATGCTGCTCGCGAAGCTGAGGGCTGCGCGGCAAACTGGTTCACCAGCGTTTTAAAAACACAGACACGTAAACATTGAAGAGACATATTATATGTAAATGACAGATCGACAACCGCGTACTGATCGCTGATCGTTGTTTGGTGTCTGCAGCATGTGGAAACTGCTCGTGAAGAAAGAAGGCAGATAGTGGAGAAAACAGGCACACGGTCAGATGAAATCATATAAGGAGGAATCGTAATAAGTTTAAAGATGGCATTTTTGAAAAGAAGTGCTCTCAAGCAAAGATGAGTCGAATTGACAACCACGGATCGCACTTTTGAAAAGAAATTAAAGCTAAAGTTGCAGAAGATACTCGCATTGATGAAAAAAAAACAGATACTCCAAATCTTGTAAGTTGACAGATGAGCGCGTTGAGAGTGCGATATAGACCAACTCAGAGCACTGATGTGATAGCCATTCTCTTCGCGCGACTTAGTGAGAGCCAGAGCGCGTGCTCATGCGATATTTGTTGTCATCTCGGTTGATCGCGCAGCTTTGCAAAAAGCCGGTTGTGCGTGGCCCACCATGTGATAAGTGGTTACGTCTGCCTGAAGCTGCTAAAGCGCTTGATTTTTGCAAAATATTTTTAATTGTTTCGTTTGCTATATGCTTCTAGTTTTTTTTCTTTTTATCCAGTTTGACTGGCTCAATTTGCAATTGGGCGATGGGTTAGGTTTGATAGTGAATTTTTTCGAGTGGGTTGGCGATTACTAGTATGGAACAGATATACTATACAAGAGCATACAAACCCACATTTTTATATAAAACAATAATTCGAATTGGGCCATTCTTTAACGCGAACGTGGGTTCAAGATTAAACTTTATTGATTTATGCGTTATTTAAAATAATTGTGTTAGAGTTAGGCACATTTAAAGTTAGTGAAAAATTCAAACAAACTTCTAAAAGTTGAAAAATTTGAAAATTATAACGGATAGTCACTTGGGAGTAAATGAAGGCAAGGACTGACTCATTCTATTTTTGAAGTACTATAAGTGACTTGTTTACCATTAGTTACAGGATATTCAAGCGCATAATAGCACGAAACAAATTTCAGACGACTGTCGAAAAGAAAATTCGATATCGTGTTGGCACTCATTCTTCTTCTTTTTTGGCACTTCGCCAGTTGACTCTATCTTTCGCGGCGTCACTTCTGTTCTACATCCCAATAGCAGACAGTTTGCTATGCACTCCAGTCCTTCCATCGGAGGTTCGGGCGACCTTGCTTCCATTGTCCACCCATGGTACTCGACTCGAAGAAGATTTTAGATGGGGCATCATCTTCCATGTGAATGAGATGGCTTAACGAGCGCATTCGTTGGATTTACTAACATATATGTACTTAAATATATCCATGTAGCTGGAGTGTTTATAATTACATACAGTTCGTGGTGATATCTTCTTCGATATTCATCGCTTCAAAATTCCTGCGTAAAAAAGTTTTCTCAAATGCTCCAAGTGCTTTCCCATGTCGGTTCGTCATCGTTCAACTTTCTGCGCCGTATAAAGGGCAGGAATAATGAGAGACTTATAGAGCTTACTTCTTTTTCGTCAACAGAGCGAGTCGCTCGACTTCTAGAATAACTCTTTACATATAGGCTAAAATTGTTTTATATTTGGCTTAACCAAGGCATGATAATCGAATAGTTTGTAAGCAGCATACTTCTTCAGATCGTTAAATCTTCTTATACTGAGAGTTTATCCACATCTAGTCTCTCTGCTTCTAGAAATGACCCATACATATATTCAGAGCTTGAGTCTTAAGAGACGATACACTATTTCTAAATTTTATAAGTTTTTACCTAACTTCTTATATTACCTAAAGGGTACTTAAAATTAATTATTTCGTTCATTTTCAAACTTAGTAAATAAATAAATTTTGTTTTGATAGCAATCGATAGCAATGTTATGTTAGGTTAGGATAGATGTAGTCTTTTGTGAAGCCATTGAAAAATAGAACTCCCGTGTTCGGACTTACAGATCGGCAAAACGCTTAGTAGCCAATACAAATTTGCAAAGGCGCTTAATTTCTACACCCGCCAGTTCGGTGGGATGTCTGAAGGTATGTGCCTCAATTGTCTAAGTCTTGATCTCCCAAACGCGGGACAGTCAAGAAGGAAGTGCTGGCGAGTTTCTACAGCATCTTCTTCCAAGCAGCTTCTGCATACGGCGTCCGATAAGATTCCCAGTCTTACAGCATGTATGACAATAGGGCAGTGTCCCGTCAAGAGCCCCACCACTAATGAGAGGCTAGCCTTACAGAGGGCAAAGAGATCTCCTGCCAATTATCATGGGCCAAAAGGCTTTTGCAACCGCGCTAGAACCGGATAGTTTCCCAGCGTTGACCAAGCATCCGCGAGGCCCAGATATCCAGTAGTAAAACACAAGAGGATGCAGGAGCACCGACCCGTTCCCATTCTACGGATAGCGATTCTAAGGTGCCTTTTCTTGCTAGCTCATCAGCTTTGCAGTTACCTGCGATTCCGCTGTAGCCCGGCTCCCATAAAAGTCTTATAATAAATACTCTCGCCGCCAGAGACAATAACGTCAGACACTCTTCGACCAACCCTGAATGCACTGTCAATGAGTTCAATGCTAGTGTCGCCGCTCTGCTATGTGAGAGAATGGTCACTTCTCTGAAGGTGGACACTCTCTGGAGCAGCAAATCTGCTGATGGCTGCAACCTCAACCTGGAAGACACTGCAATAGTCTGGAAGTCTGAAACTAGATTTGATGGAGAGCTCCCGACAGTAAACCCCTCTACCAACCTTCCCCACAATCTTTGACCCATCCGTAAAGAAGCTTACTACCCCTCTCCCCCAACGGCTTCTTCCCACCCATAACTCCCTCGTCGATATAAGAAGGAGCCGCCAGAGTTCGATATGGCGACTCCATGATCCAGATGATCCGGTATGCAGTCAAAGCTTGTGAGGATATCTGTGTGTTTAGATACACGCTCCTTTAAAAACGCAGATTCCCTGAGCCTAATAGCCACTTTTGCCGCCATACACCTACCGATGTCCACGGGCAATGCTCGTGCCATGGGTGGGGGTGGACCTTAATGCACCGCATATGCTGATGAGCGCAGCCCGTTGAACGCTCACGAGTTTCTTTGCAAGTGTGGTCTTCTGTAAAGCCTTCCACCACATAAAGACTCCATAGAACATTATGGGCTTAACTATGGTGTTATAGAGCCAGAGGACCTCCTTCGGTGAGAGGCCCCACCTCTTGCCAATAGCTCCTCTACAGCAGTATAGGGCAATCGATGCCTTTTTGGCTCTCTCCTCTTTGTTCGGCTACCATGAAAGCTTCTTATCCAGGATGAGCCCTAAATACTTCACTGTATCCGCCAAATAGCAATGTTGGTAATTTCATGATATACTAGTAAGCATTGTTTCACAGGCATTAACTTGATCCTGCTTTTAAAAAAAAAATTAGTGATTCTGGAAGCAAACATGCTTTCACTTTTCTTAGGCCAAATGATCTTTTAAAATAGTTTTAACTGATCCATCCGATATACCAACGATGACATACAGATCTGTGACTGTTAATCATCGATTGATATTGCTGGCCGTCCTGAACGTGGTTCGTTGTCAAAGCGTTATAGACCCTCTTTGAATAATTTGTACCAATCCCAAACACTTATACCATACCAGCCTGGAAACCTGGAAAAAAATACTACTTACTACTACTTTTTGCCCACAGTATTATAACAAAAGTTTAAACTAGGAACTTGCCATTTCACCGGTGAAGTATCTACTCAATCTTATAAAACACTTACAGACTTACATCTTCTCTTATAATTAGCCTTTTCCTTTATTTAGCAAATTTCTTTATAAAGTTTTACCAAACTAAAACATAATTGATACCAAACAAATATTAAATACCCAAATGCGACACAAGTGCTAAATGCTGCGCTCAATAATATTGATATGCACGGGTTTATTGCCAGCAAAATTGTTTGTTCATTAACATATCTAAATATTTCGCAACTGACGTGTTAGATATTAATTTTATGGTAATTAAAAACTGTTAATGTGCTCATTCAAAACTCAATTTGCCGAAGTCATGATTTGGCAATCAATATATTGCACAAACGAAATATATATACAGATATAGCTACACTATAAATGCATTTGCATGTGTTCTTGTATTTACCATATATCAAATGTGTGCACACGTTGTTGTACAACGACAGTTATATAACTGTTGTTGAGTAATTTCAATAAATCTCTTGCAGAGACAATAAAGACTCGTTAGCTTTATTGAAAGGTGTCATTAACTGCTGGCAAATCAATAAAAATTCGGCAAATATGCAAACATTAACATTTACCGTTAGCTGAAGTTAGTTTAGCATATGAATATAAAATAAATCGATTAAGCAGTATTAGTACAAAACGAAGAAAATTAAATATAGATGTATATTCATAGTGCAGAGATATTAAAAATGCTATTTTATGCAAAAATGTGATTCAGGGTAAGAACCGTTAAAGAAATGCTGATTTAGATTTAATTAAATTTTCTAAGACTGTCGAAAATCTTAACAATAAAGTTAGCAGTTTTAAAATTCGATTAGTATATCATGTGAACACTTCTTCAACGTAACCGGAAACATAAGTTGTAAGACTGAGGTGGTACTAAGTTAAGACACCAATTAGGAGTTGACAAAAGCTCTTTTCTATAAGACGACTTTTATTAAATTTAGTAAGCTGGAAGAACTTATAAAATTACTGAGCTCAAAAGATGATATCAACAATTTTCGTGATTCAGTATTCCTTATAATCTACCTCAGTTCTGGCCTGGTAGATTAGGTTAGGTTATACTGGCCGGCTGTCCCGCCATACATAGACCTACAGGACCTTAGTAATGCTCGATGAAGACGCAGTTTAATTTTAGCTATAGTAGTCGACATACCTTTTTGAGAACTTTAATAACCATGATATCTAATTTCGAAGCTTCTCTAGTCCCTACAAGTTACAAGTTCTAAATAATGCTGGACAGAGGTATAGGCGGTGTTCCAGTTTTTCTCTCATGTTTACTTCTCAGCACTTTCTCATTTATCTTCATTACTGATGGTCATCTGGCTCGCATGTGATGCCAGTAATCTCTGACCTGTCATTAGGCTAACAACTGTCCTGAATAAATTCGAAACTATGTGAGTAAAAAACATGCGAGTTTTTCTTCAGGGCTCTTGCACATGATCTAGGTGATTCTATATGTCCTTAAGGCATCAATCGCTCCCCGATTCGTCAGTCAGCCCATTTGTAAATTTCATTGTGTATCGTTTTCAGTGACTACCTTGGTAAATCCATACACAATTCTGATCTCTTGCTCCCAGGTCTGAATCGAAGCGGGATTCTTCGCATAGACTTTAGACTTTATATGTATATCCCAACAGGAGAGAGTCTAACGGTGTGATAACATATGATCTTAGTGGCCAATCGCCCGACCCAAAACGTGAAATCAGCTGCTCACCGAAGTGTCCTCTTGTACACCGTGACACGAGAATTTTATATATTAGATAATTGACATGCTTACGATGACAAAGACAATTCTGTTTTGTTTTCGGCAAAATTTCTTTCAAATTTATTTAGTATGTTCGAAATGCAATTACCAAACACCCAGGTGGCGCTGATTATTCCTAAAAAAGGTTTATGTACAACAAAAATATTTCATATCATGATTAGAAAAATTTCTCTGACTCAAAGTAAGTGACTGCATTCAAATTTAGTATTATTAAGTAAGTTTTACTTTTACTTCAAAGATTTATTGTAGCTAATTGTGCAATCACTGCACTAAAAGTAGTATAACAGTAATAAATCAAGCGAATGAAGGTGAATTTTAACTCAAAAAAAATAAATAAAACATATTACTAAGCACCGTTTAAGCTCAAAGCAACAAAGGAAGTGGAAAACAGGTTAATTTCAACCGTCCGAACCACCAAGCAGAGTTGACTTGTCGAAGGCCAAAACAAAAAGGTAAATTGCTTGCAAAAACAAAATAAACTAACGAATGCGACCGAAAGCAAAGATACAAAGTAAATTAAATAAAATATAAACTAATTAGATTTTTAAAACAATTAACTGAAAGTAATATGCATATGTATGGAATCTGGGTAGCAACAATATCGTGCCTTAAATCGCGAAAAACAACCAAAACAAAATTTTTCTGTCGCAGAGTTGCCAGAGTTGCATTATTTACTTTAAGAATTTGTTTTATGAAGTTGCCACATATTATATAAATAATATAACTAATCGTCATAATATAAACATCCATATATATTTTCTTTGTTAATTTGAAAAAAAAAATGCGCAAAAAAATTAAAAAAATTGGTTGCCACTTATTTTGAAGTATATATATATAATTTTAACTAAACTGATATACTTTTCGATATTTTTTTAAATGTTATTTTAGTGTATTACTTTTAAGATAAAACCGTTATATATTTTTACCGCAAAATCTAACTTTATGCTGATAAAATTTAATTTACGAACCATTATTTCAATTCATATTTTAATAGAAATTAATTTTTTTTAATTAAATAAATTCTTTGCAAAAAATTAAAAAATTTTTTTTTTTCATTTAGTGGACAAGGTTGCCACACTATCCTGATTAAAATGTAATAAATTAGCTAATTTGATTAACTATATTTACTTCATATATTTAACAGAAGTAATAACCTGATATAAAAACTATTATATGAAGTTGCCACCAGAAAATAAAAAAATTATTTAAGTTTCAAAACAAAACATATATTGCGTTATTATAATCAAAGTGGTAAAAAGAAGTGTTTATTTAAATAGAGTTACCAACTATTTAAAACCATAAATTAACAATATTTGATATTCTGGTTGAGAAAGATTTCCGTAATGTAAGCTAAAAAATAGTATTATATAATCGAGATATCTATTGGAATAAGGTAGCTAAGTCTAAAAATAAACAAGGATTTTGTAATATACCATATATGCAATTCCTAAAGTATTCTGAAAAGTTTTAAATTAGCTTTAGTTGCCAGATATCTGAAAATTATCAGAAAATATTTTAATATTTTGCGCACAAAAAATACCCTTAAGGGGTCAGTAGGGTAATCTGGCCTATTTTTTTGACATTTTTTTCATAGAAGTTTTTATTCTACAATAGAAATTTTTTCACATATCATGAGGTATATCGTGGAATGTATAAATAATATTTTTCGGAATTTTTTGATGACATCTGTCGGAGACATGGCAGGGTGAATGAGATGCGTTTTTTCACTGGAGGACTGGATCATCTGAAACACAAAAACCCAATTTATTCTTAAAAAGTACGTGAATGGTTTTCGTCCCTACTAGAATCATGAAAAAATGTTGATAAATAAAAAAAGTAATTAATGATTTTTTTTTTAATTTTTCCCATGTTTGTTACATAAATTTTGTCATAACATTGTCAATAAATTATAAAAAATTATGAATTATGAAATAGAAACGATAGCCAGGCCTTTTGTGACATTAAAAAAAAATTAAGCAAATCGGTTGAGTAGTTCGACCGGAATCATAACCGCGAGATTAAAAAAAGTTTATTTAGTGAAAAACGCGTTTACAGTATGAGGTGTGCACTCCGAGCGCTCCGAACGTCGAGCGGTATTTTTATTTTTGGGCTTTTTTCGAAATCTTCAAATGGTAAAGTGGGTTTCTACATTAATTCTAAGGGTATAAGGGAACAGAAAATGCAAAACAAAAAAAACTTAAAAAACGATTGCCCTACTGACCCTTTAAAAGATTCCCTAACACTGCTCAGAAGATTTTTAAATTATAAATACTTGATAATAGAGTTGCCACCCCAAAAACCACGGAAACCAAACGGTTTCCTGAGAAATTAACTGAGAAAACTAAAACACAAACAAATGGCAAAATATTGAGTTTGAAGCAAACAAAATTCGGAACAGATTTGCCACCTGTCGAAAAAAATAAAAACGAGGAAACCAAAAAAGAACACAACGAAAATTATTGAGCTTAAAACAAATACAATTCAGTACAGAGTTGCCACCTATGAAAAAATATATATAAGCAAACTTGAAAAAACTGCTCATTAACTTATTAAAAAATGCTTTTAATATTTGTTTAATAATATGCAACATTTATTTTAATTAAATTTTTTCCTTACAAAATATGTTTTTTAATAACAATTTGAATTATACAACAATCATACACGAATATTTATTATTCGATGCTTGACGGGGCTGAGGAGCTTAGCGTAGACCACTGATCACTTTCACAAAAACCTACTTTAAATTATACAAAGTGCAGAAGAAGCACACACAAACATACTTACATACATACATCCGTACGTGCAAAACTACAAGTCTCTGGTGACACGCTACCACTGGCTCTTATAAGAAACTGCAAGCAACGAAACATGCGCCGGAGTCCAAACCGCAGCCGCAACAAAATTGTCGCCAAACAAAGCAACAAGAGGAAAAAAACAACAGTTATACGTTGAGTTTATGCAAAAAAGCTGCAGAAATTTGCAAAAAAGAACTAACAAAACAGCAGCCACAAATACGAGAAATATTTAATAAAAGGAAAGAATTGCCTCTAAAAGCAGATAAAATGCAAGCAACAATAACAATCAACTAAATGGACCAGTAAGCACACTCGTCTATACCCAAATGAGCAATAAAAACTTAACATATTCTTAACGATCGAGCATGCCGGCTCAAACGGGTAACGGGCTTAGCGCGATCACAATAGGAAGAAGGGAGGAGGAGAAGCTGCACGCTAAAGCGTAATGCAGTCACTTTAGCGGCGACGGTAACTCGAATGCGTTGGTTGGCTTGCGGCTAGCTGACACAGAAGAACACATCCCAACATACTATGCAGCATATATGTATATACATACCCACAAGCAGTATTTATAGTCTAATATTTAGAACTGCATGCGATTGCGCTGCCATCGTCTGGTGGCCGTCTAAAACCGGTTCTCAACAAAACCAAAAGTTGCCTTCTGATGCTGCGCGTTCTCTGTTGTCAGGCAACAATATATGCAAAGCGTGGCGGTTAGTCAGAGTTCGACGTGAATTGAAAGAGTTGATAGTGAAGGACTGGCAGCCTGAAGACCAGAAGTTTGCTAGATAAATCACCTGAGGGCGACGGTAAACGAGTTGTCGCGAATCGCAGGTTATAAATGGCTTTTAGTTGCCAACAATTAATGGAAGATATACTACGTTCACTGTGCCCTGTGAGGAAGTGATCACACAAACTGAGCAACTGAGCATTGGATCGCAATTAAAGTGGTTTAAAATATCAGTTTATGAAAATAACGATCGCCAAATTCCAAAGTCAAAACATGGGAATGCCCTTTAACTTTAGAAATTTATCTATGGTTTAGCACAAATTTAAACCGAATTAAGGTTAGGTTAGGTTAGAAGGTCGATCTCACTTTGGCAACTTATAACGCCGGTTCATTGTGGAACTTAGAACTTCAATAAAATTGATCATAAGACCGTTATGAATATACAAAATGCTCTGTGCTCTGGAAGGGTTACCCCTTTTAGTTCCGACTAGGTCTCATTATTCACCGAAGGTATGACTTCCGAGTTGTTTTAGCCTCACCTTTTCCCATACAACTGGAGATTGGATTTATAGCCTTACAGCATAAATGCCTATTGGATAATTTTAACTAAGCCCTCCTCCGATTGCACCAAAATCAACTGCTAAGGGCAAGGAGTTCAGTAAGTCTCCTTCTAATCGCACGCGAGATCTATAAGTTCAGTGCTAGAATGCAAGTTGATAATGGAGATCCAACTTGTTCCCACTACGATGTGAGCACGGTACAGGTGGCCTCTTTTGCTACCTCATTAGCTTTGCAGTTTCCAGGGATGCTATGACCATCCAAACGAGTTTGATGATGAAATATCTTGCTACTATTTCTAATGAGGACAGATAATCCTCGAGTTCGATCGCACAGTTTGCAAGCTGAACGCCAATATCGTTCCTGTGTTGCCGAATTGATAGCTCATCCCTCTTAAAGTATCTGCTAAGCATTGTTGCATTCTTCCGAAATTTTTAAGAAGTCATTAAATGTCTCCATCTTTGGATAGCTCTGTGAAAAGCCATTTCAATACTCATTTACGTAAGTGAATGATATTTTTTTATTGGTGTAAGTAGATAAGAAAATGAGGCTCCGCTGGAAAAGCGTATTTACCACAGCGGTAACTGTGAGGCATATTTTGCATCAATTATTCATGTTACCGTTATATCTCAATTCAAACGAGCAAAATCGTATTTCCGTGCCATAGTATCAAGCGATTATTTTAGATATCTAGTCAAAACCGCATTGAAATACGACAAATCTAACAAACAACTGGTATAAATGACATAAATTGGTATAAATATTTTCCAAAATTTTATGTGCGAATCGGACAAAATCGCCTGGTATAAAAACACAAAACTAGTTCTATAAAACTTTGTGTGCGGTTAATCGAAGAACTGCCTGGTATAACTCTCACAAACTGGCATTATGAAAAATAATATGAGAACAAGGAGATAAATAAATATTGGAAAGCAGGCAGTTATACCATTTTTTTGATGAACTGGCTTATGAGGTATAGACTATTTTATTGATCTCAGCTGGAAAACTTTGTTGTTGCTTTCATACATATACATAGATGATATAAATATAGGTCCTCATTCACTAGGCACATAGAGCAATAATGCATTTAGTTTTAGTTAGACGGTCACAGTAGTAATCGGAAGACACATTTGGCCACACTTGTTTAGAAAGTTCAAATATATAATTTAAAATCTTCATTTCATTTTTGTGGCAGACCGTTGAACCATAACCAAATTGAAATGAACTGTGAAACTATGTGGCTGGGAAAAACGATCAAAAACTAAAATAACATAAGGTTTATTAAGCCTTGCAACTTCGTTCGTATGCATTTAAACAGTATTATACTTATAATCACATATAAGATCATTCTGCACACTTATAGACAGAGTCAGAGTTCGACTTTGAATTTCGCCTTTAAAGCTGTGATCAGTCACGAACTAGATTTGTTGCTTTTGTTGTTGACTTACGGCTGTGCTTAATGCTTCCTTTTTGTATAACTGCATACAACTGTACACGTATATACCTAGCAAAAGTGAAGGAGCCTAACTGATTGTATATACACCACAAAAGCACTTCGTAGCGTAAAGGAGAGAGAAAAAATGTGAAAACGATCGCAAATGAAACTGACAACTTCAAGGCTTTAAGGTGTGTACCTGCGCGCATGCGCAAACCCAAATCCGACAAGGCAACCGCGCAGCAGCGGAGAACAGCACAGAGGAGCGGCAACAGGGTGGTGAAGTACACATATACTATATATACATATATTCGCAGCGCGATCGATATGCCCAGCGCTTGTCTACGGGACCAGTCAGGCCAAGTCAAAGTGCGCAGGCCGCAGCCGTTCCTCTTTATTGTTCACGCTGCACTGTACGGAGCAAGTAAGGCTCGGCTGAGAGAATATGCATGGAATGATCGTCACAAATGATTTGCTAGCATGCGACTGGAAGAAATTGAAAGGGTTAAACAGGCTTGACAGCCGCAAGCCAGGCAAGAAGACAAACAGAAATCTTAAAGCAAAGGCGCAGAAGTCACAAAAGTAGGTAGGCAAAAGATTGACAAATGTCGGCTGGAAAATAAACGAAAATGTCTCTGTATTGGCCGCGCAAAACGGGGGTTGTTATGCTCTACGAGCACAGGTCATGTGCGAAATGTTAACGGCGTGACACGTAGAGCGTAAGTAGAAAAGGTAAGACACGCACACTTATAGGATAGGCAGAGCAATAGGCTAGACATTCGATCGTTTTTAAAGAGGTGTTGACTAGAAGAGTGCACGCCTATTTCCAATTAGAATTTAGTTCTAATACCATATGTATTACATACATATATACATACATATGTACAATTAAAGAGAGAGAAGCTGATGAGATTAGTTCGCCCGCACACTGAGTCGCAACTTTTTGAAGTCTCCAGCGAACTTTCTCGTCTTAAATATCCAGTTCCATAATTCAAGTTCTAGCTTTACCGCGGAATATTTAGATCTCAACTGTGCAAATCTAAATATCGGAATATCCAACCAATTGCTTGTTATCTGTTCATTTATATGTATATCAAGTCTACAATATCCGACCGTCATGGTACGCCAGTAACTAAATATTGAACAAAAAAAACGTTTGGTACCGTTTAAATTACACTGAATTAACAGATAGAAAGGTTTGGCGGTGTATTTTGATGGATTTCTTGGGAATCATGTGCTATAAGACCTATACTTTCAAAAACTGGATCGTCCGAAGAAAGTAATCGACCAGAAGCGGAATGTTTTGGTCAATAGGCGAGGATTTGGTTTCCATTAAGACAATACCATATCACACACATCTGTATTTCATAAGAAGCTCCGGGAGCTTGATTGGAAGATTCTCATTCATCCACCTTATAGTTTGGACCTGACAACAAGCGATTACTTCCTGTTTCTGTCTACAACGAATAATTTTTCTGCTAAAAAATTCATCTCAAGAAAAGCTTTTGAAAATCGTCTGTCCCGCCATTTTGCCAATAGAGATGAGAGTTTCTAGCAGAAAGAAATTATGAAAGCATTTTCGAAGTGAAATTATGGAACAAAACGGTGCATTCTTGACAGAAATAGAATCATTTCAGCTTAACTAGATTTCTTCCAATCAGGTTGAGGGAGGACCCACATTTATTTTTACTTTTAAATGTCAGAGAGCTTTGTGGAGGCTAAAAGTTTTCTTTAAAAAAGTATATTTTTTTACATTTATACAGCATTCATTCTCGAGTATAGTGGTAAGCCCGTCATATGGCACACGACATTTTAAAATCCTGCTGTAAGCATTCCAGCGGGCTTTGTATGCTTTTAGATACCCATTTAATTAATGAAGACAGTATCTGAAAGTATGAATTCTAGCGCAACATGGATATGGTTAAGCGCATAAAAATGAAACGAAAAAGCTGCTAACGGAAGCAAGGGCTCCCACACTTTCGAAGGAAGCATCATGTCTGCACTTAGGATGTGCAACTGATATGACCTCGGAAAGGATAGAGGTAATTGCCGAAGATTTGTGTTCTCGGTTCAGACCGACCAACGATTGTAGTGCCAAAGAAGAGAAAAGATATCCGAATATTTAGCTCTAGGGGTTCTAAATAATATACTTATGTATCTCTCCTCACTTGTTAAAGAAAGGAACTTTTGTAAGATCAACAAGATCTAGATTCTGACAATTCGAAGACGCCAGCAAAAAAAATGTTCTACGGCTCTGACAGCAAGGAGAAACTAATTTTATCTAATTTTCGTCTCTGGAAATTTTTTGAAGATCGTAGTGCAAGTTCAAAGCTTAGCTTTTAGTAGTAGTGAGACGTTTAGGTTCAATAACGATAAAAATTGGGAAGAAGTTTTGCTTGGTTGTGGCCTCAGCGCTTTGTTTCCAACTTTTACCACTTTTTATAGGGATTTGTATAGTATATTCTTACAACAACAATAACACATACGAAGCTTCTATAGACTAACGTTATTCTCAAATTCAATTAATCATATATTTGTTGTTATGTAAAGACATTAGTGAAAAGTGCTCAAGTTGGTAAGCAAGCATATTTATTTGAGCCGCATAATCCACAAAAGTCAATTCTACACACATTCCCGTTTCTGCTTCCTATTCTTCTTGCTCTGCTGCTCCAACACGCTTGCTTGCCATATTTCTTTTGAAGTTTTATTTCTGATTGCATTAATTTTCTTCCTGTTGTTCGGCGTTGATTTCGTTTCATTTCATTTCACAACGGTTTTGGTTTAAAATAAAACTATCCACAATTAGATATAACAACAGCAACAACAACAACGCTAATATGTGCGGTTAAAGCCACACGAAGGCGAACCAGCAAGTGAGCCACACCGTCCAAAGTGAAAGTCAGAATAAAAAGGCGAATAGGAAAATGTAGCAACGGAAAAAATATTGAAATAAACACACACACACACACACGCCCACATACACTCACTGGCGCTGCACAGCAAACAAAAAAAAACAGCATTGCGGGGGCGGTTTTCCGTTTTTCATTACATTACTCGTTCCTTCAACTCTTCGAGCGAGTATATTTCGCCCTCTATTAATGTACCGTTTTTTCCTCGCATTAATTTTTGTGCTTTTATTTGTGTAGTTTTTCTAGTTTTTTTCTTGTTGTTGCCGCGGCAATTAGTTGCTTCGGGTTGTTTGGGTGGGTCGAACTGGCGGTCTGCTTGCCACTTTCATATTCAAAGGCATTAATATGCCAGCGTGTGTACTTATACATATGTGTGTGTGTGTTTGTATGCTATACTTGCAGCGCTATATTTAGCTTGTTCTATGTGTAAACGAATTTATGGCGCTGCAATATATAGATTTTCGACTTAGATTAGAACAACAGGAACAACAATTTCAATAAAGCAAGAAAAAACTTTAAATTTGTCTGCACAGAAGCTATGATACCCTTCACAGGTGTATATCTTTTAGCGGTTTGCATCCAATGGAAAACTTTAGCTAGTTTTTTCTAGATATAAACAACCTACAAGTCGAATTTTGAATATTTTTAAAGGAAAACAAAACAGTTATGGATATCTTTATTATTATTTACAAAAGTCCGATCTGATTAATATGTCTGGAGATTGTAGCACTACCTTAGGTTATAATCCTTACCAAAGAAAAAAGTTTCCATACAAGGACTTGATTTTAATCCTTTTGAATGGCAGCTAAGTACTATAGTGATCCGATATGAGCAATTTCTGCGGAGATTACTCCTTTGTTTCAAGGAATTTAAGGAATCTTTACCAAATTTCATGAAGTTATCTTGTGAAATAAAAAGTTTTTCCATATAAGAACTTGAGTTTTATGGGTCAGATTTGACAATTGAGCAGCTTCTTGGAAACAAAAAGATGTATTTAAAATTTTAGATCGATGTCACAAAACCTAAATGTCCTAAACGGGCATATCTAAATCGACTCAGCTTTTCACGCTGACATATGTATGTATCTTTGTTTACTTCATAAGGTCTCTAAGGTTTTCTTCCGAGTGAAACAAAATTCTTAGCAAGCTTAATACTTATATCCAGTTCAGGGTATAGAAGATACATATATTAAGTCAGTTGTTTATTTCGACAACTTACACACACACATACACCTTTAGAAATTATATTTTTTTACATACTTACAGGTATGGTCTGCTATCTGCCTGCATTTATGCATATCATTTGGCAAATATCAATTTATTTATTTGCCTCACATTTCGCGTACATAGTATATGCAAGCATGACTCAGCGTTTGGCACGAAAATCATTCATTCGCAAGCAGAGCTTTGCGGCCGACATTTAAAGCACTTAAGCTGACCCGCGCTTCGCTGAAGTTTTACGTTTACAAAATTTTCGCGAAATCGCTTTGTGGACACAGCACTTCAGCTGTTGTTGTTGTATTTTTTTTTTGTGGTTTGATTGCTCTAATTTTTTTGCCAATATTTCTATATAATATTTGGTATTTTTGTTTCACATTTTTTGTTGTTTTTTGTTTGTTGTGGTGTTGCAAGCGGCATTCACTTTTTCAAGAACGAGTTAAACAGAAATCTCCCGCGTGTGCTCTACTTTAGCAATGTGCGGTTCATTTGTTAGCAAAAACAACAAATTCATAATAAGTAAAGCAAAGAGCATATGCATGTTAATTTTTGAAGCTTCTATAGCGAATGGTTAGACTGACAATAGCGCTTCAATCGTTTCAACGTTTGGGAAGCCGATTTTTTTGATACAGAGGAGACCTTTTTCTTTCTCCACGACATATTAGTTACCACCTGCCAGTACTACAACAAAATTAAGTCACCAGCGGTTCTGTATACTTTATTGTTCCAGGAGACCAATATTGAAGAAACCAACGTCTGCAAGTTTTTCAGAGAATCCTTGCTGGTTACAGGCAAAAAACCATCCTAAGTGACTGTATACTTTCCGCCTTAATGTACTCTATGTTAGACATTTTTATTCCTGGGAACTTTAAGTGATCCACTCCTACAAATTGTATCGATACCCTGTTTAAAGCAACATACTTTGATTAGATTTTTCAGAATTAGGTATTTATCAACTTTAAACTATAAGCTATTGACACTGGTCTTTAGGGCAATGAAAAAAATACCGTTGTTCTTATAACAAACGACTCATCAATTAGTTTCCCATACAGATGAGATAGAACTATCATCTCGTAAAAGAGTCATCAAACTCTAAAACTCTTTTAGTATTGACCAGTTTTAATAGATCCACTGAATTTCATTTCGTCCTTTCAGTTATCGGACCTTATAGATGTTTTGTAATCTTACATTACTGTTATTTAAGCATACTATTATTGTCTATCGCAAGGAGTATTCAAGCGTTTCTGGATATTTTGAGCCAGTATAGAGTAAATATTAAGCTGCAACCAAATACTATTCCTTCCATCTACATTCCAGGACTTTAAACTTTCAGCTTTTTTTTCAAAATACCGAAAAAGACTCAATGATTCATTCTGACTTCATAATCTTTTCTTTGGTAAAAATTTCGACGAAGAGGAATATTATATGAAAGCTTATGAGAAGATTAAAGGGTAAAGATAATATTAAATTCCTTAATTCCCTCCAAAGAAGCTTTGTATTTATGAATACAAAGTTTAAAGAAATTGTTACCATACATACTTACAACTGCACTATACAAAAGATTTCAAGGGGCATGTAGTGTAGGAAATACCATATAAAAGTTAGGAAAAAAGGTAGGATCTGATAAATAGAGACATAGGGAAGATATAAGAGAGTAAAAATACGAATCGGTCTTGAAGTTGTATATTTCCGACCAAGCTACTCAAATTATTAAAAAATATGTTTTTTTTATGTATTTTCAATTTACCAGGTCGGTACAGCTTTAAAAATTAATCTAATAATACCTCTAGCTCCAAACCAATAACAGTTTCTTAAACGCTTTCCAATATAGATGTATGTATACCGATGGTATCGATGAAACACCAGAACTTCAGAAACTAGCCCCATAGTTCGGATGTTTCTAATTTGGTTATGAACGAAACCAAATGCATCCGTATATAAAATTAACGATCAACTCTTTGAAAGCAAAGCGTACACAGAATGCTGAAACGTAGATCAATATGATCCTGGAGAGAACAAATCGCTTCAATTAAAACTAAATTGTAAATCAATAACATACTTCGTCTTAAAACCGTTTGATATACGTACTTACTTATGTACATATGTATGTAACTAGAACCTAGACCTAGAAACCCACAGAACCTGACATATGTAATTCCCACTTTCCGATTTTTTGTAATCCTCATTGGTAATCAGTTTAGTTCAGTTTTCATTGGAATCCAGTATGCTCTCATTGAATCCTGGCAACTTAACATTACAGTTTTGAGTACCTTTATGACATACGAACTCTCTTAAGTTAAATAAGAGAATGGATGGTTACTATTTAACAGTAGTACTTTCTAGGATATAGCTGCTACTCGTTGCTTTTCTACTACCACTCGTTATTTTCTGGTCTTTATAAAGAAAAGCATATGTTTACATAAAAGACAACAGTGCTTCCTTCGCGCAAATTAAATTAAGAGGTCGAGAAAAAGAGAAAGAGCAGCATATGGAAAATTTTAATTATGGAAAAAAGTACAATGAATACTCAAATCAACAACTTCAGAAATTACTGAAGGAAGATTTGGTTATAAACATCGTAGTTACATAGTCAATTAGTGTTTCTTATTAAAATAAGGGTTAACACGAAAGATATTATTTCGCCATAAGAGATCTGCGAGCGGCAATCTGGGTGGTACAGAGGGGTAGTCTTAAAACATATGTTTCTTCTACCGCCACTATGTGTCTTCAGAGGGTACTTATGTACATACATATGTATGTACATACTAACATATGTACTATGTATGTATTCATGGATGTATACATTGGTTTATCATAGTTACACCACATGCCATTGCTATGTTATCAACATTATTGGCAATCGAAGTAGAAAATAGATTTATTGTTATGAATTCTTTCACTTTACTAACGCACACACTCTTGCTCTCTTCGCATTACAAATCTAATTAGATTACAGTTAGATATTTAATATTTCTTACCTCATCACATTACTTTACCGTTGCCGTCTGAGTATTCGTTGCTTTTGTCTCTCTCTTGAGAAGAGTCTATAAAATACGTTTACGAGCATAGTTACTCTAAAAGAATTTGCTTGAGATGGAAAAAACTGTGACTCACAAGCAAGCACCACAAAAAGGCCACCGACTTTGAGTCTCTACGCGTTCTTCAACAACTTTGGGGTACTCCACAATACATACATGTGGTGCTATCTTAGCCTACCTAACCCCCTTCCGTTGCCACTAACACAGTCTACTAACCCACACCGCCGCACAGCTGATTCCATGCTGTCCACATAACATTGTTATTGTAAGTGAAGTCAGCTTCCTCGTGGCCGACGTGCTCGCTGAGTGCCTCAAACGCCAGCAATCCAATCAGTCTTTGCTCCAACTCAGCAGTCAACAACATTCACACGCTCGCTTCACGTCTTTGCTTCATTTAAGCGCTCTCTTCCATATGCTCTCACTCGTTCGCGCTCTGCCTGCACTCGTATTTATCACTTCCAAACGACGTTGCGTCGTACCAAATAGCCAGCTACGCCATATGCGGCGTGTACCTTGTAGATATTCGCATGCTTGACTTGCCTGTTTCGTGCCGCTTTAGCGAAGCAATTGCAGACGAAGTCAAAGAACAAGTCGTAGACAGCGGCAGTGACACGACAAGGTATGTATGTTTGTGTGCGTTTGACGGCGCTCTCTTCCGTTAAGCGTTGTTGGACAAGTTGATTACCTCGCTGCTTGACTGTGCGGTCTTTCGCTTCGTTGCCGAGTGCTAGTTGGTCCAATGTGAGCCTTAAAGAACGCGAGCAAGCAAACACATGCCCACATCCACGGGTGTGTTGTTCGCCTGCTCTGCTTTGCAGCGTTTTTCGTGGCTACATAGTAGTTGACTTGGCTCGTTCGCTGCCCGCTTGCCCACTTACTGCTAGCCACGCAGCTGCCTGCATGTCAGACTCTTGCTGCTGGTCGACAACTCTCTGTGCTTGCTGCCGTCGACTGCGTTCACTTGCTGACTGCATTTCCTTTGCAAGACTGCTATGGCGTCGACGGCACTGACCGTGCCTCCAGCTCCTCATTTGCTGCAATCTTTGCTCATTCTCTGCTGTAGCTGTTGCTGCCGCTCTTCCGCCAGACAGCGGGCGCGCTCTCCCTGTGAGCGCCAATTGCTGAGCACCGCTGCTGTGGCTCGCTGCTTTGGCTGTTTCCTTGCCTGCTGCTGCCCAATCCGCCGCGCTGCTGCCGCACTTGAATTCAGTCTGTGAACAGGCGCCGAGCACTGCACAGCTTTTTGCGTATTTGTTGCGTTCTCGTCGTGTGAAATTTTTGTGTGAAGAAAAAATAATCCAAACCAATAAATTTAAAAGTTTTTGAAATCCTAGCCTCCCCGCAAAAATCAAATAAATTATTCGCTTGTATTTTAACGCTTCTAGTAGCAGCGCCATTGTAAAACGGTCTCCCCACCCCCCGCCGCGTTTGTTTATTTCGACATTTCGAAAGGAAAAATTTTGTAGTAAATAAAGTCAAACAACAGCCAGTTGTTGTTGTAAACATAGCTAGGCTACACGAAAGTGTTACTGGAAAAAAATTAAAGCGTATCGCTCCAACAACGCGCCAGCTGGTGTTGCACGAAATTTTCGCTGAAAGTCTTTCGCTGCTCCACAAAGTGAACTCGTCGTCATCGTCGCCAGTCGATCGCCGCTCGAAGCGTTCAAAGTAAATAAAAACGAAATTTTCGTGCCGCCGTGTATCGGAAGCGCTGAATAAATATACAAATAAAAGTATATGTAAATAAATGTGTAAAACAAACAGAAATTGAAGTTGCGAAATTCGCGCGCGCGTTTTACATTTTCCAACGTCATTTCCACTGGAATTGTGCAAAAGTTGAATTTTTCAAAGCAGATAAAAAACAAAATTTTTCAAAAAAAAAGAATCGCCCAAAATCGTTATCTGCTTGCCAAGTTAAATGCGAAAAAAGTGTTCTAACATTTAGTGCTGTGTAAATATTAATTAGCAACAACAACAACGCAAGCAAACGCTTCTGGTTTTATATTGCGCTCTCCCAGCAACAAATGAGTTACACTAAAAACCGGCTAAGCTAAAATTGTATTGCGACGATATTTACTATATAACGGTAATAAATTTAACAATAGCAGCTTTTGTTTCTTCGATTCCTTTCATTGATTTATGATTAGAATTCGGCACGTTTTTGTTTTACAGTTTTTGTTTTGCTTAGACAGTTTATTATTGAGTTTGTTTCAATGGAAAGTTAAGAGTACGACAAATAATGTGCATAAGAACAACAAAAAAACATGAATTAAAATACTTTTTTCTTTTAATGATATTATACTATATAATAATGCCATATGATATTATTAATGGAATAAAAATGAGAAATGACACCGAAGAAATAGAAAACAGACATTCTGAAGTAAATTTTGAATCAACAGCGCGTTTTAATTAATAAAAATATGTACTCAAATGTAAATATACCTTAAAATAGTTCTTTGAAAAATTTCAAATTCGAAAAAATTAAATAAATCAATAAGTGTTAAAATAAGTAAAAAATGTTATTAAAAAAATAAAAAAATTAAGTAAATGAAATAAATTAAATAACTAATATATAATATTAAAAAAATACATTCAAAAATTTATAGAAATAAAAGCAAATAAAATATAAAACAAAAAACGCATTAATTCAAAAGAAACCTAACCTCACCAAAAAATTATAATTATTTATACAAAAAAATTACGGAAATGAAAATATTTTATTTAGTAATTACAGCCGAAATTTATAGTTAAAATTTATAAAATCTTAGAAAAATATTAATAGTAGTTAAACTAAAGAGACCAAACCACGACACCGGAAAAGTTAAGAATGTAGATTTTTTAAATATATATGTATTTCAAATTAAAAATTGCCGAAAATACTAAAAAAAAAATTAAAAACTTTAGACCAATTAACAACAGTTAATAATTAAAAAAAATATATCTAAAAACTTGTATACAAAATTAAACTCAGTTGTCAGTATAAAATAAATATAACCTGAAAATAAAAGGATAGTAAACAAAATTAAGGAGTTGCATGGAGCAAAAAGCGGCCAATTTTCTATATTAATTTTTTTCCATACAAAAAAATTAATATTTTTAAATATTTTTATTATTCCAAAGATACATAGTTTGTAAAAGTTTTGTGAAATGTTCAAAAAGTTGTAATTGAGAAAAATCCTTCGTTCAAGACTTTGGATTATGTCTCGGAGACCTGTGTACAATTTCTTTAAAATCGGTTGTGTAGTTCTTAAGAAATCTTGACAACCGATTTTGAAAACACAAATTCCATAAAAACGAATTTAAAATTTTGAGAGACTATATTGTATAGCTGACCTCTAGCGCGCCACTTTTCAAGACTCCAAAGGTCTTTAAACCTATTATTTGGATTAACTTAAGAATTTTGGACAATATTTCCGAGATCTTATAGTATTAAACAAAATAACATAATGCAATATAATTTTGAAACCATGCAATCCAATTAAAACACTATAAAAACATAAAATATATTGCAAAGTAAATTACCATTATTTGATACACAAAGTTTTACCAAATAAAATAATACATTAAAAAACTTAAACTTAAATTTATAAAAAATGAGGCATAAAAACAAAAGCACATAATTATTCAAAGCTGAAAATTTTTCTAAACCTAAAAAATATAACAAAGCATTTAAAATAAAAAAAAATTGCAAATATTATATAATATTCATTTTCAATAAAAATTAATGAAAAATGTTATTTAAAAGACGTTTACTACAAATCGGCTTAAACAAGTTAAACTAATGAAAATTAATTTCAATTTGAAAAATTAAAAGATAATATTATTAAATTGGGTGGCAACTAAAATACAATAAATAGCAATTATATGTTCAAATTTATAATTATTGAGCAAAATAAAATTAATTCTTTTTAAAAACTTGAACAATAATTTTTTTAGTACATATTTTTAAATAAATAATGCTTCACAAACATGTTCAACTAAGATCTGGAAGTGGATAAAACTCTATATAAATGAAAACAATAATAATATTGAGCACTCACTAAATAATTTCGCTGGATGGCAACAGCTGTTTTTATTGAAGTTTTTCGCAGCCTACTTCAACATAATGTGCTTTACCGTTATACAGCTGACGTAATAAGGCTTGTTTGTAAAAAAATGTTCTGAATTTTTGGAAGAGTTTTTGTTTGGCCTTTACCATGGGTGAAAAAAGGAACTGCATTTTAAAGGGTAAAATTGCAGTTCAAGCAAGGCGAAAATTATGTGACGTGTATAGAGAAGATGCGTTGATCGAACGAAATGTCAAATTGGTTCGCAAAATTTACTTAGACCATGATCCAATAGCCCATTTGCTAACTTGTTAATAATCAAGGGATATTTTTTAATCCTCGTTTGCTTTATCTAAAATAAAATAATATAGCAGTAAAATATTGGAAAAATTAAAAAAATTCTGACGAAATGTAACATTTGGTTAGGCCCAAAATTACTAACAGTCAAAGTAAGAATTACTAAATTACTAAAACTGGTCTAAAACTGATTTTCTTAAATAATTAATATTAATTATATAAACAAATAATAAAAAGATCGGAAAAAATAAAATAACATAAAATTATATTATAATATAAAAATTATTAGTCAAAAAATGCAAAAAAAGAAATAAAATTTTAAAAAATTCTTAAAGTTTAATTTATTTATATTATTATAATATATTAACTCAGTTAATATATTTGAAAGACTCGAAAGCAAAGCTAATGCTTTTCAAAATTCAATTTAGTAATTTTTAAAAGATTAAAATATAAAAATCTGTTGAAAACCTTTATCAAAGACATGTCTATTGTTACTAAAAATTAAAAAACAAGAAAAGGAAGATAGAAAATTAATTTAAAAAATTAAAATAAATATAAATAAAAAATTAAATTTTTTTAAATTATTTTTTTAATTTATAATTTTAAATTATAATTTATTTAAATTAATTTTCTATTTTCCTTTTCTTATTTTAATTAATTTCAATTAAATTTAAATAAAAATATGGTTAAACTTCTTAATGAATATAAATGATAATATATAATAAATAAATGTTTTTAGTAATAAAAAATTACAAAAGAGTTTAAGATTTTTCAAAAGTAAATAATAGTATCTATACAATATCTAAAAATTTTAATTCCATATTATATTTTAAATATATTTGGAAGTAGGAAAAGAAATAAAATTTTAGTTCGAAAGACAAGTTTCTAAGAAATCAATAATTTTTTTAATAAAGAAAAATTGTATAATTCTGTATATTTAATTTATTCAATTAACATAAACATTTCTATAAAATATTGCTTTAAATATTTTTTTTTGCATACACATATGTATGTACATATATGTATACAATATATATAAGTACCATAATGTAAATAGCCAACAGTAATTTAAAACAAACGGAACCAAATTAAAAAAAAAAGTTATATAAAATCTTAAAAAAAATTCAAATCTAACCTCAACACAAGCTAGAAATGATATTTGAAGCGAATAAGATGTTTTTTTTTTTTGGAATTTGTAAGAACTAATGCAAACTACTGAGACTATTAAAACGGAAATCAAATCTAACCGCAACCGCATCAAGAAGTTAAACTTTATGCGAATCAAATAATGTTCTGAAATCACTAAAACTCAATGTCAGATACCAAAATTAAAAAAGGAAAATTACAGAGCCAAACATATTTTAATTTTGCCAGTCGTTTATTTGTGCCTCAACTTAACCTTTTTTTTTATGTAGAAATTAATATTTCTGCTAAAACAAATATTTTTCAAGAGAATTTACTTAGTGAAATTATATAAAATAACTGCAAAAGTTTTTATAATTATTTTTATAATTTTCAACAATTTTTTTTTACAGCAGTGCTAAATAAATACAATAATAAATAAAAAAATCTCCAAAACAAGGTTTTTATTGAAAAATATTAACTAGTTTTCAACCAACGACAGTGGCAAATGAAAGTAAAAGTGCAAAGCAAAACAATTCAGAGAACAACTTGTGCAACAAAAGTATAGAAATATACATACATACATACGTACACACATCCATACATAAATAAATATGTAAATTTGTGTACAATAAATTATTTACACAGCCAATCAGCGCTAGCAAATCGGCAGCACCAAAAAGAGTGTGAAATAAAAGAGAAAAGTAAACAAAATAATAATAACGGTAATAAGAGGCAGGAAAGTTCATATTATTACTACTATTTTTAAACAAAAAGGCGGCAAGTCAGTAAATATAAAACAAACAAACTGCGTAGTGCGATTTGTTGTTGTTATTGCTGTGCATTACAACGCGCTGAACAAGCAAGAAAAGTGAACAAGTTCGTCACCGCTATAAAATAAAATACAACAACAACAAAATATGTATTACAGAAATTAAAATAAGAACCGCAGCAATACTAAAGAATTCCACAACAACAACAACAAAACATCATCTACAGATTTCGCCTTGTGCATATGACGAGCTCATTTTTCTCGTGCAACAAGCGGCAAAAGTATTTTTTCACAAAATCAAACAAGCAGTCCCAACAGCCCCAGCAACAACACAACAGCTGCAAATAACTGAGAAAATATTTTTGCATCTCATTTTCAATGAAATTAAGGTAAAAATTAATTTTAGAATCGAGTAATTAAAAAAGAAAATATTTTAAATATGCATTATGTTGCCTCAAGTATAGAGTCACTCACGCTAACATGGGGACTGTATGGGAATGAGTGCGCCAGTGTAACAGCCCGTTATCTGAGTTGAGTGTGCTTGTGAGTATTTGATTGTTTGGAGTGTTTCAAGTGTGTGGAATGATTCTGCGGTGTGTTTGTCATAATGAAAGAAAAATATTTTATTTATACAAAATAATTGTAATTTTTATACAGTTATGACAATGATTTTGTGGGTCAGTTAACTCGTTTTATGTAGAAGGAAATGTCACCTGAAGTATGCCGATATTTTCAAAGTTTTTTGAACTTTTCCACTACATCATTTCATTTTTTAACAGAAATGATTGTGATCTACGTTTAACCTGCAGTTAGAAGAACCTCCAAACGTTTTCTAATGTGTTTAAATTTTTTTTCGTTTGCAATAACAAATGTTCAACATTCTATCAAAATGTTGTATATAAGCAAATTTAAAGCCAAAAGCACCACTTAACATCTGAAAGAGTCCTTGGACACCTTTCAATCTCATACTAAATTATTTTCCACTTCACGAACTATTTTAATAATTGTGGGTACTAGTTAGAGGAAGCTAAAATTCATTAAAAATCTTTTAGATTGCACGCTAAGATGACTCTCTTCAAAAAATATTTTGTTTGCTTAGAAACAAGTTATTTTACTTTTATAGCTAACTGATCATCGCTGTTAAGCGCTCATCTTTTTCATTTAAAGCTAGAATGTGAGCGCGTAGCAACTGACCAATAAGAAGCGTCCAACGCTCTTTTATTATTTGCGGACCAATATGACCAATGTGAAATCAGAACAGATCTTTAGATGATTAAATCACTTTTTTTAAATACTTAAGTGCTTTAGTTCTAAGGTTGCCAATTTTCACTATCGATTTAAAGGTCTAAACGAAAGTAATCGGACATTAACATACTCGTTTCTCTCCATAATTATATATATGTCAATATTGAGTGGACAAATGATAAGTCACTTTTGCTGTCCATATGCTTATTCACATTATTTTATTACCAATATGTCTCAAGGTTGTATTTTAGCTTCACGTCTCTAGAAAGTTAGTATGGGCATGAATTAACAATTAGTAAAGCAATTTTAGACCTTCTAATGCTTCTCTTATAAATATATGTATTCCAATATAGGGGTTTAATATATTGCTACTTTACAATGAACTCGGTATCTATCTCCGTTTTATATTGCTAATGTGCGAATATACTTACTCGCCTACTTTTGCCAATTTTCTAATCCTACCGAATACTAACTCTCGTTCGAAAATCGTCGACTCTCAAGTAATTACTGCCTTCTTCTCTGCTCTCTCACTAACGTTCTACTTTTTCATAATTTTTCATTGAAGTTCATATTTTTTGTTTACCTCTGATCTCTAATTTACTATGTAATTATCCATATCGCTTTCAATAGAGATTTGTTTGAGTTATCGATATTGATTCAAATCACAACTTTATAAGTTGATTTTAAAACTGTATATTACTGTTTATTACTCTCTTAGTCCAAGACAGGATATAAATCTGGGTTAAGTAGATCTGATAGTCATTGACGGATTTACTAAAATATACTAGTTGGCAGCCGGTCTTTCTTTGAGGCCACTACATTATTTTTTTCATTTAAATATACATATACATATGTATATACGTAGCTGATCTTCATTTTGCTAGGTTCACAGATAAATTGTAATGTAATTTGACGCCATACAAAATCGTTGTTAACTTTCTTTAAATACATGTAATATTTATGAACTATCTTTAGCACCGAGTTCTTGCTTCCGCTCCCCAATCAAACTCTATGCGAAATATTTATGGTCTGGCGTAAAACTTCATATCAGAAATATGTCTTCTATAATGTATCCTAAAATAGCACTCACACACTCACTTCAGACAAATGGGGCAAATTCGAAGAAGTCAATATAAGATGGGGAGTAGATTTGCAAAGCGCGCCGGAGAAGCGTGCAAAAACTCATTTTGCAGCGACACGAATTGTGAAAAACGAAGTAAGGGAACAACCAGCGGCGGCGGCAGGCAACTAGAGGTACACGTTTGTATGTATGTATTCATATTCATTAACAACGTGCATCGTAACGCGTATCTGTTGGCTGTGCAGGCTTTTGCCTTGCTTCACGTATGCGTTTTTCGCTTTTGTTTTCATATTCTTCAGGTTTTTCGTTGTTGTTGTGCGGCGTTTTGCCGAACTGGAGCTGGCAAGCAAATATTAAATCATGTGTGGCGGTGTATTTGCCCTTACAATATGTGGTATATATGTAGATATCGACATATGTATGTAAGTACATATATACAAAGTAAACACGCATATTTCGTAGGCTCACTAGGTTTCGTTCGCCTTTGCGCTCAGTAACGTGGTCCACAACACGAAAGCAGCAACAACAAAATATTTCGTGTATTTCTTGTGTGGTTCGTGTGTGACTTTTTTGGTTTTTGGAGCAGCCGATAAGGCAAATATTTGAAGTGTAAAAAGTACAAAAGCGAAAAACAATAACAAAGACAAAACAATGGCAAGCCCTTCAAGCATATGCTTAAACACGTGTTTGAATGTAAGTGTGTTATGCAGCAGTTTCTGTAGCGTTCAAAAATTATGGAAAGTATTAAATTTACTGTTTATACTAGATATATGTATGTATGTACATATGTGTATGTATGTATATGTACTTATGTGTATGTATGTATATGTACTTATGTTTATAGATGTATATTTAGGCGTACACTTGAGTGGTAAATATTAGTTCCTTGCTTAGAAATTCGATCACCGTGAGGTATTGTTTAGAATTGGCTGCATTACTTATAAACAAATCACTTATGTACATACTTTTAAATAACCTAGCAACGAAAGGCAGCTAACCGACAAAATTGTTTAAACAAATAGAAGAAAACTACAGCAGCATAAATGCAAAAGCAGATTTTTATATTTCGCTCGAAGCTTATAAGAACATTAACATTATTTTTCCACTCTTTAGGAAAAAACCAATGCAATATTATTGCTAGTTACTTTGCTATAAAATTTATAGCAAGCCTATCTATAGCAAATAACTCAATTTTATATGTAAATAAATTGTGCTATAATTTTATAGCAACTTTTAAGGCTTCCTATAATTTTATAGAAAGTTTTATTTTGAGTATAAATGTCTTATTTGCAAATTATGGCAACAGCTGGCTGTAAACATAGTTTAAATATATTGATCTAATACTTAATATTAAGAATTCGGATATAAAAAGCTTGCTGCATGACTATACTTATAACTTCATAAACATTTGTATTAATATTTTAGGCTATTTTTTTTCAAGTTTCTTTTTCTTTATTATCGCAAGCATAACATATCTATGTGTGTTTGTATGCATACTTCACCAATTTTTCCATAGTCATGGAAATAAATTAAACTTAAACTTTTTATTATTTTCAAGGTGTCATTTTCCTCAACTCCAAGAAAATTCAGAATTTCGATTTCTTTATTTGTATCTTAATGAGCATAAAATTGTTTGTTTTTTTCATTTACTACTGAAATGAGCAAAATATGTTGTGAGTCTTGTACTGCTATAACTTTTATAGGAACTACATATAGTATATACTTTTTAGTTTGTTAATAATTTAGATCTGCTTGGCTATGTGGTTTTTATTTCGCCATCGTAATCAATTTTATAGCTGTTTCGTAGCAAAATAAAGTGCTATAAAAATTGTAGAAAAAGCAATTAACAAGCAAGTTTGATTTTCTGCGTTGCTTGCTATAATTTGTATCAGTCTCTAATAATTTTGATTATAAAAAAATTAATTTTATAGCTCTTACTTAGCAAATCAAGAGCTATAAAAGTTATAGGAAGGCAATAAACCAGCCGTTTTAGTTTTCTACTATATCTATTGTACTTTTATAAGATGTTACTCATGTTGCTATAATATTTATAGCAATCAATTATTGTATGCCGAAAGAATTCTTTATGTATTGCAATAGTTGCATGATTTCTCAAAAATTAAAGACGTTTACAAATTGTATAATGTTACTATAACTTCTAAAACCACGCATGTGAGATTTGTAAAAAAATTTTGCTAATTACATTAACAAAAGGTTTTGCGCTACTCAGTGCTAATTATGCCAAATGTTCAAATTGGAATTATGCAAATGAGCTATGAATGCACACAAGCGAATGTTTATAAGCATAGACATGTATGTATGTGGGCATTAGAACTTACGAAAAGTTGCTAAATTGAAAGTGGCTGGTCTAACATACATACATACATACATATGTATGTGCTTAACCTTGCTGTCTGTCTTAGAAGACATAACGTTTCTATATGCGAAATTCGTTACCAACAGCGTGCCGCACTATAAAACAAAGTGTTTTTTAGCGCATATAATAGTACATACTATCTACACTTCAAATTTATGATATTTAGTCGGTATTTTTTATTTTTCTCACATTTCATTTCCTCAATCTCAACAAATTGATTTAAATATAAGCCCAAGTAACGCTCTAAAGTTAATTTATCATAAAAATGCTTACTTTTTTTTACTTGTTGCCACTATCGCGGCACAAACGACTTAGTCACTGCGTCTGGTTTGTCAGGGAATTCAATGTAAATCACTCTCACTCACTTTCCCACTCACTCACGTGCTCACTCACGCGCTCATTTGCCCCGTCACTGGGTCCGATCATTACATTTACTTACTTTCCACCCTTTTGCCTTTTTGCTTTTTCTCGTAACTTTTTGTATTTCCCGCTAAATGTTTCACAGTTTTATTGTATTTCTTTATTTGCACTAACACAAGTTTTTTCATTTTTTATTTGTTTATTGTTTACTTTGCCATACGATTAAGCAATTTGTTCAGTCACTGGAAAGCAATGATAAGTTTACTGGTTACTTTGAGATAATTGAGGCGAGTGAAGTTGTGGTAATGAAAAAATGTAAGTAAAAAGTTAGAAAGCTTATATTTACAGCAAAATTTCGAAATTTAGAGTACTTTGCCGCATCGAGAAGTGTAACTTAAAATTAGTCAGGTTCTCCACCAAAACTATAAATCTTGCAATCTACCGTTTAATTGAGTCAATTAAGTAATTATTGAAAGAAACAAAGACACTTAATCATATAAACAGTTAGTAGCACAAATATTTGCCGGTAATGTTTCTTGCCTTAACAGATTTGAGTACAGACTTTTGTTTTTCGAATTTTTTCTTTGATCCACTACGTGCTCGGAATCACTTTATATATAACTTTGAGTATAACTACTCAGCTTATGCTTAGTTTTTTAACATCTCCAAACCTATCATAACAGTTCTTGGTGTAGCTTTAAATAATATATTTGGACTTAAGTTAAACAGAATTCAGTTTTTCGCACTGAAACTGCATATGTTTCTTCCACTGCAGTTTTGGCAATAATGTGTATTTAGCGAAGTCACACAACCAAAATGTCGATCAAGTGAATATTGTATATGGTATATTTTGAGTCATAGGTAGTTCAAGGTGTAAAATGATTTCATTAACTTCACTTAATGAAAAAGTTCACTTGTTTGGGAGAACTGAAAACAGAGTGAAACGTTGCCTACATTTAGGCTACTATTAAAGAGCATAAATTATAAGCGAAGATTCCCACACAATACGACAGTGAAGATAATAAAAAAGTTAAAATAACTTAGAATAAACTGATCAATGAATATATCATATTCAATTACAATAAAAGAAATTTCGAGCTACTAATAAGGTTTTAGTTTATTCGAAAGAGAACAAATACAACAACGCGATCTTCTAAATATATATACATATATACTTTACACAAAGTTCGAAAAGGTATTTAAAAACAATTTTCAATTTTTTTTTTCTTAGAAAATGTGTAGTAGTTATTATCTATGACAGTGGTACTATCTTTGAAGAATCGAATCAAAATCAAGTTCAAATTCAAAATATGTTTCAGAAGTCCATAATTATTTAGTATTAACTTCTGTGCTTTTTTCCAAACAAATTCAATTTTACACTGAAAATTTCTTCCTTTGAATCAAATGTGAAATAAGCTGGGAGAATTGAGTTAGTAAAATCGGCAATGGTTACATATTTTTTTGCAAATAAAATATTTTGCAAGTAGCTAAAAGGGAAATACACAAAAACACGCTTTCAATTCGCAAACTTTCAGCTGCCGCCTTACATCATAAACGCCATTTAAGTAACTGGCATTAAAATTCGCAACATTTTTTATCACCGCAGTATAAAGAACTAGTTTGCGGAATATTGAATTACTTCAGCAAACAAAAAATAAGATAAAACAACAAAAAATCAATACGAAATTCATAAACATCTTGGAAAAACACAAAATGCAATAGACTAAAATCAATTAAAAACTTAAAATACATTTACATACACGCATACATTTACTCATATAACAACACACATTCTTATATGTAAGTCACGTACAAGCATACATGCACACATTCACACAATCACATGAGTGAAGTCGCTATTACCAAACATCAAGGCTCATAAATATCTTATAACCGCTCACAGCTTTTGTCACATATAACCAATATTTTTATACATTATATACAACATACATACATGCAGATACCTACATATATGCATAAATGAATTGGTTTATAAAAGAGATGCTCGCATAATGGATTTCATGTTAAAAAGGCGCAAAATAATCAGCGGCAAAAGAAAAACTGGTTTCGGCTGACACACTTTGAGCGCTTAAGCTCTTACTTTTTCACTTTTCTTTTCACAAACACACACTTTTCAACACTAAAATATATACATACACATGTATGTATGTGCGCGCATAATTTTTCTATTTTCTCATTCCATCTTCAACTTTTTTTTCCTTAAAGCGCATCTTCGATTGCGATTTCGACGAGCCATCTGATTATTTAAGCTTTTTGAAAAACCAAAAGCAAAAGTAAAAAAATAATAAAAGTAAATGAATGCAAAGCAAAAGCAGTCTCGGCGCATAAATTGGGCAAGAAAGTGTTGCAAATTGCGGTGTTGCATGTGAAATATTGTTTTCCAAATCGAATTGACAGCTCCACAAACAATGTGATAGACATAAACTCTTACGTAATTGAGTTATTAAATCAGTACAAATAAATTTAAAGGAAATGGAAAATTATATATATATATATATGGTATATGTACGCAAATATATGGGTGTACATACATTTACAAAATTAAGATTGAAGTGGCTAAGAATTTAAATAAGAAAGCATAACTTCTGCTGAAAAATGTGGTGAAATATTAAAGGGAATACAACAATTAAAACATACACTTTTGGCTTGTGTAAAGATATTAGTAATAGAAATTCCAATGAAAATTTGTTTAAGCCTTTAAAAACAGTTAATTATTATTTTTTTTTAAATAAAAGAATTACAACAAAAATTTATTAATTTTCGTTAAAATTTTTTTAATAAAAAATTACAAAATAAATCATTAATTTTTAATATACATACTATATAATTTTAAATATTATTAAAAAAATAAATTTTTTTTATAATTTTCAGTATAAATTTTTTTTAAAAAAAAACAAAATTTAAAAGTAACCAAAATTCCAAAAAAATATCGGTGCAATGTTTTTAAAAAAACCAGTTTCTAATAAAAAAATATTTAGATTTTAATTTGCAAATTATTTTTAATTTTTGTTTTAATATAAAATACTATTTTAATTTTCTCGATTAAAATATATTAGTTTTTTGGCTGTTTTGAAACAAATTTCATTCATAAAAAACAAAATAATTGCATTTCTAAATTCACATAATTGGAAGTAAAATTATTCAGAAGTAAAGAATTTAAAGTTTTTTAAATTGTTTATAATTTTTTTTTTTATAAAAAAATATGAGAAAATGCTTAAAATAATAATAGAAATATTTTAATAAATTTATACTTATAATAATAATAAATTTGTCTTCATATCTTTTTATTAAATAAAATATTAACGATTAGAAACAAACTTTATTTTTTTTTTTACTTCAGGGTATTACGTGCATTTAGAATTTAATTTTTTTTAATTATTTCTATTGAATAAACTTTGTTTAAAAAAAATATATTTTGTAAATCCTAATAATCAGTAATAAATATTTTTTTGAACGAAATATTATACAATTTTTAACTTAAACAAATTATTTTTTATCTTAGATTTTAAAGTTAAAGCTGAGAAGCATAAAATTAAACATTTTTAGTTCTGACAAAATAAATTTGAACAAAATAATTAAATTTTTCGCATTCACGCTTTTTACCTAAACATTTTAAATTTTTACTCACACTTTTTTCATTAAAAAGGGCATTAACCTTCGAAGCTATAATAAAAGTTTTTCATACGAGTACTTGAATTTGATTGTTCAGTTAGTATGACAGCTATATGCTATAGTAGTCCGATATCGGCGGTTACGACAAATGAGCAGCTTCTTGAGAAGAAAACGATATCAATATCTTAGCGATATCTTAAAAGCTGTGCGACTAGTACACATCGATATATGTATGTATATAAATAAATAACAACTTTACAAAATTCTCCAAATATTCTTTCCTTTTCTCTTCAAAACAGCTGTCCTTACAACTTCAGCTTCACTTCTCATGTACCTCCCTTCATGGCTGCTCGCTGTGCTTTTTCAGCTATAACTTGCTTCGTTAGCTCTGCCACTAAACGGTATATTTAAAAAATTGAATTGAAGTCAATTGGACGCTGCGCGGGAAAAGAAAGAAAGAAGCATTGAGAAGAGGTTAGGCGGGAGGTTAAAAATTCCGACCTTTTCGCTGTCAAGAGTGCAATGCATTGCGTTATAAATATATACATAATATATCATCATACTTGCTGTTTATACTCACATGTACACATAAATATATGTGCTACCTACTATATACATAAATACATATGTATATTATGAATCATATGCAGAAAGTTCCAGAAAGTCACGATGGAATTTCATTTTCATGGTCATTGCACCAAAATTAACTGGATCTTCTTTTTACAAGCTATATACTTAAATAAATGCATTCGAATTGTTTATCAAACATATAGAGTTTATACAAACATATATTATAACACAATTAATTTTCCAAAAATGCATTTTTAAGCTTACAAACCATAATATTTTTCTTTCTATTAATTTTTAAAACAAAAAATAGTTTCTGAAATTTCGAAAGTTTAAAATTCCGATAGAACTAGAAAAATCATGTACGCCTTGCTATTTAAAAATTTTTAATTTTATAAATTTATAGAAAAAGTAGAAAAAAAAATGTTTAAACTTTAAGTAGTCTTTGTAAATTTGAAAAATTTGGAAAAATTATCTAAACCTTATTTTTCCTAACCTATACTAATAATTTTAATTTTGAATTAGAAAATTAACGAAATTTCTTAAAGTTTTCTCCCAAAATGTACTAAAATTTAAATTTCACATTTTCCTAATATTATTTTTAGTTGCAATTTAAACAAAAAAATTTATTTTGAATTTTGACAAATTGTTAAAACTTAACAATTTGTTAAATTTAATAAACCTTACAAGAATACTTTATAAGATTTTAGGAAACAATTTTTTAAATATAAATGTTTCAAAACCAAAATTTGTATATTTTTTTTAATTTGAATTTTTTTCTCAAAAATTGTTCTAGTTTTCTCCCAAAGTAGTAAATAAAATTTAAATTTAAAAATTTCCTGTTAATTTTTGTAATTGCGAGTTCAAGTAAATTATTTATGTGAATTTTAACAAATATTTAAGAAAACAAATTTTAGAAAAAAAATTGTTAAAATCTAAATTTTTCAACATCAAAGTTTTTCAAAAGCAAAATATTTCAAAATCAAAATTTTTCTAAATCAAAATTTTCAAAATGTAATGTTTTCAAAATCAAAATATTTCATAACCAAAATTTTCAAATTAATTTTTTAAATTTGTTTTTACAATGACAAAGAAATGCACACAAAAGGCATTTCCTCCAATTTCATGAATTTCTTATTAAATTTTTGGGTTTTACCAAACCCCCCAACTGAAAGCCTACATGTGGAATGCGCAAAACCGCATGGCAGCCAACAAAAAATGTGCTTATGAATTTCCTTTCCGACACCCACATTGCGGCAGCAGTTGTTATGTTATTTAAAATTTGTTTTTCAAACTTTCCTGTGTCCAAATCGCGTGCTATTTATATTTTTTTGAAACCGTTAATATATACATACATATATGTACCCTACCCTATCATACATATGTACTGTATATATATGAGACATTTGTATCTAAACAAATTCTCTGAAAATTTGTGCTGTTTTACTTCGTGCGCTTTAGAAATAAAACAATATAACACGAAAATTTTCGAAGAAATCGCGGCGAAATATTTTTCGCTGTGTTCCAGTTCCTTCATCATGTATTTTTCCACGCCCAGCGCTGTACCACCATAAGTGTGTATATTTATGAATATATATTTTTTTCTGTATCTATGATCTTCAACATTGCAGTCTATTTCACCTTCAGCATTTTCCTACAGCCCTCGCACTCCTTGCCACCTTCACTATCGGACAACCATGCGCCTGACGGCAGCAGTCGAAATGGCTGCCGCCAGTTTGTATTTTTAGCTCACCCCAAAAGCGTCAGCGTGCCTGCAATCAGCCAAGCACACATGCTTTCAAAAATTCTCAAAACTTTTCGTTTCTGAAGCGGTTTTTATTTTCTTTTCCGCTAAATTTCGGAATTTCATATTTTCCTCGGCGTGTTTTTCGCTTAGATATAATTATTTTCAAAATGCACATGCCAATTCCCGTTAATTGAATGCATGAATTCATTTCAATGCCTGAAAGATTCTATTTGAAAAAGTCAGATAATTTAAGTAAAATGAATGCTGTGGAGTTAAGGAAAAAATTACATTGAGACGACTAAACGAATTATGTCAGCAAAGCTTTAAATTTTTGGAATTTGAGGAAACAAATTTTTTAATACAATTACATCAATAACAAAGATTTAAATTAAATAACTTCTTAATATTATTTTAATTTAACTTTCTCTCAGTTGTTTTAAATTTTAGGCAATTTGCTTAATGACTCAATTACGTGTCTACTAAATTTATTTTGTTTCATTTACATGTAATTACTTTTGCAACAATTTTAAAAATATTGATTTAAGGTTTCTGTACACAAATTAATTTAGAACATTAAGATTATACATAATTACCAGCTACTCGATTAGCGGTAGGCTCGATTAACGATCAAATTTACAAGTGTGGACGACAACCCGCATGATTGCATTCCAGTTCTAACTCGATTGCAGTTCGATTTAGAATTAATGTAGGGAAATTAACTAATTGGCTCAATTAAGTTTCTATGTAAGACATGTAACTAAATTACTTTATTAAATTATTAACAACATAGTTCATTTCTGTAAAAAATATTTGTTGATTTACTCAATGAAATGACTAATGAATAGTGATTGATTTTATTAATTAAATTGAAATAAATTTCTTCAAAACAATTGAAAGAATAGAAAGAACTGCCATAACATATTATTTGTATTAAAATGTTAAAGTTTTTATATATGTATATTCAAATCGCAAGTGCTAAAGAAATTGTCATCTTAGCACAGTTATTTTATGCTCTTAAACAAAATGCCATAAATCCCTTCCCTTGTGTTGGCTCAGCTCTTTGCACTTTCGCTCAGTTACCCACTGCTCCAATCATTAAGTCAATATTCCTTTCACCTTTTGCCGGTAATATTTGCCCCAATTTCTTTACAAAAAACAACAACAAAAACATTCATTACTTCACTACAGCATACTCTTGCTCCAGTTTTATTGACTCACTCACCACGATTCGTTAGCTAAGCTAATTGAGTTAGAAAGAAAATGCGAAAAAAGACAACTTAAAGCAATGCAAATAGTTGGAAAGGCAACCAAAGGCATGCAGCGGCAGTAATTGATATAAAAATGGATTGTAAGCCAGAAGTATAATAGACAAATAGAGAAACAAAGCATAAAATATTTGAAAAAGTAAAAAAAAATTAAGGGAGACAATGAAACTGAAAATCCTATTGTCATGGAAAATAAGTCAGCACTTTTCAAAGTCAAGATTTGCTTAACCTGTGGAAATAGAAATATTTGAGTTTATGAGAACAATAATTTGTATAGCTTTTAAATTTTTAAAGTAAAGTAAGTAAGAAAAATGTAATTTTTAATATTTCAAAATTTTCTTACTTCTGCAAAATAATGCTTAGTACTATCATTTTTTAATGTTTTAGTTATGTAACTAGTTACGCAACTAGTTAATGTGGTACTAGTCCTTGTAAAATTAATTAAATTTCATATCTTGTTTTTCTTATTTTCACCTAAATTTTTTGTACTGTGTACCAAATTCAAGTTCCTTGCTGAGAGTTAGTAAAATAAATTTTAAAAAATGTTGCGTGAACCTTTAATTAAAGTTCTTAAACAAATATATGTTGTGATGAATTTTTTCTCACAGGGTGTTATGACTAAAATTGTACTTTTTCTCTTACGGAATATTTTTAAACATTTAATAATATTGTTCTGTAAGAAATCTTTCATTTTGTGTTTAATATCTCTAAATAAAAAATATTAAAAAATTTTGTGGTGTTGATTTTTTCCTATAGGGTATTGTGAAAAAAATTACGTCGGAAGTGTTATATTTTCCTAAAGGCTCTATGATACATATATTTTCCTACAGGGTATTATGAAAATATTTTGTTTTGCTCAAAATTTTGTGGTGCAATATATCCCCTTACGGGTTTTTATAAGAATAATCCACTAATAGAAAATAAATAAAAAAATATATTTATTTGGTTTGATGTATTTCCTGCAGGGCACTAATGCATACAGAAACAAGTTGCTGAAAAGCAATAGCTTTTGTATTTTCATTTACAATACTGCGAAAGCTTAGCATTTGCATGACAAAAATTTCGCAGCACATTTTTTATATTTTAAAACATTACTAGTAAATCAAGAAAAGGTTGATAGACTAAAAAATTTTTAACAACAAAAATGCTCTTATTGATACAAAATGAGTCGAGAAGCGTTACAATCGATAGATATAGTTATCAAAAAATGAAATCGCAATCGATAAATATATCAATAAGTTTGAGAAATCAGCTAACATATAACGTTAAGAATAAGCTTCGCTGATCGTTTGCAGAAACTACGGTTAAACTAAGAGCGAATTTCGCTAATCACATAAAAAAATTACGCACTTTCACCAAAAAAAATATAAACTATATTTTCCAAAAATTAGGTGATAAGCCCTAACACCTTTGTAGCAAACGCTTCGAGGCCAACAAGAAACAAAATATGGTAAATATCAATTAAAGCAAACAAGCAACAACAGTAATAAAGTCACAGCACAAAGATAAAGACAAAAACAATAATTACACTGGTAAACACTGTTTTTGACACATGAACTTTGGATATGATTTTTATTTATGTTGGTGTACTCTCATTAAAAATATATAACAGTTTTGTTTCTATCACATCCAGTTGTCTTGTGACAGCTACATATTCATTTCTGACCTCATATACGTTTCTTTGTTTACATATGTAACTGCATTTAGTCGACTGTGTAACTATTGTGTTTGCTAAATTACATTTTATTTACATTATTTAGATTGTAAATATGCCACGAAAGTGTTTGAACAACCCGGACAATTTTTGTTATGTGTGTGGAGAATTAACTTTTACATCTCAGCGTCGAAATTTCACATCACTAGTTGAACAGTGCTATTTAGACTATTTTGGGTTTCCTGTGAGGAATCAAGACAAATCCTGGGTTCCACATAAATATTGTGTAACGTGTGTGAGGCTCCTTTTAGGTTGGACTAAACAAGAACCTAAACATTTGTCATTTGCTATACCAGTGATTTGGACGGAACCAAAGGATCATGTAAGTGATTGTTATTTTTGTTTGATTCAAACAAAAGGTATTACTACCAAATCCAAACACACTATCCAGTATCCAAACTTGTCTTCGGTCAAGAGACCCATCCTACATAGTGCCGAACTGCCTGTGCCGATGCCTCCAAATCGATCGAAAAGTGAGAATTCTAGTCCGAAAGATGGAGATGGATTTTTATATCTAAAAGAGAAATTCCTAAACTCAGCGAGGCGAAAATCAAAGAGGGAATATTTGTAGGCCCACAAATACGGCAACTGATGAAGGATAAGACCTTTGAAGAAAAACTGAATGATCAGGAAAAACTCGCCTGCAGATGTTTTGTGAATGTTGTTCAAAATTTTCTAGGTAACCATAAAGCGAAAAATTACAAAGATTTAATAAATGAACTTATGATATCATTTAAAATTTTGGGGTGTAATATGTCCTTGAAAATACATATGCTGGACTCTCATGTGTGTGTGCTGCGAGTGACGAACAAGGTGAGAGGTTCCATCAAGACATTTCCTTAATGGAGAAGCGTTATCAAGGGAAATGGAGCCCAGTAATGTTAGCAGACTATTGTTGAAGACTTAAAAGGGACCTACCGGAAGCCAAATATTCAAGAAAATCATAAGTATCTATCGGGTGATTTTTTAAGAGCTTGATAACTTTTTTTTAAAAAAAAACGCATAAAATTTGCAAAATCTCATCGGTTCTTTATTTGAAACGTTAGATTGGTTCATGACATTTACTTTTTGAAGATAATTTCATTTAAATGTTGACCGCGGCTGCGTCTTAGGTGGTCCATTCGGAAAGTCCAATTTTGGGCAACTTTTTCGAGCATTTCGGCCGGAATAGCCCGAATTTCTTCGGAAATGTTGTCTTCCAAAGCTGGAATAGTTGCTGGCTTATTTCTGTAGACTTTAGACTTGACGTAGCCCCACAAAAAATAGTTTAAAGGCGTTAAATCGCATGATCTTGGTGGCCAACTTACGGGTCCATTTCTTGAGATGAATTGTTCTCCGAAGTTTTCCCTCAAAATGGCCATAGAATCGCGAGCTGTGTGGCATGTAGCGCCATCTTGTTAAAACCACATGTCAACCAAGTTCAGTTCTTCCATTTTTGGCAACAAAAAGTTTGTTAGCATCGAAAGATAGCGATCGCCATTCACCGTAACGAAACCCAATTGCTGCGAACGGCGACGAATCGACATTTCACGGTCTTCAGCCACACTCTCAGAAACAGACGCAATATTCTCTTCTGTACGCACTGTACGCATTCGTGTGGTTGGTTTAATGTCCAATAAAGTAAACTGAGTGCGAAACTTGGTCACAATCGCATTAATTGTTTGCTCACTTGGTCGATTATGTAGACCATAAATCGGACGTAAAGCGCGAAACACATTTCGAACCGAACACTGATTTTGGTAATAAAATTCAATGATTTGCAAGCGTTGCTCGTTAGTAAGTCTATTCATGATGAAATGTCAAAGCATACTGAGCATCTTTCTCTTTGACACCATGTCTGAAATCCCACGTGATCTGTCAAATACTAATGCATGAAAATCCTAACCTCAAAAAAATCACCCGATATTAGATAATTCTGTAAGTGTGGCTGAATTTTGTATTTTTTACGAAAATATATGTTTTGATGTCACAAGAAAACATGATGTGTACATTTTTTTTCATTGGTATATTATTATTTGGTGGCCCCAGTATATTCAAAATTTGATATAAATTTTCATGTGACAAAAAAAGTTACAAATTTGTTGGCCAGTGTTATTTGCTTGTGTGAATTGAGCAAATGTCAACAACAACAACAGCCGAACTTTCAGAAATTAAGACAAAAGCAAAAACAACAATCACAACAACAACTAGAATAATTAACACAAACATATAGTAGACGCTTAGCTCGAAGCAGCAAATAAATACTAATCGTGTTAGCGCGAAAGCAATTTAGAAGCGAGAGACAAATAGACACAAAATATTAAAAAAGTTATACGAAAAAAATATTAAGGCGAAGGCAATGAGTTAAAGATCGTCCATACATATGTACATGCATTTGTTTAGCATATTTTTGATACAAGATTAATTAGTAATAATGAGTGCTGTGAAGAAAGACAGAAATTCGCAGAGAAAGGCACAAAGTGACTGGGAGTAAAAATAGAGGCTTTGCATTTTCTGTTATAACAACTATACTATACAAGTATGTATGAGTGTGTGTTTTTACAGCAACCGGTCATTGTAGGGTTAGATATTGTCGTGACATACATACATATATATTCCCTAAGGCCGGTATGTACCGATAAAAACATAACATAGAATCCAATTACAGTTATAGGGTTATGGGAAAGACAATCTAAGTTTTCCTTCAAAAGGTAGTATACTAACATATGCTTTTCTAGTTTTCTCATAACCTCAAATATTTCGTTGATCTTACCAAGAATCATATTCCATTGACAATTTTATAGCAATTTGATTGAAATCATGAAATAAATCGTCTTTTAGCTGATAGGTTAGGTTATTCTGGTGGTCTCTGGAGCCACGCATAGACCAGTTTAGGTCTTTAGCGTTCACGAGAAGTATTCACCGTTCAGATGATAAAACTAGGCATGTTAGTCTAAGGGTAAGAATACAAAATACTATACTGAACCGTTATATATTTGTATATCATTCAACCTTTTTATGGACGGATGAGTGAAAAGATATGCTCTATATTATTTTGCTTTCCAAGAAAACTCAAAGAAACACAAATTTTTATTATGCAACATATTTAAAGATATTCGAACCCAATTGGGTGTCAGTACTACCCTCTCAGGGTGACTGTCTTCAAAATTTGTATTTGCCCGTCGTCGATTTTTTTAAGTCCTTGGTTTTTGGACGCAAAATCTCAGTGTTAAACTATATTTTTTTTGAAAAGGGCTTTTCATTTCAAAAAAAAAACCTCCTTAGCCATTGTTGTTGTGAAGTTATGAAGGTTTGAAGTTTGAAATAATCTCAGCAAGTTCTAAGAAAATACATTTCAAGCTTCCCTTATACATTTATATATCTTCTATTCTTCTATTACTCTTCTGATATCAAACAACGTTTTTTGTTCCTTGCCAAGTTCATGATATATTCAAACCCAATTGGTATGAACACCTTTCAACACTTGATTTGGAAAGCCTTGTTAGGATGGGTCCACAATGAGCTGACTTAAGCTTAATCATGACTTAAAAATAAATGATTGGATACAAATTCAAGTTTGTTGTTGTTTCTGTGTAAATTATTCAACTTCATATTGATTTTTTGTTGTATTATATATGTATGTATATACCTATGTACATTAGGGGGTTTTTCTTTTTGAACTATTAATTTCTTCCACTTCCATCATGAAATTTCCTTGGAAATATGCTTTTTATGTAAGGCTTTATAGAATTTTCATAGATGGTAAGTAATAAAAAATCTATGAAAAGCCGAATATATCGAGAAGTATTAACGATAGCGGTTTCGACCTCGGACCTTTTTTGTAGCAAATAAAATTTCCCACAAGTTTGTCATTTACATTTTTTCTATAGCTCTTGTCTTATACAAAAAAATGCGAATTTCGTGGAAAAATCAGGTTTAGAGCCCCATACTACCTCGCCGGTGTGAGTTTCGACTTGTGTAAAGTCAAAGCGATGCTATAAAATGCTTCTGAGCTATAGAAATTTAAAGGTAAAAAATCAGGATTGTCGTGTATTTTCAATGGCAAATTTTTACATGCCTTGGCCCAGTCCTTTATGTTAATATTAAGTGCTAAAATTTGCAGAGAATTTTTTTTAGGGTATTTCCAAGGAAATTTCATGATGGGAGTGAAAAACAAGAATAGTTAAAAAAGCACCCTAATGTACATATGTGTGTATGAATGTATCTAGCGGCAACATTGTACCCAGTATTAGAATTTATTAATAAAAAAAAAATCAAACAAAAATAAACGAAAAGTATTGTGCCAAGCAAAAGCAACAACATTAACACATTCAAGTCAAAGCGTAAAAACATAAGCTTTAAAATAATTAAAAATAAGAACAATAGCAAACAGCAGCAGCCAAAAATAATTTCGTTTCGTGTCAGATAAGCCAAACAACAACAACTGCCAGCTTGGGCTGAGCGCAGAGAGGGAACTACACAAAAAAATCAGCGTTAAATCGCAAACAGCTACAACAACACAAGTTTTAATGCATTTATTATAAATCCAAATTGAATTTTAAGCACGAAAATAAATGTTAACCAACAAAAAACCGTGTAATTGCCACGCTGGAGGGCAAAACCAAAGCAGAACTCACAAAAACAAATTTCCACTGCGCTCCTCTCCTCAAGAAGAGTCAGCGGAGAGAAGATTTGATGGCGGCATGATTTGATTCTACTTGTTTCGGTTTTGTTTATTTTCAACTATTTATTTTTTCATTAGCACTTTTCGGCAGTTGTTCACGCTGTCTGCCGCCAAACACTCACACACAAGCGCACTCACACACTTCCAAAACGCGGAGGCAAAGATCACGCGCAGCATCCCAACGCACACAACAACCAAAACAAGAGAAAAACCAAAAAAGCAAAATACACCAACAAAAACCAGCATCAAGCATGTAGGTAAAGAAGCAGCAAGTGATGAGCGTCGAAGCAACAGCATGACGTCGCCGCTGAGTGACGCGTCGCTGTGCGCGCCCCCACAACGCTGCTGACGTACGCGAGCGCGCTCAAGCGATCGATCGATCGTCTCCTACGCTGGCTGCGCTGCCAATCAATATGCTGTAGAAATTACTTGCATGTGTGTGAGTGTGACTACTCTCCCTCGAAGCCGCTTGACCACAATGACTAAGTAGCCACTGTGGCCGGTAGCTGCAGCGAAGAATCAGTGAAAGACTGGATTTGGGGTTTTTGACTGACGTAATTGGCAATGTGTGCTACTACGCGTTGGAATAATTTCTTCGTGTGCGGATGCTGTTTGACGGATTGCTTCTCATTAAACAATGGCTTCGTTTGAATTAATGTGAGGGCCATTGGCTTAGAAAAAATTCCTTTTGTTTATATAATAATTGTAAAAATTGGTTGAATTAAGCTTTGTGTTGATTTTTGTGCTCAACTCGAAAATTTCAGTTGTATTACAAATTTTGATTATATTTTGCAATGTTTTGAATTTATATCGTTAACTTAGCTCAAATTTTTTAAAGTGTCTCTACAAAAAGTCTGAAAATTTATAGAGATCTTGAAAATATGTGATTTTTAGAATATGCACTACTATGCAGTTGATTGTTTTTGCCTTCTTTATTCCTTATGTGAGTATAAATACTAAGAAAACAGTAAAACTTAGTAATTTTCTACCAATGTACCCTTTTTTTAAACCTAAAACATATTGCATTTTAATAATCTATCATTTTTTAAACCAAACATATAATAAATTCCAATTTCTTAATAATCTTTTTACGTAATGTTTAAGTGTTAACTACAGAATAGCAAATTAAAAAAAAAAATCACATCCTGCGACTTTGCTAAAAATATTTTCTTTCGGAAAAAACTATCTTACTATTGTGTTCCTAGAAGTTTGAATCGAGTTAACAGTCACTTGGGTCCCATAATTCAAATATAAAGCAAAATAAAGCGCAGCTTTTAGAACAATTTGTCGTTCTCTGTTCTTCAACGAGTGATCTTGACTAAAAGTGATCATACAACAGTGCTTTGAGTAACCTATTTCGGGTACAAGCAGCAGTTGCATAGGTTTTAGTCTTCAAAAATATTTTTTTTTAAGTAGACCTGGTTGTATTTTGCGCTTTAAACTGTGTTCCTTGCTTGGAATGGTCTTGCTGATCAACTTTGTATACATTTGTTAAGTAAAACAATAAACACTTCAGAATCGTTTGGTGATCGTTATGGGGCTGGATCTTCAAAAAGAGTTATGTGTTAATTACTTCTTGTCTTGAAACGCTAGTTTACGACCTTTACGGGCGGAGTTCGCTAACAAAACTTTTTGTGTTTGGTGCCTTAGAAGTGTGATCTTCACTAAGAAGAATTCTTTCAGATAGAAGTTGTTATTACTTTGAGGGAAACTGTTGGATAAAAATCAGCAGTATTTTCTTTTCGGCATTATTACAATAAATCACTACTAGTGATCTTGTGAGATTCTTATATTCTTGTAAGCCGAAACCTTTGTGTTAATATCTTGCAAGTGCTAAGTTTTTATTACAAGTCATGCTTACTAAGTATATTTATTGCAAATGCTGCTTAACTGCTCCTCGGTTGTTTAACGCTCGCTTTTGAATGAAGACAATTAAATGAGGCGTTTATAATTATTCATTACCGTTAGGCGTCGCTCATGTGAGTATATGTGCTAACATATGTACACACATACAAACATACACATTTATATTGAAGTATGTATGACTAACGTGCGCCTCCACTACTATTTTAATTAGTGGCTCGTAAAACAACAACTACAACAAAAAAACGAATTAAAAGCCACAGCAATTAAGAGTAAGTGCGACGATAACACACTTAGAAATTGAAAGCATAACGAATAATAATGCCTTTTATTACGACAAACGCTTGTAAACGCAAACGCCGGCAAAAGTGAAAATAAAAATGCGATAAGCGAAGTTGGACGCAAAGCTTTGCGACTCAAAAAGAAAAGAAAAGTCACTTAAAAGTCTTTAAAGAAAAGAAAACTTCAAATGAGATGTCGGGTTTTTGCATTTAATTTGCTAAAAACTGTTTAGCGGTTCAAGTTCGTAAAGAGCACAACAACAACAACGATACTAGTTTTCCTGCTTTGCCTTAACTGACTTTGCTGACTTTGAAACACCAGCCACACACACAGAGACATACACACACAGCTGCATTAACATCTCCCGCGTCGACTTTCGACACATACACACCCGCCCCCCACGCAAACACACACAAATACGAAGATACTGTCTCGTAGTTAGCAGCGCATTCTGGCATTTGCCAGCTTTGAGGGTCAGCAGTAATTCACACATTTTTACGAGCGTTTTGCTTGTATTTTGCCGTTTGTAGCGATTTGTTGTAATCACATTGCGCTTGTGGTTGTTGTATGTGGCACTACAACTGTTTGTTCCTCTGAAGAAATTTTCTCTTTAGTATGTGACTAACAAAAAGATAGAACTTTTGGAAGAAATTGTAAAAAAGTATTTTAAAAACAAGAAAAATCATTGCATTCATTGAGTTTGGTATTATAGCTTCGATACCCTTAACAAATAACAAAGTTTTCCGAATAAGCACTTTATTCCGATGGTTCAGTTTTTACGACAGCTTTATGCTATAGTGTTCCGATCCAAACAATTTCTTCGGAGATTGCATTTTTGGCTTAGAAAATAATCTGTGCCAAATTTCGGTAAAATATATCATCAAAAGGAAAAGCTGTCCATAAAAGAACTTGATTGTGATAGGTTAGTTTGTATGGCAGTTTTATGCTATAGTGTTCCGATACAATTTGTTCCTTGGCGTGAAAAAGACGGTTGCAAAAGTTCAGATCGATATCTCAAACACTGAAAGTCTAGTTTGTTGCACAAATACAGACATACGGATAGGCATGCGGAAAGGGCATCTGACGTTTTCTATTGAGTGTTACAAACATCAAGTTAAACTTAGTGTATCCTGTTCAGATTGTAAAAACTACAATCATAATAGCTTTAAAAGAAACTTGCTTATTTGCATCTTCTTAAAATATGAAGTTCACTAGTAGTGATCTTGCTACAGAAAAGTAAATTTTGTAACCGATTTTGTATTTTATATTTCAATTTTATTTATAGCTAGTTTTACCAACAGATATATTTTTCTTCGTAATTGTATATATGTATAAATACTAGGCAAATGTAATGTCATCCTAAATGTGGGCAATACTTTATTTTATATTTTTTGAAATGCTCTAAAAAGTGGTAACAGTAAAAGAGAGACTAAAAATAAAAAAAAATTAATTATTTTAAGTGTGTTCTATATATTTAGCTATTCATATATTGATTTCTAAAACCGTTTTTTTTTTTTCAAAATTGCTATATTCTGCCAGCTCTCCACCAAGTATAAAATATAAACGGGTATACATATATGTATGTATGTATGTATATCTACGTTCAACAGATATTGGTATACGTATGCTGTGTGCTCATACAAAATATTTTTTGCTTTCTTTCTAAGCAATTAACATTGTTGTACTAAAAATTTCAACCTTCCGACATACTTAGAAGCATTAGCTGCTTTTTGCAGATTTATTTTCTTTGTTCGAAGCTAATATATAAAAGTTGTTAGCATATAAGGGTGTTGAGAACATGCAAAAAACTGATTTTAATTTTTCAACCTCAGTTTTCAATCAAAAGTTAGAAGTTGGAGCTACCTGAACTATGAGAAGCGGTTAATTCTTTGAAATGCTGTCACACATATTTTTGATTATCATGCTACTGAGAGAAATTGGTCAATAGAAAGAGAACAAAAACGTTTTTCTAAACTTGAAAAATTAAACGGAAAAGTTTAATTTGTAATTGTTTGAAAGTTTTAAAAATTCGTGTGCTGCTCTCTTTCTTCAATCATAATTGCGAATCTTGTAGTCAAAATCATTTTGAAGTTCTTTTTGTGGACAGAAGATGTATGAATAGCAAATATACTAGTTATTTGTGGTAATTATAAATAACCTCATAGATTTCTGTCGGCTTATATCAAGATAAAAGTCCACTATTAGTTACTATTCCTACTCTAGAAATAGAATTATCAACACTTCAATTAGAAATCCCCAACCCCAAGTAAAAGATCTAAAACATTTTCGCTGAATAATGTTACTATCACAAGCCAAGTGATTACTAAAACACATATTGAAAGAGAAAATTTTTATTGTTTTCCACGACGACAAGTTAAAGAGAGCGCAGGCAACATACTCATACATTAAGTTCATAGGTGTAAATGTGTAGGTGTGTACTACCAAATATTGATTACTAAATTATGTGATCAAAAAGCGTTCACTCATTTCGTAATCGTGTTTTTCGATCAACTCACTCGTACACCTTGATTGAAATAGCGTGCAAATATATAGAGTAGACGAAGGTGTGTGGTTAAATGTAGGTAATTTGGGGCATTAATTGTAGAGCGATAGTTGTGGGTGACGAAACGAACACACATGCTGCTAATGAGGCGCGCGTCTTTGATTAGATAAAGAACAACATTTGAGCGGCGAAAACAAAAATAAAAAGTCATTTTAATAAAAATGTGAAAGGTAAAAAGGTAAAAAATTGAGTGAAAGGATCAAATTGAAAAAAAAAAGTAAATATAAAAATTCAAAAGCTTAAAGCAACAATTAAGTCGCTTAACGGCACATGCAAATCACATAATACCACTCATAATTGTTATTGTCTGCAAGACTTCAAATTCATTTATCAATAATTTCAACTCATTCACATGCCGCAAGTGAATACCTCTATCTGTCAATGTCACGACGCGGCAACCGCGCTCTTCTGCATTTTTTGGGGGTACTTTGTATGCTAAATACACAACGGCTTTTATATGACTTTGATGATAATTAAAACATGACTATTTCTTTTTTGTTATTGTTATTGTTATCATTGTAGTTAGAAAGCAAAAAAATGTGCCGAACATGCTGATAATTTAATTAGAGCGGGCTAGTGGAGCAATTTAAGTGAATTGTGGTGTAAGAATAATGGAATTAATCAAAGTTAGGGAACGTAATTATATTTTTTATTGCAGAGACTCAAGGTCTGCTTTTTATTTGTTTACGAACATGCTCACTCCGAGACTTAGACGGAGACTGTTGTATCCCGACTAAGGATCTGTAATAGCAAGTCATTTCAAAATGCGTACCTCTTCTGTGTTAAATTACTTAATAAACTATTTCGCGCTTTTTAAAATCTAAAATTGTCTGCTCTTTTAGAATAATACTTTTGAGCTTGAGCTCCACAGTGGATGTTACTAAAAAGTAATGATAAATGATCCACAAAGGGCGGTGGCTATTTCTTCATTTGTAAAGATACTGTTCGCCGAAACTTTTCTTGATATGCCTGATAATTTTTAGCAACTTTATTCACTGATTTGAGCTGTAGTCATATTTAATAAACTACATATTAGACTTGTAATTTGAGGTTATTTATGTAAAAGGATCTAACATGGATATTTAGATATCTTACTTACTGCCAGAAATTAAGCTTCGAACAATGCGCTCTTTTTACTTAACCTTATTCCGTAAGCATAGCGAAGGTTAGACACTATATACATATATATACATATATACATACATATATAGAATTATATCAGAAGCGAGAGTTTACATATATACATTTTGCTGAAGACTGGTTTTATTTGAACTATGACATGTTACTAGAGGTCTTGACTTTTTATAAGATATTAGTAAATATCACTCTTGGGATTAGAAAATTAAACGAAAAATTAGTTTCTAGATATAGAATAGATATCATTAGGGCGTTGCTGAAAATTAAAAGTTATGTTTACAGAATGATGGGAGAGAGATTATGTTCCAAGAACTGTGGTCGCTTCATTTTTGTTATGGAAATTTAGTTTAGATTAGGTTAGGTTAAGAGGTCGATCCTAACAGGGATCTCACTTGGTCAGTTTAGAACCCCGGTCTGTTGTGGTATCGAAAAAATTTCCTTTATACTGGATCACAAAATCACCTTACAAATCAACAAAGCGCTTTCAGCCTATCACAAATTTGTTGCGACGTCTAATATCAGTTTCGGCTATGTCTTCTGGTTTGCCCACATATTTACAAGGGATTTAGGTACATATATATTTATATGTATAGATATAATATTTCAATACTTTGAACGAGTTTTAGATTAATTAAAACAATTTAGTTCATTTATTAAATAAATATTGTCAATCTACTTTTATCGTACACATATGTATAAGTATTAGTCATCTGTGGCACACTATGACTTTCTTAGACATACAAAAAGTCATATACCACTTAGTTATGAACTGCCATTCCCGTCTATTACCATCTCTGACACTGCCGTATTTGGCTCCACGCGATCGACAACTTCAGCTTCTTGCCTAGTTTTCCAGCATTCAGTCATAGCTTTTCTTGACAGCAGAGTGTCTTCCGCTATAACATGCGGCATCTCACCTGCGTTTACTCAAATACCGGTGTACATGTGTCTAAATATTTTATGTGACACTTTTATGGCAACGCTTCGTTTTGTACATGCGCTGGCCGTTACCAGTTTTTCTACTAAAATTGTGATTTCATTTGACATTATGTCATTTATAATCAAATGCCAAACAAAGGAAAACATATAAGAATGACCAAAGCTGGTGTGAACGTTTATTGACTTAAGCGGTTTGCTGAAAAATGCGCTCACACTCACTCCCAATCCGGTATTACGTATGTATGTGCGTTACGTATGCATTTTTGTGCTGAGCGTGCTCTCTCTCACAATCTTGCGCTCTCTGTCAATATATGACTTCATTTGAAACAGTTACTTATAGTCGCATAGGCTTAAGATTAGATCACGTTGTTGCATGTTTTTATCGCCACGATACACTCTTCATGGACGGCTCGTGACACCATCGCGCTCAGCGGTCTGTCGTGTTATTTTGGTGTGCTCAGCTGTTTGGGTGCTGCGCACAAATCTTGATTAATGACTGAAGTTGTACGATTTTTTTACAAACAAATTTCTACATCACGTTATTTACTTATTTTACAGTCTGTATTTTCCATATCGTATGCAAACAAAGCACTTTTGACGCAACAAGCATGTGGGCGCTACCTAAAAGTATCCATAAAAATACACGAAAAATATAAAAGAAATGAAAAATTTAAAATATAAAATCAAATAAATAAATTAATGCGTTTTCGCTCTTCTTCATTAGTTGTTCGCTTGAGTTAGTTCGCTTCATTCTAGTCGACCTATCCGCCAACTCTCAGCCAATTTTGGCAGCCACGGATAAATAATGTTTTAACCATATTTGGCGTGACTCACTTGCGTGTCGTGTTTAAAACTATTAATTAGCCTTTAGAAAAATATATTTTGTATGCTCTTCAGCTGACTTGAATGCGCGAAACGTGATAAAAATGCGCCTACACACTGTACCTTGTGTCCTTCAGGTTTTCAAGTTCAAGCGGCGGGTTTTGAACTTGATTTTTTGTAGAGATTTTTAGAGTTTGCGAAAAAATTAAAAACTATTTCAGAACATTTGCACTAAAGTATAAATATAAAATTATATTCATAATAATTATTGAATTCTAAATGAAAAAAAATATTTGAATTATCATTTATATTATTAGAAAATCGCAAGAAACAGGAAAAACTAAAAATTATAATTATTATTGAAATTCGGTCGAAAATCTTCGCTAATTTATAACGAGAAAAAATTCTTTCAAAAAACTAAAGAAATAAAAATATAAAAATACAAAAATTAATAAATAAAAAAAATTTAATAAATAAAAAAAGTTAATAAATAAAAAAATTTAATAAAAAAATTTTAGGTTTAAAGATACATTTGAAGCACTTAAAAAAATATCTTTATGCCGTTAAAAAATTAAAAAGGCACAAAAGGTAAGAGTTTTATAAAAAAAATAAATAAATAATAATATAAAAATATTTAAAAAAATAATTTTAATTTATTAATTTTTTGTGTTTAGCGACACTGATACCAGCTCCGTATCACGTTTCCAGCAGTTGTCAATTATTTACGAAAAATCTTGAAACCCAGTCACCGTTATGTCGTCATTTCGTCGCACTCGCATGCGATCATTCCAGCAGCCATCCATCAGCGCGCGATATTTTGTGCAAGTGTGTGTGTGTGTGACGTTAGCTCAACAGCTGAAATATGCTGCTGTATCTTCCTTCATTTGCTGACATCTGACTATTAGCAGCCGTCTCCATTCCCGCTAACTTTTTCTGCCCGCTTAGATATGTATGTATGTGTTTTTTTCTCTACTTAGCATATTGCCTTATTCTTTTTCTTTATTTAGCCGCATTGACTCGTTGATTACTCTTTGTCATTTCTCTGAACAAATAGTAATTTTCGTACGCCCACACACCCGCCGCCCGCTGCCAGCTAGGTCGAGTAAATGATATCAGTCACTTTCGAGTTTTAATGCAATATTATTGGGGGAAAACCAACAACACAAAAGCAGTAAAACCGATTTTTAATGCCAACAACAACAACGGTAGCAAAATAAATGAAGCGATCAATGCTGACGGCCACAGTAAAGCAATTCGAGCTGAGATGATTGAAATAATAAGAAAACTATAAATACAATTTTTCAAAAAATTTAAAAATTCAAAATTTTCACATTTTGCAATCCTTTCAAAATTTTTCTTCTAACATTTTAAAGTTTGAAAACTCCAACATTGTTCTTTAAACTGTTAAAAAAATTTAATTTGAAAAATTTTTCTTCAAATCTTATTTTTAAAATTTAAAAAATTAAAAAAATTTTAATTTCGAAGTTATTTCACAATGTTGAAACACTTCAATGTTAGAATTATATTTTTTTAATTTTCAATTTATTATTTTTCGAATCTTTAAAAATTTAACATTTTATAATTTTTTCTTAAAAATTTTAATTATTCACATTTTTCAAAAATTTTAATATTAAAATTAAAAAATTATAAATTTTTAATTTGTTGTTTTTTTTATTTTTAAAACTTTTCAATCAAATTTAAAACTTTTTTCAAATTTTAATTTTCATATTTTTAAACACTTAAAATTAAGAAAATAAAAATTTTATTTTTTTTTTTAATTTTTAGAATTTCCCAATCTTTTAAATTGCTTGAAATTTTCAAATGATTACTTTTCAAACTGAAAAAAAATTTTAGTTTTTCTTCAAAAATTTTAATTTTAAGATTTTTATTGTTACATTTTATAAGGTTTAAATCATTATCAAATTATTTATTTTAAATTTAATAAAATTTACCAGAAGAAAATTGTATAAATTTAATTTAATTTAAAAGTTATGAGTTATCTTATTATCATAAATTTCTGATTTGCGTCAATTAATTTTTTCCGTTGTCAAATTCATATTCCCGAATATTTTCAAATAATTTAAATTCAATTATTTTTTTTTATAATTTATTACTATTTATTTTCTTTCAAACGCTATTAAATGCGTTCCAAGCAATATAGTTTATGAGCGAACAGCTGCAGTTTTCGCGTTGACGGCCAAATTTACGGATTATTGTTTGTTGTTATTTCTATTTCACACGTGTGTATGTATGTGCGTTTTTAAGTATAATCGTTTGGTTTTATTATTTTCGCTGAAGTTTTTATATATACCCTGAACAGGACAAATAAAACTTGCCACTCTTGTTCTTGTTCTTGTTTTTTTGAGTTTAGACTTTCCTGCTTTTCGCAGCTTTAACAAATTTCGTTTCACTTTTATATTAATTATAATAAAATAAAAAAATGATCCAAATATTTGGAAATGTGTAAAGTGGAGTAAATAGTTTGGGTGCAGGTTTACTTATAAATTTCTGATTATCTTGGCTTGGCGCTGCCATTTATATAAGATAAGATAACGGTATATTGTGGGTACAATACATGGTTATATTTACTAGTACATATGTAAATATCTACAGTAGTTGTCTATAGAGTTCGATTTTTTTAATTCCCCTAATCGTTAAGTCCCTGAGTGCGCATTTTGTACTGTTATACAAACATGCTGGCATAACTGCTGAACATATATGTACATACATATGTATTTGTTTTTGCCAGGGTGTGTATTATTGCTAGATAAAGAGTTCAGTTTAGCACCGTCGAGTCATCGATTGTGGACATTTAATATGAATGAGAAAAAAATTCTTGACGATAAGTGCAAAATGCGGGCAAAAACATTTATATAAATTTATAAAAAAATCAGAAACTAAAAAAACTTGAAACTTGAAAATAGGATTTAACAAGAAGTGAGACTGTTTTTTTTATAAAAATATTAAAAATTGTTATAAAAACATTATAAAAATATTTTTTTGTAAAATACAATTTTATATAACTAAAAATATTTAAAAAAAAATTTAAGATATTAATTAATAATATTTTTTTTAAATATTAAATATTAAATTTAAAAATATTAAATTATAGAGAAAAATATTAAAAAATATTTTTCAATCATATAATAAATCTATCTTTTCTATTAAAATAAATTTAAAAAATAATAAATTATTCTATAAAAAATATTCAACATCTTTTTTTTTGAGGAAAATTTTAAATAAGTTTATTTTAACTATTTAATTTGTTATTTAATAGAGAAAAATTGTATTTTTAGAAAAATATTGTTTATTTAATTTCAAAACCAAATATAAATTATTTTTTTTTTTAATAATTACTCTGCATTTATTAGAAACAATATTTTATTATAGTAAATTTTGCATATCATCTACTATAATTATCCATTTTATGCTTAGTTTTACCAGAGATTTTTATAAACTTTTTGTATGTATTTGTCGATTTTCAGTCTAATAATTTCATGCATATGCGTGTATGTGTGAGCGTGTGTGAAAATGTTTCCGATTTTTCGCACTGACCTCAGCAACTCGTCAGCAAATGCCAAGCAAACTTCTGTGGTAAGTCATTTTTGCAACAATTTACTTTCAACCCTCGCCTACATCCCAACAAAAACATACTAGCAGGATCTAAATCCTTACCCAAATGAAAAACAACAACAAATATTTGCTTTGAATTGCTAAAAAATGCGTGCATATGTATGCGTATAAGTTTGATTTCTCACATAGATTTCGTTTGTGTGGAGAGAAATGTGCTTCTAGAAATGCTTCATAATGCTATCAATGTAGATCATTTAGCAAATGGCATGGGTGGCCATGTACTGCAAAAGAAACCAAAACAAAAAAAAAACATGTACACTGCTTGCGGCAAGCGGGCTATTGCTGGCGACATATCTCAAACAACTATCTGTATTAGTGAATAAAATCGAAATATTTTTAGTACTTGTATTTTTGTGTGCTTTCTTTGTATTTGTTGGTGCTTGTGCTGTGATGGATAAAATGCATATATACCTTAGTTTTAAATAGGTCTAGCATAATTAGATTTTAAGAAATATATACTAAGCTTATAACTTATGTACGCAAAAAGCTTAAAAAATAAATATTTATTTGCTAATAGTGCTAAGAAAGCTCTTTAGCATACTGTATAAAACAAAAATAAGGCAGAACATTTTAGGTATCAAAAAAATGTTTTTTTTTTACCTCAATATGCTACAAAATTAAAACTAGAAGCTTTGATTGGCTTTCATCGCAAGCTTTTCCTAATTATTTTAAAATTAAAATTTTCAAAATTAATAAAAAAAGAAACAACTTTTTTTTTAATTACAGGGTTGCTAAACATATAAAAAAAATGGTTTAATGTTTTATTGAGCTTTCAAAGCTGTTGACAAATATTCACTAATTAATTTTTTATTTTCAAATTTAAATTTTCAAAATAAAAAAAGCATTTTGAAATCTTTATTGAGTTTTATTAAAAGCTGCTGAAAAGCTTTACGCCTTTATTGAGGCCGCAAGCGTAAATTGTTTAGTAATCAAGTTTAAAGATAATTTTATAATTAAATTATTGTAATTTGTATATGTATACAACCACAAGCTTCATTAAAAATTCCTAAAAAGTGCTTACATATAAAAATGTTTGACAGAGATATTTTCGGAATTTGATCTGAAACCTTATATTAACTACTATTATAAAATTTTCATTAAATATTAAAGCAATCGTGCAAATTTCTTTTAAAAACATTACTCCGTAAACTCCGAAAGAAAAATGTAACTCTGAAACTTACAAGTTACATGTTTTGCTTTAACTAATGAAGTAATTCTTACAATTTCATTTAAAAAATTTACTCCGAAAACTCCGAAAATTGAATTTTATTTCAAATGCTTTAAATATAAGAAATTTACACTTAATGATTCTTACCATGCCGACCCATAAGTAGCAAAGCCAATAGACATTTTAAAGAAAACATTTAATAAGGTGCATATGTAGCAAGTATACATAGATAAACGTTTATAAATATATATTTTTCTAATGACACTTAGTTGTATTTAAATGCTGATTTTGTATGGCTACCGATCACATGTGTAATTTTATATATCTATTCTTTTATTTCATTTCAGATATTGTAAAAACAGCGTGTGTATGCTCAAACTTGCTTTATATCACTCACAAACATTTGCATATTAAATATTAGCAAAAGAAAAAACTAAACTCGAAAGCTAAACAAATAAACACAAAGTCCACTCATAAAAACCAATACCAATCTTAAAAGTGCTAACTACTGCTCTATAAGTATACCCGCAAAAAAGACTCCTTCTCCAAGCTACCCGCAAAATTATCTAAAATATCTTCATATTTTCACTAAGTTAGTGCCCGCAAAAATATTTTGAAACTTGTGAAGCTTGTAAATTTGGCGTGAAAGCTCTCCGAACAAAAGCTTTAAGTGAAAAAAGTGCAAAGGTAATAAACGGAGCAATAGTGTGCAGCTGCAAAGGAGCTTGAAAACAAAGCTTGAAAGAAAGCCCGTAATTTTGAGCTTTGAAACCAATTTGTCAACCGCTTCCCTTTTTACCCAGGCTTTTACCCACACATTTATATACAAAACGCTAAATCTATATATTTATATAGCAAGAAAGCAAATTAAAGCGAAAAAGTGAATTTATTTTTAATACCAAAGCTTCTACTGTTACCAAGCGTGTGCAAATTTTTAAATTGGTTTCGATAATTTATTGTTGTGCGCCCCAAAAAAGCTGCTGCAGTAAAATATTTAAATTACATAGTTGCAAGACTTAAACGAGTAGTACTCTTGCGTTACTGTTTTACGTAGCTTACGCATCTGGCAGCGAGCTTTCAGGAAAGCTCCAAAAATAGGGCGTAAAGCAACGAAAGGAGCTTGCTGGAATAAACTATCCGAAAACACTGAAACCAACAAATAATTTTGAACTTCTAGTCAACGACTAAACCGCGTTGCCATAACAACGAACCGCGATTCGGACAAACGTGCGCTGATAAGTTCCAACATTCAGTTAACCACGCCGTAAACGTCAAACATATTTCGCATAATTCGTAAAACTCAAATTTACAATTTTTTAAAACCGGAGTTTTTCAAAAAAATTCATACGAGTATAACTGACAAAAGACCGCAAAAAGTATTCTCTTGTTAAATTATACAAACAAAAAAATTAAGAAAGAAATCAACAACGAAGTCAGCAAAGGAAAAACAAAATCGGTTGCAGATTAGTGAAAGCTCTCGTGTAAAAGCGGCAAAAGCACAACAGTGCCCCGAAGGAAGCTACAAAATATTCGCATTGATAACAGCTCATAGAGAGAAGAATTTGTGGTCAAATAATAACAAAAAAAGTCTCGAAGACTACTACGCGTAAATTTCAAAAGCTCCTTGTACAACTACCAAGTGCAGGCACATGTAAAGTGGTGCAAGCGGCTATAAAACAAAAAATAAAGAAAAATCAGAAACTCCCCTACCCGTGTTTGAACCCGTAACCAAACAACTGTGAAAATTGATAAAACTCAATTAATTTTACCAATAAACCCCCAATTCAAATAACTCTTTGTGAACACTCTCATAAAAACAACAACTATAATAACAAAATGGCAGCTGTCGTCCATGTGAATAGCCTGTTGAATGGCAAAGATTCACGCTGGCTCCAATTGGAGGTGTGCCGTGAATTTCAGAGGAATAAATGCTCCCGCCAAGATACCGAATGCAAATTCGCTCATCCGCCCGCCAATGTCGAGGTACAGAATGGAAAGGTGACCGCTTGCTATGACAGCATTAAGGTTAGTAGAATTTCGTGTGCTTTCATGAACGAAAACAAAATTATTATTTAGTATTTAGTAACGTCTTGAGCACGCTCTTGCTTTAAACTCAAGTAAGAGACGGGAGTGAGCGCAAGAGCGCGCTTCAAGTTTAGTATTAAGCTTTGAATTAATAATTTAAGCCTTTATGTTGTAATATTTTCTGATAAGTAATGTTAAGCTTGTGAGCTTTAAAAGCTTTCATCTGCTTTCATCCATTAATATATATTTTTAGCTGCATATTCTTTTCGCTCGCAACTCTTATATTTTGTATTTGAACGTCATTTTGTATGCACTAAGATTGTATTTAATATATAATATATATTTTAATATATGATTGCTGCCTCAATGCCCTGCTTCTGTCAACCAACTTATGAAAGCTACATAAAAGCTTAGCAGTCTAGCTTTTGCAGAGCTTTATATAGTATGTAAGCTTCTTAAACTCGTACTTATAAATGACTATATGTTTGTCTGCTTACGCTTGTGATAAAAATTCCCAAAAAGCTTAATTGTCCTATAGCGCGTACATAATTAGCTTAGAGCTTTCAAGTCAAACTTCTCTATATTATACTTTGATGACCTTGTTTGTTTATAGCAAATAGCTTTTTAATGCTTATTCGATTTTTGAGATCAGTAAGAATTTTTTAAAAGATCAGCTCTAAAGCCCTACTTAATTTAAAAAGATAAACATTTTTTTTTAGTTAAAGTTATGTTAATATAGTTCGTTGTCATATTAGAGTGCAGCAAAAATTAAAAGGTTTGTTTTTCCCCTGTACGAAACTTCTTTAAAACTTTCCGAGCTTTACACAATTTTTAATAATATAGAAATAGCAAATAATGACAACAAAATATTTCTGTAAACCACAATTCACGACGCACTAAATATTTTCAAAAATGAATTGACTCTTAATGAAAGCTTTACTTGAAACCTTTCAAGCTTTGACGACTTTATAAGAGCTTTTTTTAATTCCATAAGAACTATAATTGCTTAAAATTTTTATTTTCAATGCAATTTGCTTACAAATTTATTAAACAAAAAAGATAAGCAACCGGAGTTTCCCTCCTGTCCCAATACTTAGCCACAAAAAAGGCTTTGAGCCATTCAGCAATTTTCCACATAAACGCCTTGGCTTTGTGCAAGATGAATCTTGTACTAAACAGCTTGGCTGCCTTTCACAAGCCGGAAGTATGGTAAAAGCTTATAAAAAAGTCAACAAGATGATGCTTTTTTACGCTACAAAGCAACAGCCCGGCAATAACGAAAGTGGTAGCAAAAAGCGGCTAGCAGAAAATAAAGTGAAGAGATCAGATCTCGACTAAAGTGAGATGCGCTCCATTCGCGCCATTGCTAAGTCCCTTCAAAGTTAAATAAAAAGTGGAATATGCTTTAATGAATGGAAAGTGAAGAGCTTAAATAGGCTAGCTCGATAATTTCGATTACTGAATTAAGAATTATAAAATTTATACAACTCCCAAAATGTATTTATAGTCTTCCGATCCAAAATATGAACAGTTAATTTTTTTTGTATCTTGCTATTTGTTTTAGAGTTTAGAAACACATATTGAAATTTTCGGGTAAGTTAATACCGAAAACTTTGCTGACTGCTATAAATTTTCTTACAAACTCCTAAAATATATCCGAATTACATATATGAATATTGAAAGAATATAGCTATTTAAGAGAAAGCGAGTTTAATTTTCGATATTGTATTCCAGCCTATGGGTGTTTGGATTTTAGTCCGAGATGCTAGTCAAAGCTACCAATTACTTTCCTAAAAACTTCTACGTGTCATAACCAAATATTGTATCATTTAACTGTCAGTAAAGAGCAAACTCCGAAAAATTTTCTGAATTTTTGTAGAAGCATAAATATGAAACTACATGTACATATGTCTTTGAATTGAGTAAGAACTTTTTTGTTATGTTGCATCAAAAAGACTATAAAGAAATGTATAATATTAATATACATAATATGAAATAAAGTGTAAAAGTATTATGGATCGAATTTAACTCTAAAATGATCAGGGCCTTAAGGTATGCACTTGGAATCTGAAGTAAATATTCGAAAATTTCATTCGAGCCTATGGACTTTCTGAATTTGCTCCGTTATATTTGTAGTATTGAAATTTCGGAATACGCGAAATATTTTTTAGCTACTATAATTTTTATTCTCGAGACATGTCATATCCGAATATTACATAATTTAACTGACGGTAAATAAGAAACTGCGAAAATATTTCCGAACTATTCTGTGAATAATTTTTTATGAAATTATATGCCTTTCAATTGAGTTAGAAATCTTATATGTATTTCGATATCTAAAAAATATTGAAAATAATATATAAGATTATTTAAAGTTTAGGAGAATCTATTGAAATTTAACTCCGAAACATACTCTCATTCGTATTGAAGATAACTTTAGCTATTTTTTGATAGCTGATTGTAAAATCCAGCTACGTCCGGAAAATACTTCGAAATTTTAATTTACTCTGAAATTTTAATTCGAATTTTTAATTTTATACGACATTTTAATTTACTCCGAAAAATAAATAATTTACTCCGAAATTTATATTTACTTCGGAGAATCTATTTGCTACGAAATTTTAATTTAATTTGAAATTTTTAGTTTATGCGAGGTTTTAATTTACACAAAAAAATTAATTTTCTCCGAAATCTGAAAATTTTCCGAAATTTTTATTTACTACGAATTTTAACTTTACATCAAAAAATGAATTTTCGCCGAATTTTTAATTTTACACTCAAGTTTTAATTTATTTCGAAATTCATGGGACCCGCATTTTATGAATTCGCTCAAAATGGCTAATTGTATTTGTATAACACCTTCAACTTCGTAACTTGTTAGCTAAACATTTTCTACTTTCTATAGGGCCTTATAAGGATGGTAGAAATTAATACACGCTCTCTACCATTCTACTCAAAGATACAATTGCCACAGCACTCGCTCATTCAAACTCGTGCCTTTTCATGTCCATATACGCTGAATTAAACGCAGACATTCATTGCCCACAAATTAATTGTATTATCCTATTAATTAACTATTCAGTAAGCGCTTTCATACGACTCGTGTTTTTTATGTAAACACGAGGTGCACACATTCGCCAACTAACAGTGGTATAAGCTCAGTCGTCCTGTGGCGCTTGTGTAAATACAAATGTGAGTGTGTGTGTGTGTGTATGCTTGTAGGTGCACTTGGCACTCTTAAGCTAAGTTATTCTTTTTCTGCACTCTATGTTCACATTCTTTAACCAACCTACCCTTGTTCTCCGCTCCGCTCGCTCTTCTTCTGTCTCGTATACTCGGTTTTTGTGTCATTACACGAATTACCTGAATACCTAGCCCTCCATTACACTTTTCATTTACACACTTTCATTTCGTTTATTTGCGTCATAAGTGGCCCCAAAGTGGCTGGCCGAGTGGTCTACTAGGCATGCCTGCGTTCTGGTGGTACCCGTATTATACTCATGTTCAATGCAACACTGAACATACGTGTATCCATATTCATTTACATTTTTTAACACTATTCGCTAGTGATTAAATACTGTGCGAAATAAAAGAGAATAAAGGCAGGATATGGCTCAAAGTGGCTCAAAATGTATAATATCGCACGATATTGGGTTAAAGTACTATTTAAAATAATCTAACCTAATCTAACTATTTTGCTCATTCATATTTATTCTCAAAATTCAATCTATTTTCAACTCATTTTAACATTAAGCGCTTAGGTTGAAGTTGAAACATAAGACCGTCTGGCTCAAAAAGGCTCAAAATAAAATATGAGATAGTTGCGTGATTTTCAATGCTATATTTGACAGCTTTGAAATCGTTTATATTAAAAATACCAAAATGGAAAATGATTTTAGGAATTTTTCTTCAAACTATTTCCAAATTATGCCGGTGAAATTGGCTCAAAATTGATCAATATGCATTTTAATATAAGTAATAGGTTATTTTTTGATTTTGTATCTAAAGTTATAGATTTTATAGACTAGTTCTGGAATTTTTTAATCAAGTTATAGTTATTCAAAATTATTTTAACGGCTATTAGCAGACTCTAATAGCTCAGCAATCTCATTATATGTATATATTTATCTGTTTACATTAAGTAAATAGTATGACATTGTCGCACTCACTCATTTTGAGTATGCATTTTCTTATGTATTTACCGCTTAATTGTACATAATTCACAAGCACCATCATTTGACGCATTTTTTCCACACTGCGCAATCTCAATTTTTAATGTGCTCTACTTTTCCACATGAATATTTTATAGGCTCATGGCTCAAAGTGGCTCAAGGTGGCTCAATATTTATTTAGGCACAATTATATGCGGTGAAAGCAATTTATTTGAGTAAATCCACGAGTTTGCAGCATAAAAGCTAGAAATTTGTATATATGAATGTTTACTGTGCCTTTACGATTAACTTTAAACTCTAAGTATCTTTTGCTAATCTTCTAGCTCAAAGCGGCTCAAAGGCTCGTTGTTCTTTAATTATCTCAGAAACTTTTGATTTCCAATATCAATCTTAAGAAAATAATGTGCAATAATCTTATTGTACCCACTAAAGTAACTTTGATATCCGCGGAGTTCATCTGCCAAGCGTTCGAGAGCTCCAAATATCCCAGAGCTCTAAGTAATTCGAAATTTATTTTCAAGCTTTTATTGTTTGAAATATTTACAAAAATTAGTTTATAAAAACTTAACGTTGAACATCTTAATGAGAGATACTTAAGAAAATGCTGTTTGATGATTCTGCTAACATAAAACATCAAACGATTTGTTAAATGGAATAGTAAAGTAAACTTGAATTCTGTTAAAAAATGATAAATACTCGTACATAGTGCATGAGAATTGAAGAGACATTTACAAATAAAGGAATATACATACATATATATGAAAATCAATGTGTCTTTTGAGTGAAATTAAATACACACTCTAATTGGTATGAATATGCAGTCACCTCAAAATCGCTCAAAGTGGCTCAATATGATTTTAACTATTAACAATTTGAACAAAAGTTTTTTTTCATGAAAGCCTATGCTTTGAAGTGTATAAAATTGACAGACAGGTAAGAATTTCTCGTTGAAATTATTCAAAATTCAATATCAATATTAAATATTCTTTTTATATTTATTCAAACAAAAGTGCTTTCACGTGCAAAATTATGTTTATGAGAACATAAAATTTGTACGGAAGCTCTGAATTGTTACTCAAATTATTCAGAATTTTCCGCAAAAATCAGGAAAGGTAGCTCAAATGACTCAAAGCTGCTCAATATGCTTTTGACGATCAGCAATTTCAGCGAAAGTACTGTTTCATGAAAGCCTATGATAACTATAAAATTGCTAAGAAGAGATGAATTATTGATGACATTACATAGAATTTCGCGATAAAATCAAGAAATATAGCTCAATACGGCTCAAAGTGACCCAACATACATACTTTTAATTTTTAACTATTTAAACAAAGGTGCTCCCTTGAGCTCACAGCCTATGCTTGAAAGTATATAATAAAATTGTTGGGGAATCTATGAAGTCTTGCCGAAATTATTCAGAAGCTTGCGTAAAAATAGAAAATGATGACTCAAATCGACTCAAAGTGGCTCAATATGCTTTTAATCCTTAACAATTTGATCACAAGTTCTTTTATGTGCCTATACGCAGAAATGCTTCGAATTGCTAGGGAGGTCAGAAATAATTGCCGAAATTATTCAGGATTTCGCGCAAAAACCAAGAATTATAGCTCAAAACGGCTCAAAGTGACCCAACGTACTTATAATTTTTAACAATTTGAACAAAACTGCTGCCTGGCGATAGCATATTTTTAGAAAAGCATAAAATTGTTAGGAAAGTTCAAAGTTGTTGCTGAAATTATTGAGGATTTTCCGTAAATATCAAGAATTGTAGCTTAAAGTGGCTCAAATTCTTTTAACATTTACTAATTTCATCGAAAGTACTTTTATGCGAAGATATACATATGCTTGGATCAGGAATTAATTGTCTCGGCACCTTACACGTAAAATACGAAAGCTTATAGTAAACTGAAATTGTGTTGTCACAAAGGTAATTTTATTATTATAAAAGAAAATGTAGTGGGAAATCACTTTGCCGGCATTTCACACCTGTGTGTAAACCAACTTCTGCAATGAAAATTTCACTCGAACAAAGTAACCGCTGAAATTATTGTAGTAAAAATTTTACATTTGTTCCGGGTTTTTTCACAGACAGCAACAATTTTCAGTTTTCTAATAATTTTAATTGCATAAATCGTCGAATATAGACAAAAAAATTATTATACCGTCTCGAAGAAAATACAAACATCTGGTGCATGCGCGTGTGGATTGCAGTTAAAGAAGCATAACCGGACAGACATTATCAATTTCCCAGGCCATTTAATATTACGTTGACATTGGTGCTAGTGAAGAATTATTATTATTGCCAAAGATGAATAGTGGACGAGAAGGAGAAGATGGGGCTCCTGCTGCTGCTCCCGTAACAAAAGGAGGCGCGTCAGCCACTGCATTTAGTCCGATGGTGGCGTTTGTTGCCGTTATTCTATATGTGATGAATTTCGTTTGGGTGTCATGGCGTCGCTCTAGTAAAGATGGCGCCGCTTAAGTTCAGCATAATGCTGCCAACGTCAACGCCAAAGCCAACGTCAGCGCCAATATCAACGTCTTTGCCAGTCTCAACGCAATGCAATCGCCAACGTCATGATTCTGAATAAATATATATATGTATGTTTGTGGGTGTGTACTAATTGGAGACTGCTTGGCGTGGTCATTGGTTCCGGCCGGCTTAATTTAGTTTTTAGTACAAATTGTTTGAGTGTATTGGTGTGAGAGGCTGTCGTAATGTCGATGCTTTCGATAATTTTGTTCCTTTTTTTGTGAAATAATTGTATGTTGCCATTTTCATATGTTGTTTCATATGTATGTGTATATATGTATATATATTTTAGCATCGATTTCGTGTGTCTACAAAACACTCTTTACATTGTCGATTATGTAAAATACTTCTATGTATATGAATGTATATGTTTGTGTGTGTTTGTGACGTCAAAATTCTGACAGTGTGCATGCATTTGTAATTAAAAATTTTAAGTAATATTTTTTATAAAAATCACGTGACTTTGCTTTTGGAAATTGAAAAAAATTATATTCAAGTTCTGCTGTTTTCAGTGAGAAGAGTTTTTACTTTGCGTTTAAGCTAAATCGATAGAGACTGAAGTCAGCGAAAAAATAAAAGTTGCTACAAAAATTATAATTTTTAGAAATACAACAAAAGACAAACGTTATTTTTTAAACTTTATCGGCATATTCATCAAGGGACTTCACACAAGCTATCAACGGATAGTTTTTTTATTTACCAAAATTTTCAAAATAAGTGACAACCTCATAATATATTTTTTTTTAATATTCTTACATTATTTGTATTCGTTCTTTTTGGGCATTTAAATTATTTTATTTTTCCATTATTTTCAAATTAGGTGGCAACTCTGTAATATATTTTTTTTTATTTACTAATTTTTCTTACATTATCATTTGCAAACCTTTTTTGTGCGCATTTGTATTCTTTTAATATTTTGCAATGTTTTCTAGTTTGGTGGCAACTCTACATATAATAAATATTTTTTATAATTTTTCTCTCATTACCATTTGTAAACAATATTTGTGTGCATATAGTTTCTATTCCAATATTTTGAAATTTTTTCAAATAAGGTGGCAACCCCATATTGTGATGATTAAATTAATTTAGATTTTCTAGTCATTTTGTTTGTTTGAATACAGAAAAAAACAAATTGTTTTACTTTTTCTTGAAGAAGATATATCGTGTGGATTGCATTTGAGGAATCAACGCACATATAAAAGCCATCTCTAAACATCTGCAATTTTCCGGGTCACTTAAATTTAATCATCCAGTGTTTCGGTTGAAGAATTTTTAATATTGAAAAGCAATGAGAAGCTACAGGCAAGGAGATGAGGGTGCCGCACCTCCCGATCCTATTCCTGTGGCACCAAAAAGTAGTGGGCCAGCCTTAAATTCACACACTGCATTTACTCCGATGTTGGCGTTTGTGGCTGCTATTCTCTATGTTTTGAACTTCGTTTGGGTGTCATGGCGTCGATCAACTAAAGATGGCACGGCTTAAGTCCCGCACAATGCTGTGTATATATGTATATCTTAGCATCGCTTTCGTGTGTCGACTATATAAATATGTTTGGTTGTTTACGCATATATGTACATATGTATGTATATTTGTGTGAATTTGTGTCATCCAAATTTCAGCCCCTAAAATAAATTCGTAAGTTATATTTTTTATAAAACGACATGGCTTTTATTTTTGAGAAATCTGAAAAATTCGAAAAAAACAAAAAAAAAACAATCAGATATTTCCAAGGTATGCTGTTTTAAAAAGAAATAGTTAATCTTTACTTTTTTATGCTATTTATTAAAGCAAATTGGTTCAGCGGAGTGCCATCAACGTTGCAAAAATTAAAATAAAAATTATTAATTTCGTTTTTAGCCGTTATTAACAATTTCTTTGGAGATTGCAGCGTTGTTTTGGCTAATAATGCCTAATTTCTTGAAGGTGTCTCTTCAAATAAATCAGTTTTCCATACAAACACTTGATTCCGATCTTTCAGTTTGTATGACAGCTATATGCTATAGTCATCCAATATCGAGGGTTTCAACAAATGAGTAGCTTCTTGACTACAAAATGACATGTGCATCAGAATTTTATCTCCAAAACTGCGGAATTATTTTGCGTATATGCAGACAGATGGACCGACAAAGCCATAACCTTTGGTTTTTTGTTTTTGCTAAAATACACTGTCGTTTGCAAATATTGCAACATTTGCATTGTTATTATTCATATTAAATATTATATTTTTTATTAATTTATTTTACGATTTGTTGTGGGTGGCAACCTTTGGTTTATTTGCATCAATATTTAAAAATTAAAGTTTCCTGCAAGCCGCTGTTACCGCATTTTAATTTTATAGTTTTTTGTATGTTTTTTGTATCAGGTGGCAACGCTATATATATCTTTTTTATGAAGGTGGCATGGACACATATTACTAATTTTGTTATCGTTAAGATTTAAATTATTTACGTGTGGCAACCATTTGTCTCCATACTTAAAAAATTTTAAACTGGACCTCAATAAGGAAGTGTTATATGCAAAGGTGCAAAATATATATTTATATATAATTCTACTCTATGTTTTACCACCCATAATAATAACAGCTTTTTAAGACAGTTCTTCAGGCAAGTAATTCCTTTTTAGGACTCTCCTCAAAATACTCCACATTTTAAGAATCTCATTTCGACATTGAGCATCAACCACTTTTTTCTTATTATTTATATGATTTTTTTTAATATCAAAAACAAAATACTTGTGTCCGTCTCTGCGCCACTACTTCGAAATCAACAGTCTTGCAGTGGCCCGCCTGGCGTTTTATTAGTCTGTAATTAGTTTGCGAGCGAAATCCAACAGCGTACAGCCACGCCGCCCGCTTACCGTTCCGCTCCCCTTTGAAAACCCAATGAATAGTGAATATTATGCTGTTTAATTCATACTGCCAAAAAATTGTTCGCGTCATAATTACGCAGCTGGAGCTTCAGCGCAGCTCTTGACCATGCCGAGAGCCTGGCGTCTGCTTTTCCATTATTGCTATTTACTTTTTCCGCTGTGCAGTTATTTTATTTAGTTTTCTGCTTTTTTGGGTGAGGAAAGGGAAATGAAATTGCTTGCCATCATTTTTCAAATATGAAATGGTATATTTTCTAATTTCATAAGGATTATAAAGCTGTGCACTTCACTGAAGCGCGTACAAGCCAACACACTTATTGCGCACGCACACACACGCGCGAGCAGTGAGCTTAGCCATTTCTCATGCACATTTCGTGGGTGTTGCCCTAGATAATTACCATTTCACTACGGTCATTAAGGCAGATCTCGCTCTAACCCAGTTAGATAACTCACAAATATACAGACACTAATGTGTTGTCTGTGTGCGTTGGCTTACCGCGAAAATATCAAAAAAAAAAAGTTACATATAATTTAGGCGAAGCTTATTTGACCGCCATTTAACGTTTACTCACTGCAGCTCTACTGTGTATATATTATATATAAAATTTTTATTAACGGTAAAGAAGTCTACTTTTGGGCGCAGCTAAGTTTAGGGCATAGCAAGGCATTGAATCGTACCAAAAAATTGAAATATGAAGCATTTTGGTAGATAATATTTTAATGGAAAAAGATAGTAGAAAACTGATGGATTGATGATACAGGATAATAGCCAATAATATGCAGTTGATATATAAAATATAAAAATATGGATGAAAGTTTCAGAATTGTTTATAAAGATATCATTCAATAGGTAATGTATTATAAAGGATAGTTATTAAATAATAAATGGTAGGTGAAATATAAAATGCAATAAAAGCAAGAAAAAATGTTTACCACGGTTGCACCGAAACTAAAACATCCTTCACAAATACAAAAGGTTCCTTCAACAACTATAGCTATATGCTATAGTAATCTGGAAAATTTCTTCAAATATTGCAGCTCAGCTTCGGCAAATACTCCATGCCAAATCTCGTGAAGATATCTCGTCAAATGATAAAGCTCCCCGTACAAGCACATGATTCCGATCGTTCAGTTTGTATGGCAGCTATATGCTCTATTAACCCGATATCAGCAGTTCCGAGATGCAAATAGCTCCTTGCGGTAAATTGGTTGTGTGCAACATTTCAAATCGATATCTAAGAAAATGAAGTACATATCTACAGACAGATTGTGTTTGAAGATGTATAAAGCAGACCCAAAAACTTGACATACACACATATATGTATGTATGTAAGTCTGCATAGGATACTGCTCATCCTTCGCACTTCCAGTGCGAATTTCCATATCTCCAAGGAATCCCTTTCTTCAGCATTGTTTGCTTTGACTCTTTTTTATTGCCGTTGTGCATTTCATTCTTTGCACCGCAAACACAAATGCTTGATAAGGCAAATATTTGAGTTTTTAAAGTGTTTGTCATGCATACCACTCACACACACTCCCATACAGACGTTTATGTATGCTTACACGCTTACAAGAAGGATAAATCAAAAGAGTTTTCAAAGCAGAAAAAGTGTAAAGCAATGTTAGCTGATGACATCTAAGCTGAAGTACAAACCGAAATTGAGAAAGCATGGAACGGAGGAGAAGGTGGTGGCAGCTGCAAGACGAAAAGCAAATAAAAATTGACACAAAGGCTGGCAGACAGGCACATTTACATATGTATGTATGTATGTTTGTAACACGATGGCAGGATGGGAACAACCCCTAGAAGTATGCTACTGCTGCTATGCAAATATAAAGCTGTCGATTGTTTGTGTTTGTGCGCATAACTGTTTATTGCTGTCTTCTGAAATGCGAAAAATTGTAAATTAAGTGACTCGAATTGCAGGCAATTGCGACGGTGTGGGGCATTTAAGCGGTATACTTTTATAAGTGGCATATATGATCATAAATATATGTATATGCTTTTATACTTGAAAGTTTTAACCTTATTAGCTCAAAGTGGCTCAAAATTCATTAAAATGTTTTATAGTATATTCTAATTGAAGAAGTAAAGCTTATAAATAAGTGTAAATTAATTGTAGATAATTATTAGAAACCTTTTAAGCTAAGAAAATTTTTTTTTTATATATTTTTGGCAAGTAATTTGGCAAGTAATTTCGTCCTCAATTCAAATTATCTAATTCAACTTTGCAGCCTTTTAGTTATTACTATTTCAATAAAAATTTTGCTGCTAAATATCATTTTTAACTCAAAATTGCTCAAAAAAGCTGAAAAAAGATTGTCGTTTCGGCGCAAAATCTTGCAAAGTGGCTCAAAATTGCTCACAGAACCCAAATAATTAGGCATCAAATATATTTCCGAGAAATCGTAATGAATTTCATTAACTTATACTTTTGATTTTGTAAGTTTTTCCTAATAAAACCATGGAAGAAATTAAAATGAATGGCTCAAAACGGCTCAAAATGCTTATACGCGTATAATATACAGTTGATAACTAAAAAATATGTTGTACTACTAGCAAATTACATAAATTTGTATATTAAATTATTTCAAATCGTTTGTTTTTGTTTTGAAGTAAGAACTCAGAAGGTAGTTTGAAATTACCCAGTATTGCTCAACATCACTCAAAATGCTTTCTTACCGCAAAAAAAATGACTTACTTATACTATGTTCGGACCGACATTGAAAACATTTTGAAAACACACTTGTGGGTTGTGGAATCTAAGTCCTTCGGACCGACAATGTGTGTTTTCGATGAGTTTTCACTGACAACTCACAAATTTATTTGTTTGTTTACATTTTGATAAGTTTTGGATGCCTTAATATTGGCCCGCGAAGACCACTAATTTTGTTTTGCCACAATTCAATGAGTAGGGCTTCTCCCCTATTACTCCACAAATTTTCTTTATTTTTGTATTTTTGCTTCTCCATTTTTTCAATATCAATAGGGGGATTCGCTTGCTCTTGCAAGATTGCATGATGACACAAAATTCAAAAATTCTATACCGAAAAATGCAAAGCCAAGAGAGCACTCATTGCCGAATCTAGTGATATATGACGGCGCGAAAATGACATATTTTATAGCCATTGCAAATAATCTGCATGTTGTGCTGTTGCGCCAAGAGGAAAATTCTGAAATTCGTGCACCGTGCAAGGGTTTTGCAAGAGGAAGAGAATCCCTCTAGTATGACAATATCAAGTGACAACTGTATTTGTATATGGAATGTAAACAAATATTGAGTGGCAATTTAGGGCCGGCAAAATATGTCTTCCAATAAAATCGATTAAACTAGAGCAAGCACCGATTATAATGTGTGGAATGTAAGTTTTCAAGTAGTTTTCAGCGAAAACTGGTTTTCAAAGTGTTTTCGTTTGACAGATTTTACATGAACGAAAACACAAGTTTTAGGGCGAAAACCAGTTTTTCCCACGAAAACATGTTTTCATTGTCGGTCCGAACATAGTATTAGTATTATGTATGCAATATGTATTATGTTTAGTATTTTCAAGCACTTGTTGTTTTAATTTCATATTATGAACTGAGTTCTCTTGAGCTCACAATTTAACAATCTTTAAATATTTTTTTAAACCACACTTTCACCACATATTAATACTAAGTGATGAACGCCATTATTAAGCTCGGCTATACAGCGTAAGCGGTTCCTACGCCAGTAAAGAAGATTAACGCCGATATATTTAATAAAAGGTATTCCAAATTCAAGCAGTACCTTAAAAATAATGAAATATTTTCTTTACACAAATTTGCCAATATGTTCCATGTACGCGCTGCCCAACAAGTATCAATGTGGCTCAATATTGGCACGATATTACTTTACAGTTAAAAATTTAAAGCTAATGTGTATTATAATTATATTTTTTTTAAGAAAAGAGACTTTTTAGAAACCTATATTAAAAAACATTACATAAAATCTTACTCAATAGGCTCAAAATTGCTCAATGTGGCTCACTAACATTTTAAAGTTGAAAATTTAAAATCAATAGGCTCTTGGACTACATGCTTTCAAGAGAGATTTTTTTGAAGAGAGGAGACTTTTTTTTTAAAAGATACCATTAAATATTTTATGTAATATTTAACTTATCTGGCTCAAAATAATTCACTATGTTAAAGTTGCAACTTTCTAGCAGCAAAGCTTCAGAACAGTTAAGTAAAGCCATTTAATTATCAAGAATATCACGGAAAAAGGTTGAAAAACTTCCTTCTTCCAACTGAGTGCGTACAATGAATATAGTATATACAAGTCTTCTACCATATCTTTAGATATGAGTACATGCAGGGAATTCATATGTATAAAAGTGTATATAAAAGATACCAGCTTAGCTACTGCTTGCACAATATACGCTCTATCTTTTGACATCCCCCTAAACATAAGCCCCCAACATTTCTACACAGCGAGGAATTTAATTAAAAACCATGTTAACATTTTTCGACGCACATAACACCACTTAACTCTGGCTACCTACTCCAGTGAGTGTTGGTGTATGTGTATCTCGTTATATAAGCAACATAACATTGCAGAAGATTCTTAATTGTACACACAGCTGCCAGAGATGTCATGACCTTTACAAAACGCCCAGCAGCAAGTGTTGACTGAGTCAAATGGCAATTTAAGTACTGCACCGAAGTTAAACTTAAGGCTAGGACTTCATATTTTATTTAATTTTTATTTATTTTTACAATATTAAAAAAAAATCAGATTTTTAAAAATATGTTTGGTTAATTTTTGAAAAAAGCAATTTAAAATATTGATATCACTAATTATTTTTTAATTTACACATTCTAACAACAAAAATTTCACTTAAGCCATCTTAAGCCATCTTAAGACCGTATGTAGTGCATTCTACTTTTAAAACGCATGCATACAATGTTAATTAATCGCTGTTGCAATAACGCTACTTTTGACTCAATACCGCTCAATGTGGCTCAATATGCACTCAAGTGTCTATTAATTAAGAATTTTGCCATTTAACTGCATGCTAAAGCCGTCAGCTATCTGTGGCATGCAACAGCTTAAATTTTATTGCAACATAATTAATTAATTAAGCGAATCTTTTTAATTGAAAAATATTTCTTCAAACTTTCGCATAATTCACCAATGTAATAATTCTAATAATTCTCGATTTTTTGCTCTTTGCAGGTATGTCTATGGCACAGTGATGCTGTGTAAGCAGTAAAAAGTAGCGTAAGTTTATTTATAGAATGCGAGAAGGCCCGTTAATCTCCAAGTGCTAATAAATACCTAAATTCAAATAAATAAAAAAATTCACTCCTCTATAGAATTTTGATAATTTATGGCGTTTCATAATAATATTTTTCGGCGCGCACATGATGAGATATTCCGCCACAAGCATATAGAGCAGATACATACGAAAATCAGAGTAAATAAAATACGAATACGACAACTTTGAATAATTGTTTATGCAATATTCGCTAAAAATACGCAAAACTGTGTGCTACAAAAGCTAAGCTAGCATCTAGCGTTGGCAAGAAAGTTCCGCAAATACACAAATATCATTCGTTTGTGTATGGAGGCCGACCGATATACATACATCCATATGTACTTACAGTAGTATATGAGAAGCCAAAACGAAAATCAGCAAATTAATATACATATGTACATTCGAGCAATTATATTTTTGAAATATTCATTTCGTTGGCCATGAGCCAATTGGCGTTGAGCGAAATTGCTCAAGTGCGAACATTTCATAGAACAGACTATGTGTACTCATTTATTTGAATGTGGCTGCAAATGGCGGTCTAAAACATTCAGATCTACATATATATAAATATATGTGTACTTAGTGTGTATGCAAAAATCTAAATTTTGTAAATTAGTACAAAGTTGAAGAAACGCTCATCAATTAGTGCGAAACTAAAATTAGAAAAATTAAAAAAAAAATAAAAATAAAAATATTTTTTTCGGGCAAAAATTTGCGCCATCAATATTTTTAGCTGGCATTCTACAAGGATATATAAAAAATTAAAATTAAAATCGCTCTTATACATTTATCATCCAAAAGACACAGCTCAACCTTCAGTTTTACAAAAAGAGGCTCGAAACACGTTGTGCTGGAATAATGATGAAAGTTTAAATAATCATGTATGTAAAAATAAAATAATTATATATTCAAATATTTATACTTTGTATTATCATTTAAAATATCCAAATAATTTTAAATGATATCTTTCATGCCCGCAAAGCTCAACACTATTCGATATAGAGAAAATGCGTGGCTCAAAATGGCTCAATACGGCTAAGAGTTACTTTGTTGCCGTTCGGTCATACGTATTTTCTGTTACACGTTGACTCAGCATAGTTTGTTTTAAACCTTAAAAAAAAATTATATACTTTTCTTTACAAAATTTTCGTATATTTATAGACTTTCCAGCTTATATGCCTAAGAATTCATTGAACTTTGCAAATGCCTTTCCCTAGCCAGCTCTAGGTGGCACATATGTTCTTAAAAACAATTAAATAATTATATTCGCAACAATGCATTGCTGTTTTAATTTATTTTTTACTCAATGTAGCTCAAAATCAATTACAAACCCTTAAGAGGCAAGCTTAGAGTGAAATTTCTTATTTTCACATTTCCATTAATTCCAACTTATATTGAGTGAGTTTAAGTATTTTGCTCAAAGTGGCTCAAAATTTAGTTTCATGTTGCTGTTGATATCAAGTTTGGTGCAGTAAATGACTACAACATCGCAACAATATTTATTTTCTGCACAAGAAAATATTTATTTATAATTTAAAATATTTATTTATAATTTTCTATAGGTCTGACAACAGATAGCAAAAATTTTCGTATTGCTTAAAATGACTCAATGTGTCCGAAATCGTGGTTTATAATATTTCATTTGAATGCCAACTGTTAATTTGAACTCTCTTATATTATAGTTGAAAATACATTTAATAGCCAACAACAACATATACATATGTATGTCTTAAAATGGCTCAATATACAAAAATTTGTTGTCATTACTACGTCCACAACTGTGAGCTGATACTGATATTTTATAATGCTCAAGTTTCATTTTGAAGCAAGTTCTCAAAAGCTCGAAGGTGGATGTAAAAACTTTAAAATGTGTTTTAAAATTATTATTTTCGTGGGGCTCATTATGGCTCAAAATGATAAAATACTCGCTCTTCCTTTACATTATTATGTGTTAGTTGATCGTATTTATCAGTATCAGCGCATATTATCTCTTGAAATGTCACAAAATATATAAAAAATATGGCAATATGACCACTATCACTTGAGTTATTTTTACTATTTTATAAACCTGGTGGCTCAAAATGGCTAAATATGAGCTCGGTGCGGCTCAATATACATATATATATACATGGTTACGCTTCAAAAAGAACCACAATGTGACCAGTTATTTAATTTAGATTTTTTAAAGCAAATTTTATCATCTTTGCGGCTCAAAATGGCTCAATATGAACTCAATGCACACATATCTTAGCGACATACATATGTTTCTCCTTAAAAAGAGCCACAAAAGAAAGACTTGTTTAATTTGGCTTTTACAAAGAGCAGTCAGTCGAAGTGATAAGCCGAAACAATTAATTGCTTAACAACAGCATGATTTTCGCACTTCTAACGGCAGTTAAAGCCTGTTCTCTCATTACAAACAACTCTCCCACACTCTTACTCACCGCCACAATGGCCACAGCCACTCGGATGCTCATTTCATTTTCATTTTTATATATAAGTATTTGTTTGTTTAAAATTTTATTGTTGTTACACAACAAAAAGCAGCAACAATGCAACAACTAGCTGTCACACCTTTTGGCACTTGCGCTGTCATTTTCGTTGCCACATTCATAGCGTTTGTTTTTGTTGCTGTTTGTTTTCATTTCATTGCTGTGCCGCTAATGCGACAACAAATGTCGCTTAATTGTCTTTGTTGGCAACAGCGGAGCTGGTGAAAAAGTTTTGCGGCAAACAATGTCGGCGCTCCTTGCTTTGTCACATAATTGTTGTCTGCCAAACCGCCATTTCAACAACAACCCACAGTTTCTCTCTACTCCTCCTCCTCACACACACACACACATTTTATAACACAGGCAGCCCCTCAAAATGAAGAAATTAAGAGCAAAGATGGGCTGAGCATTTGCCTACACACACATATGCCCTCTCAAACTTATATACACTCATACACCCACCCGCACTCGTGCCCCAGTGGTATTTGTGGGTATTAGTGTTGTGTGCCGTTGTTTACATTTTTACATTTTCCAACCATTTTCACCGCAGTCATTGTTATAATTTTTGTTGTTGTTATTGTTTTAACGCCTTTCCCATCATGCTGAAAATCTCGCAAAACTTTTTGACATCGCTGCCTGCTTACCAGCAGCATAAGTCTTACGTAAAGGGGTTGGCAGGCGGTCGCCATAAAAAAGGAAATTCTTTTATATGCGTTGACAAACCATTTTCACCTGACTTCTGTCGCCTGTCGCCCCGCTCTCGCCGCTCTCTCGCCCGCGGCAGGCAACACATTGATGTGTCGCAACAAATTTGTCAACAAAACGCATTCACCTGGCAAAATAATGACACAATTTTCTGCAAGAATGGCAAACTTTTTGCGGCAACTGTGAAAGTTGGTACTTTTTGTGTTTATAACGGTGGGTTTGAGTGCTTTCACGTTTTATCTCTGCTTGGTTTGTGTATGCTTTTATTTCTTGCACAATTACTTTGCAGTCAGCGTTTACAGTTTTTATGCGGCTGTTTAAAAATGTGAATCTGCGCTCCGACTATTATAATTTACAATTTTATTGCGCTCAAAGTGCCGCAAAATGGTCGAGAGTGGCTCAAAGTGGCAACAAAGGTGTTTGAGTACTTGGAGAATGGTTATTTTAGGCTGTTATATATATGTACTTGTAGGTCTACTTAGTATTTAAATACAATCTTGAGAATTGCTGTGTTTCAAAAACCTGTTAACCGTTGTTTAAGTTTTGAGTGAAACTACGCAAGATTTGGCTTTTGAAGCTGATTTTTAAAAAAGAATGTCTTCTATACAAACGTGTATTTGTGTGACTCAATAAGCGCTCAAAAACACTCAAAATGCTAACGGCAAACTTAGAGCTACATTGCAGAAATTAATTGCATCTAAGTTGTCTTAGATAGTTAATTTTACTAGTTTAGAAAGACACAAAGTAGCTCAAATTGAGTCAAAGTACGATAAAATCACTCAAAAAGTAAATAGCTGAGTAATATTTCTCAAATAGAATATTTTTATAATAAAGTTTTTTTCAGCAAAGGCATTCAAAAATAAATATATATATAAATATATATACACATATGTCACAAATGAAATGACTCAAAGTAACGGAGAATTGCGAAATTAATTCAAAATGATTCAAGTAATCTCAAATTAAATTAAAATAAATAAAATATCATCAAATTTACTTTCTACTTAAATATGTTTAACAAAGAAGGTTTATTAATTATGCGTAGAATGCATTAAATTGCTCAAATTGAGTGAAAGTACGACAAAGTCACTCAAAATAGTGAAATAGCCACAAATTGAATCAATATTTCTCAAAATAACTCAAATAGAATAAAATATACTCGTATTAACCGAACAAAGGCAAGACCTGTATAAAAAACCAATATAGAACATATGTTCATAATATTAGTAAGAAGCTTAATGAGAATCAAAATAATTCAAAAATATTCAGATTAGATCAAAACTACTCAAATTAGCTCAATATAACTACGAAAAGCCGAAAAAGCGCAAAAATCTTACTAGCGTCTAAAAGAAATCAAATTGCACTCACGCTTCAGAAAAGTACTCAAACTTGAATAACATGCGAAGAAATTAGCTCAAGCTATAGAAAAAGTCATTTTACGAGTTACTTCTTTCGTAAGAACTCATTGTGGCTAGTGATAGCCACTCTTTATATACCAACACTTCTGCAATTTGCTCGCACTTAGAAAAACTTCTCAACGGTAATGAAAAAAATGCCAACGAAGTGAAAAGAAGTTTTCGCAAACACTTTGCCGCTCTTGAAGTCAACAGCCACATTAATTATGCAAAAAACCACTGGCAACAGCTACAACAACAAAAACAGCAAATGCTGTTTACGAGCATGCATGTGTGGCAGCAACGCGAAATGTTGCACAAACACTTCAGAAAGTAAAATTTTGCGCGCAAAACAGCGAGTAAAGTACAAAGGAGAAGAAGAAGAAGCAGCAGAAAGCATAATGTAAACAACTTGAATGTTTGGATTAAAGGATTAAATGTTTATATACACATATATGCGCATGTATGTGTATTTAAAAGCAAATTTAAGTATGCATTTGTGTTGCCAACAGACGGCAAACAACAACAACAGAGAGATGAGCAAATCATGATAATAAGAAGCATAAAAAGCAGCAGGCGCTGAGCTGCTGGAGCAAATGACAAAATGAGGCGAACTGAAAGCCCGCAGCCGTAGTAGAAAATAAAAAGCCGCAAGTGTGTAAATACACGCGCAGATTTTGAAGTACACACAGCGGCGGCACATGCATGTGTGGCAAGCAGCGCTCAAAGAAGACTGCCTTCATTTGCTTTCAACTTCTTGCATACGCTTGCCACCCACAACCGTAAGGTGGCAAATTTGAATTTGTGGCAACTTGTGCGACACTTGAGTGGCATACCACACACATGTATCTATGTATATACATATGTGCTTCGGTGTTTGTTTGCTTGCGTCTAATGAGTTAAAAGGCGCAAATTTTTACACGTTTTTTCTCCTTTCTAGCTCAAGGTGGTGCTTTTCAGCTGTCAGCTGTCTGTCACAAGTGTGCTCAACTGTTTGCAATAATAAAATTGTGCATGTGCTTGTGTCGCTGTGTACTTACATGTATATTTTATGGCATATGGCTGGCTGAGAGGCGTGAATTATTGCATTTCGCATGTAAATTAGTTAATTCAGGCATTGTATTCCTTGCATTTGTTGTTGTGGCTAATGTTAATTATAGCGTGTTTATGAGTGCGGTAGTTGCAAATTGAAATGGTAGCACATAGTGAGATGCTCTTACAAAAAAAACTAATATTTTGCTAAAATATGTATTAGATAAATAATTGCCAGCTGTAGTGACTAAGCTACCAAAAATAGTGCAAAATAGTTCAATTTACAGCAAGATGAGTGATATAGCTATTTGCTGCATTCAATCGACTTCCATTTGATATACTTTTTTTCTAAATTACTGGCATACTTACTTCATATCGCATTCGGTGGCTCAAAACCGTTGATTTGGCTCAAAATTACAGACTTGACTCAAATTGTGCTCAACCTTGCTCAAGACCAAATAAATTCCGTTGACTATTTACAAAGTAACTGCTACTTTTACTACTGGTTGCTGACGAAATCAGCAAAAAATTTGTTTTTAGCTCAAAATCGTTAAAGTGGCTCAAATTTTGCTCAAACTGGCTCAAAATCAAATGAAGCTATCTGAATAATTTAATTTTTTTTATTTTCTTGGTAATAGTAACTAACAATCGTCCATTTTTGACCCATAAAGTATTTGAACTTTATTACAACTCAAACTAATTAATTAAATTTCCGCTCGAACTCGACGTCAGTGCGCTTTTCCAACAACTTCCATTTGATTGCATTCTATTTAATGCAAAATATATTTGAACACATCAAAAAAATGCTAAACACAGCTCACATGATGCGCTTACAATACCACACAGCGTTGATATTTGTTTACGCCGCTCCCAAAAGTATGCTAAATATCTGTTGAAGTACATACACAAACAACTTTTCAATAATATGATTGATTGTATCAGACCACAAAATCAATGTAAACGCATAAAAGTTTTTAGTTAATTGAAATTTGGCTACCACTGTTACAAAAACAACAAGCACAACAACATATAGTCAGCTTGTTACTGTGCATGTATTTAGTATTGCGCTGAACAACCGCAGCGAGTACACAACAGGAACTACTACACGAGTTTGCTGCAAAGCGGGGGTCAAGTATGCGCAAGAGCGCGGGATAGAGAGAGAGCGCGCGGGCTGAGGGATGCCAGCACTAGTGGTCAACGGCAAGGGCTTTCAATTTAATTAGAAACGCATACCAACACATAAACGTCGATAAACGTGTGTAATATTTCGAGTCGCAAGGAAGTGTAGAAAGCTACGGAGCAGAGAGGAAGAATGAGCTTTAATAGTGAATGGGATTCATTATAAAACAAAAAAAAAACATTACAAGTGTTAGCCTGTCTGTAAAACCAAAGTTACAATTTCATTTAAGCAAATTAACATAATAATTACAAATAAATTATGTGGCAACAACAACTACAACAACTACGCTGCCCGCTGGCAATTACAACACAAATTGCATGGAGGTCCGGCACTTACCAGCGCCGGGAAGAGGGCTACGAAACGCACTTCCTACGAATTGGCTGCCAGCGATACACACACAAACGCAAAGGTTAAAACGCTAATATCGTATGTGTTGGTGTGCTCATACGCTTGCCCTACGAATTAATTCATTTCGATATTTTAATTATGCAATTGAGTTACACAGTTGCCAGCGTTGGGCACACCGCGCTCTTATCCAGCAGCTGAGCATCCGCATTATGCCATAAGCCCACACTTGCCATTGTAAGCGACACAGTAGGCGCCGAGTAACTGTTTATTGCTTTGTGAATTGCGCGTACGGCTTTTGTCATTTTGTGAACGAACAGGATTGCCCATATTGTGAAACACAAATAAATATTTTTCTTCGTTTTTTTTGTTGTTAAAAAACATATTGAACAGATCATAATACGTTTTTAACCGATATTTATCGATATTTTTTTATATATCGATTTTTTCTGATATTTTAATATATATTCAATAGACCATGCAATTCCTTAACCGATAGTTATCGCCTTTTTTGTATATCGAATTTTTCTGTTTGCAATGTTTTTTCAAAATTCCCTAATTGTAACTGTTTTTTTCCGATATATCTAATAATGCATCATATATTCGAATATAAAAGTATTTATTAAGAAAACCTGCATTGAAATATTGCAATTAATTAATAACTTCAATATTTTATCGATTATTGTCATAAATATGTACATATATACATATTCACTTATTTGTCACATAATTTAAAAATTTTTTCTTCTATTTTAATGCGCCAAAGTTGAAACAGTTATGGCTTTCATTATTTATCGATCAACTTTTATAAAGTATAATTTGTCCACAGCAAATGATTATTGATAAGCTTTCTCGACTAAATCCATTAATAAATTGCAACTTGAAAAGTACTTCCACCTATCTGTAAGGTATAGAGTTTTTTCAGTGGCAGAAAAATATCGATATGTAAGGAATTGCATTTTTGCGATCATTAGCTTTTTACATCGAAAGTAAAATTTATTTCTCTATAATCCCTAAACAAAATTTCGATTTCATCTTTCTTTTGAATAAAACTCTCTAAACTTATATATCGATTATTGCAAAAATAAAATTAAACTTTCTATGAACCTCTTAATAAAATATCGCTTTCACTTATTTTTTGCTTAAAAATGTATCGATTATTTTTCAAATATCGATTTTCCTATATTTTTACGTAACAAAATTTTATTTAATTTACATTACTCATAATAATTATCGGATAAAAATCTTAAAATAAATTTACACTACGGCAATATCGGCAACTGAAAATAATAAAAAACAGTGAGGCTTGCTACTGCAACGTCGTATTCCTCTTCTGCCTCAGTTATTTGCATTTGTTGGCTCTCTAGCTGCTTAAAAGCAACTCTGTCAGCATTTTCGCATTCATGTACATGTGTACAGAGATACATGTATATACAAATGCGTGATGCTGGGCATTGTTACACACATTTTTACAGCACTGAATTGGTGATAATTGCGCAATCTGCTTTGCGTAGTTGCAATATTTTTGCCGCAACCGAAATGCAATTGCAATTGTAATGGCAACTGGCGCTGTAGCAACGAAATCAATTTGTAGCAAACATATACACCAGAGACTCACAGCCAGAAGTACATACATATACACACACACACGCAATTACAATGGTAGGATAACATAAAAAGCGTGGTTGCAATATGCTACGCATTAAAGGAAATTATAGGCAGTCAGCGCGTATAATTATCCATGTGTGTGTAATTAGTTTAAATTCATTGCAGTCTGCTTTTAGGCGCAGGCAAGGCGAGATTGAATTTACCCATTTAATTTCATTTGTAAAATGTGTAAAATTGATTGCAGGACATGTTTGGCTGCTTGTAGAAGCGGAGAAAATAAATTGTAGGCACGACTCAGCGCCTAAAAGTATGTATAAAGTGTAGTTAGCTCTCTAAAAACTAGAGACTGCAAATATTTCATTTTTGTAAATAACTTTTTGTGCTCTAGTTTTGCTACAGTAAAACAAAAACTAGTATGATAAGCACGCCGAAAGGTATGCTAGGTAATTTAACAGTATTTGCAATAGATTGCTACTAAAAGAGACATCCTTTTAATTAAAAATAATAGAATTTAATGTATTTTTGGCATTCCAGTCTTAAGTTATTTAGCTAAAAATTATTGCTTAAACCCAAAATGTATACTACAATATATTTATAACAAATTTTAGCGCTCAAAATGAAATATGTTCTGTTTCGAATAATTTGAACCCAAAGCTTCACATTTCCAGTTCAAATTAATTTTTTGTTATATTTTCCACGTCAGGTGCCAAAAAGTAGACTATGAAAATTGCGCGTAGTCTGATTCTGTCTATTTAAACAAGGTTAAATGTAATTACACATAGAACATCATTTCTAAGCAATTCTTATGTAAGAAATATTTAATTGGCTGACCGAAATAGTGAGCTATTGAATATTACAACGATTTCTTAGGCATTGAATAATGACTATAATACAAATAAACTCGGTTGGGATTATTATCATTACTAATATACACTTTAATATTATTTAAAAAACGCCACACTTAAGTAACATGGGCCTAAAACTATACTACATCATTATATTGTTTTTTTTCGTAATATTTTGTTGAACTACATTGGGCATTTTTATTTTTTCTCCTCTGCTTATCTTCCTTTCCAAAAATAAGCTGGCGTACCAAACCACCCTCCTTACGCCCATAGTTATGCAACACAATTTAACTAGAATTAATATTTAATAGCCAGCAATTACAAAAACTTCGCTGCGTTTGAAAAAAACTAGAGCATAAGCAAAAAATCAGCGCATTTAAAAGCTCACTAAGTGCATTTAATGACATTTTTACGAGCGCGCGCTGCAAAGTATGCAATAAATTTACTAAACCAGCAATTACCACGCACATTTGTTGCATAATTACGTGAGTTTAAACCAGCAGTGAAGTGCAAAGACTTGAAAATACCGGCGTACGTAATATCCCGGTCCTTCCTTCCTTCGCCAGCTTGAAAGTATGCAACATATTTTCTTTATTGGCCACAACAATGGTTGGTGAGTGCAACCAAAGTGAAATGCCTGACGAAAATCGCGTCAAAAGTGACAGCAAACAGCGGCGGGGTTTTTTTTTAGACTAGTTGTGGAATAATTTCGACAAGGAGATAAGCGTACGCGCTGCCCCGCGTTGAGCTTTTGCGGTAATGCCGTTTGTAGAGTGTTTACGCGTCTGCCGCCCACATTTTGCCACAACTTCTGTCTGTGGAGGCAGGGTAATTGCCATTGTTGCTGTTGCGCCTGTAATTGCTGGCACAAATTTGCTATTCTGCTATGTTATAGTTTTTTTTTATGTTTTACTGTTGTATACTTTTAGGCGCCAACCGCATTTGTTTCAAATCTTTCGCTGACTTCGCGCTTTTTTCACTCCTGCATACAGAAATGGTGGTCTGCCGACTTTACTGCTGCTTATTTGTTGTCCTGCGTGGACTCAGTGGCATTTGTTCTGAATAAGCCTAGACTCCCTGCGTCTAGCACTGAACTTGAAAGCGTGAAAAGAGAATGCTTCGTAAACGCGCAGCGCCATTATTTCCGTTCTGCAAGCGCACAGGGTAGTACCTTTCATTCGTGTTTCGTTGTAGATATTATTCGTGCAGTAACTCCCCTCGCGAATACGCATATTCGCAGGCGAAAAAAATTACAGTAAAAAGTTTTTAATTAAAAAGTTTTGCAAAATGTACTCGCGCGCGCATTCATTGCGTGCAACTGATTCGGGGCAAGTGAAATGGCATTGCATGCGGCGTGGCGCGCAATACAGTGGTACAATTTCGCATTTTGTACTTAAAAAATTTCTTTAATAATTTATTTCGAATCACATTTTTTTACAGAAGCAAATAAAAGAATTAATATTTGATCGAAAATATAATAATAAAATATTTTATAAAATTAAAAATTTATAATTTCACTTTCTTTCAATTTTTTTTTATTTTCCCGACTGCAGAAAAAATTTTTGAACAAAATTAAATAAAACAATTATTTTTTATGACAAATATTTTCTTCAAATTATATGGAAATTTAATTAAATTCAACTAACTTATTTTTTTTGGTAATTCTTGTCCCACTACGCGTTTAGTAAAACTTTGAATTTATCTTTAAAATCAATTTTTAAAATAAATAATGAATTTTTTCTACATGAAAATTTAAGTAAAGTATTGTTGTAGAATTTTTCTGTACCTATAATATTTTTATTATTTATATTTTTTTTTTGATTTTTTCTAATTTTTTCCACATTTCAGAATTTTATTTCAGTGAATTTTTTATCACTTTTGCACCACTGTCCACGCTACACCACCAAAAAAAGCTGGTCGTGCAAATGCTGCAGTAATTTCTACACTTTCGTGCCTTTTATTAATATTTTTTCTGCATTTGGAAAGAACTCGTTGTTGTTGTGACCAATGCCAGTTAGCGTAGACAGCGTAATAGCAACAAAAACAGAAACAGTAGGAAACACACACACATTCGAAAATTACGTTGAGAAACAATTCGAATTAAGCGAATTACTTTTGATTTCAATTGGGGCGCCGCAAAGTGCTGCATGCCACATGGACAGACATACACACATTTATATGTACATATACATATATATGCTTACATACAAATGCATATATACAGCAGTAGCGCCGTATAAATATTAAAAACTGCGCAAGGTAATTGTAAATAGCAAAACAAATGCTGTAAGCAACAACAATAATAGCAGTACTAACAACAACAACACAAGTGAGTAACAAATGCAGCAACTCTGTGGCTTTGCAAAAAGCGAAAATAAATTAAAAACGAAAATGAGCAGTTTTTCCTGCCACACTTGCCCCTTTTTAATTCGGTTAGTTGGATTTTTTTTTTTAATTTACCACCTAAATTTTTGTTTTTTTGTTGCATTTTTTCATTAAAATATTAAGAGCTTTTGCTACGGTATACCACTAACACCGCAGTAACCGTCTATACAACCACACATATCTACATACATATACACACACATATACACACACATATATAAGTATACACACTCACACCCCCAAAATCATTTCCACTCACTCTCAGTGGCAACCACTCGCGAAGGCGGTCATGTGTAAGCCCACCGCCAGCCGCAGGAATGAGCCAACAAATGGCGTTGCTGGCGAACCAAAGCAAAAGCAACAAAAACAACAAAGAGCAAAAAATGGAAATAATCGAAAAAATGCGAAAAAACTCGGCAAACAAAATAAAAGTTCTGCAATTTCGTTTGTTGTGCGCCTTGCCTTCTATCTGTCCGCCTGCTTTTGTTGCGAGTTTTTTGTGACGTCTACGTCACTTCCTTCGCTTCACGTGATGCATACTTTGGAACATAGTGTGCTTGCCACTCACACCCCAGCCGCCGCATTGCCACAAGGTGTAAAATTGAATAATTCAGATGGAAAGAAACTTTTCAGCGCTCCCCGCCGCCGGGGCGCTTACTTCATTTCTTCATTAGCAACTCCGTTCCGCGCGCGCAAGGGTGTGTGCGCGTGTGAGTGCGCCGCAGTTATTTGCAGTTGCGGCCAAATTGGCTGCGGAGTGCCAAACTTACTTAATTGCGGTTAATTTTGATGGATTTGTGCGTAATTTGTTTGGTAATTAAATTTCTGTATCATTTTGCGCTTTTCTCTACGCAGCAATATTTTAATTGCAAGACAAGTAATGTAGCCAGAGGAGAGAAGATTTAAATAAAATGGCAACAAAGAAATTAAACTTTATTGAAGATGAGAAAAAGAATTTGTGACCTTTCTTAATTTATATGCTCAAAGTGGCTCAAATTGGGAAAATAAAAAAGTGACTAAAAAAGATTATATACATACATCTCTACGACTTGAACTTATAAGAAAGCAGTAGTCAAATAGTTGTTGGTTCACAATAACATATTAAACTGGCTCAAAGTGGCTCAAAACGCATTTAGCACAAATTGAAGCTTAAAGAAAAGCATGCTTGTAGATTATTATATATTATAAATATTTTGGTGTCTGATTTTTGCTGTTTATACGCTTTAACCTTTAAGTTAGCTGTTAATAAATTGGCTCAATTTGGCTCAAAATTACACAAATCTGTTTTTTTTTCAAAGCCCTCTATTCTAATATTGCGTAATAAATTTTATATGTAAAAAAAATGTATTTCTCAGAATCAAAAGGTAATTAAGTATATTCCTCGCTAATATCGCGAAATAGTACAAAGCTTCACATTTGAGCTTTTGGAGCTCAAAGTGGCTCATGGAGCTTTCCGAGTGGATAAATAGTTAATAAAGTAAATACTACTTAAATTTATACAAATCTAAAGTAGTATTAAAGTATTTTACAGCTTGCAGATTTTAACATTTTCAGTGGCTCAAAGTGGCTCAAAATAACTAAATATGCATTTGCCGTTTTCAAGTTAAAATAATATCTAAATACTGTCTAAAATCCAAATATGTAATAAATAACCATTTTATTACGGTTATATTTAATTTTTGTGAATTTTGATATATTTGTTTAGAGAAAAGTGGCTCAAAGTTGCTCAAAAACAATTTTTTTTTTGTAAAAATTTACTAAGCGGGGAAAGAATTATATATATTGACAAAACTTTCATATATGTAAATTTATTAGAGAAAACAATTCTTTGTTGATTTTTCTAAAATGTAGCTTGTATGAATTCTTTGCTCATAAGGGTTTTCGCTCAAAACGTCTCGAGACTGTTCCATATGCAGAAATTCAGCTGCAAATTCTCTTGAGCTGATATTGTTAAAAAATTAAAAATTTTCGATGGATTTAAGACCTTACTAAAACATTAAATGCTTTAAGATTTACACACAAAATAATATTTAATTGCAAATGAACTTTTTAGTAAAATTGTTACCAAAACACCCAAAATTATCTCAACTATTTCGTCAATAATAAATATACATTAAATACACATTTACGCCTTTATTTCAGCACTAAGAACCAAATCCGAGAAATATGCACAATTTCAGCCAATAAGTATGCAATAAAAACTGTTAAAATACACAATCACTTCTAAACAAATATTTATAAAGCTAAATGCCAATGCATAAACTTGCCAGTTAATATTTAAATACATGTTTATGTATATATTTACCTAACATTATAAATTTATATAACGGTACTTATGCAGACATTGGCTGCGGCGCTGCATTACAGGTGTCCATTGAGAATTTCCTAACACGCATAAATATCGAACTTAGCAGATAAAATGTCTATCCACACATATGTACATATAAAGTTTCATAGCATATACAGATTGACATTAGCAGCCAGCTACGATTACAAAATAAACACACGCATACATATACACTCAAAACTTGCCGGCGCATTAAGCATAAATGACGTATACGCACACATGTTGTTGCAAGTATATGCATATACACACTCACAACAGTTACTGCTCTCGTGCACCTAAAAGTATGCAACAAGATAGCTCAAGAGCTTGCCTGCTTTCCGCTGCGTTGCATTCAATGGCCATACTATAAGCCATTTATAGCAGATTAATGTGCGCAACGGCATCTGGTTATGGCCGTACAAGCCGCTACATAGCGGAGCATTACGGTATGCAACAACAACTACCTTTATATGTGCATATGTGTGCATAACAGCAGCGCTACCCATGAGCGCCTGTGGATATGCCTCGATAGTTGGTTGGCTGAGCTAAAGTGCAGTTGCACAGTGCAACAGACAGCCGTTATATGCGGAAGCAATATTTGTATGTGTAATATATATATGTATGAGTGTATATGTATCTTCTATTTACCGGACGCATGTATCTCCATGTGTGTATGCATGTGGTTTTAAGAGCCGTCATGTTTATTTAGAAAATAAATGGTCTATAAAAACAAGTTGTTGCTATTGTCAGCACTGACTGCAGCTGTTCTTGTTGTTATTAGTGTAGATTTTGTTTGCTATTAGCAAGCTACTGTTGCCGTGCTACCTGTGCGGCCATATACACTTTGGAAATTTACCTATTTGTTGGCTTAACTACTCATCAACCACTTTGTGTATAGTAAACTGTATATATAATAGAAGTTATAGCCTTACTACACTGAAGCAGCGCGCTCTTTGCGACTCCGAACCACTTCTGCTCCTTCACTGTCTCTCCGCCTACTCGCCGCTCGGCTTACCTGTCTGCATTTGACGCAATATTACCTTATTGACGTCGTCTTTATTGTCCTTACAGACAATAACTTCGTGCTTGTTGTTGCGCTTACCTCTCTTTCACTTCTTCACCTACTTCTGCATCTTCCACCAGCCCTTCATCTTCTCCTACTTCTACTTATTCTGCATCTTATCCGCAATCGAAGTGTGTTCTGCTTGAATAGCCAGTCAAAATGATACTAATGGATTTTAGTAGTAACAAAATCACATCTCTCACACTCCACTCCACCGCTTAGATCTAGCCTCACCATATCACCGTTGGTTTAGCACTCAAAATATTTGCTTAGCAGTGTTATTAGCTAAGCTAATACAAAAGGAGCAAAAATACTATATCAGTGTGTTCGTATATTCTTGGTAGATACTGTACATTCATCACAACACTTATACAAATAAATTTATTCTTCGTTATTTGGCCTTAACAGTTAATGACAGCTGAGAAGTGCACTTAAATTTTTGGTATTTTCAATTAACTAAAATTCGGCATACCTCGTTGTTCTTAGACGGCTAAGTTTTAAACGTAAATACATTAAGTTCTAAGTGAGGAAACTGCCACTTACCTTTATCTATTTATTATGTCCATTTATTAGCTATCGGCATGCTGAAAATGTGTTGAATTAGGCATGCATAATAGCATATTGAGCCAGTTTGAGCTGTGTCGCAAATTTGTAGAGCAACTGTAAGTCTCTAGGACTTGCCTGGTACTAAAATATTTAACTAAAAATAAACTAAAGTATATCTTTATCATTTATAGTTAGAAATGAGTCGAAATATTATTAAATAATGAGCGTAAATATTGTTCTGAGTCACTTTGAGCCTTTTTGGTAAACCAAAATTTTTTTATAATATGTTTATAAGAGATAAAAAAATAATTAAAATTTAATGCAGCTGATTTTATATTAGAGTCAGGCTGACTTTGTTTTGAAGCTGCCTGCTTCTTGTTCAATAAAGATAGCAAATTTTTTTTAAAACAGTAGTTTTAGGCTATTTTGAATCGCATTGAGCGATGCCATTTTGTTTCGGAGTTCGCAAATTTATAAGATATGAAGCAGCTTTATTAGCTACAGCATTATTTTTGAAACTACATTAGCTTTTAATTTTTTCTAGCTTTCACAACATCATTGAACCATTTTGAACCACATTAAGGGCAATTAAAAAAAAAAAAATCATGTAGATGAGTTTTTAATAAAATCAAGTTACACTATATTTTGGAGCTGCCTGCTTCTAGTTCACCTAAGATATCAAATTATTCTTCCAACAGCTGTTTTAACTTATATTGAGCAATTTTGAGCCCTGACATTTTGTTGCGGAATTCATAAAATTATAAACATTATTTTTGAAATTTATTACTAGTTGTAAAGACTTCTTAGTTTGGTTATAAGTAACAATTAATTCTTATTGAAAAATGAAAAATTAAAAAAAATATTTTTAATATAAAAATTAACAAAACATTTTTAAAAATTTATAAAAAAAATATTTAATAACCAGTTTAATTGAACTTGTACTAAAATAACAAAAATTGCCTTTCAAGTGCTTTTACTAAATAATTAGTTCATATTGCGCCGCTTTGAGCCACTGAAGGTTAAAAAAATCAGTAATTTTAATAAAAATACAGTAATTTAAAAAAAAATTATAATATTTTATTGTATTGGGTTTAAAGTTCAATTTGTAATTTGACATGTGACTTTACTAAATATTTGTACATATTTCATCGGCTCTAAATTTCAACATCTTGAGCTGTTTTGAGCACTATTTGTATTATATCAATAAGAACAAAACAAAAAGCACTTAGATTCAGGAAATCAGCAGCTGTAATGTAGTATTGATATAATTTGCGGATTATCTGCTGTTATGTGTTTTATTCGCTTTAATTTTATTTATAAAAAATATGTATTTCTTTTCTAGTCCTGAATATGCACTGATATCAAAACACTATACACATTTATACCAACTCCGTCTCTTTGTTATTATATTTCCTCTGCTTTGTTAAGTTTACTTTTTACCCTTTCTGTATTTTCGCATGAATTATAACCACAAAAAATTCTGACCACTTTTATCTCAACAAATTTGCTTGCATATGAGGGCATACTCTCAGGCGCATAAACAGCTTCGTAGATATAAAAGGTTGTCTGGCTGTCTAGCGTGACAAAACATGACCATTTGACCGCCAACGGCCCAAACAAGTCTACATATGTATACTTGAACTTTGTGCGCTAGCATAAATTACGTGTAGTGCATACTTTCAGGCGCGTAAACAACGGGGTGTCTATTAAAAGGATTGTATCCGCTCGATTATACACTGCGGCTGGCAACCGACAACGACTCCTTGCCTACCGGATGACACACTACATACGAAATGCTGCAATTTGCACCCAAAAGCATGCTACAGCACATACATATACAACACATACAATCGCCACATATACTTGTATGTCGCTCCAACAGCAACTGCGAGAGATATTGCAGCTAACGAATGGCCAGCAAACCTTTTTGGTTTTATACATATATTATGCATATGTGTGTGCTCAGCTGCTGCTGTACAAGCGAGTAATGTTGTCCTCTAGCCGTTACTAATACTCATACACACATAGACATGCATATATGATACTGTGGTCATCCATATAAATAACTGTAAATGATGAAGAGTGACGTTTGCTTGTCGCTACGTCACTACGTCGTTGCGGCGTTGATGTTGTCTCCTCAGCAGATGAGTCTGTGTGCGTGTGTGTGTGAGAATTCACAGCCAGGTGATGATGACTCATTTATAGTAGTTGGCTTTGGGTATGCGTGCGTCTATATGTATGTGTAGTTGCTTTGAGTGTGTTAACGAAAATAAATAAACGTGCCGGCTTTATTTATGCCAATAATAAATGATGTCAGGCGCACACACACACACACGTACCCGTATATGTACATCTGTATAAATCTCTGCAGAGTTTAACGGCAAATACCCGACGAGCACACAGGTGTTGACTTATTTTGGGTGTACGTTTTGTTAAGGTTGAAACTGTGACATTTTGACAGTTAATTAGTGCAACTTAATTGGTGTCGAATGGCAAGAGCCCGTACAAACACTCAACCTATACCCACTACTATATGTATATTTATATGACACGATAAATGTTTTCTAAAAATATCACTGCTGTGCTAAGAAATTTAAGTCGAAAAATCAATGAACTGCGAATCTTAGCTGCTACAGAGCAACTCACGAAAAATCAAATTACTCTGAGCTTGGCAATGTGGTTTAATGAACTGACAGCTTTGAAGGTGCCTGCTACTGCCATGATAGCATATGCGTTTATGTGTTGGGTAATCGGATGTCAAAAATTAACGAAGTATAATAGATGTGGTCTGTTACAAAACATAGAAATAAAGCCCTTTTTGGCTTAAAGCGCTTTAAAAATTTAGCTAAAAGTGATATTTTCTTACTATTGAAGCATTTTGAGCCGCGGTGAGTATTGAAACTCCAACTTCTGTTAATATATTCCAGTAAAGTGAATAATATTTTGAAATAAATAAGTGAATATGCTGTAAATAAAAAGTTTCCACCAAATACTTAATTTTTTTGCCTCTAGTATGTTATTCAACTCGTTTTAAGCCATTTTGAGCCAATGCATTTATGGCAAGTTGGTTTTCAGTCCAAAATACATTAAAAATACGTTAATTTTGTATTTAAGGTACACAAAAATTGTATATAGTACTATATTTTCACAGAAAAATGTTCTTTTTTAACATTTTTGAAAATTTAAAATATGAAAAATTCACAAAATACTTTATTCATCGCATCCTTTAATAGAACTACGAATATTTTAGAGGTATTTCTTATTGCTATTAGCCATAAGCATTTCTCATCTCTTATTTACTTTTGAATTAAGATTGCCTTTTTGGAACCAACTCTTTTAAAATTGAGCAAACTCAAACTCTGTATTATGAGACTAAAGCTACTCAGAGTTAAAGTTTGACATATTTCTAAAAGGTGTGTGAAGATTTGAAACTCTCAGTTTTTATTAAATCCATATTGAGCCACTTTGAGCTAAGTACCAAAAATTCAGTTCATCTTTAATTCACTTCAAACAAAGTACGCTATAATAAACGTGATTACTCACTACGAAGCTATAGCAGTATATATTCCTAATAGATGCACGAACATTTGTGGCTCTTAATTCAGATTTAACCCATATTGAGCCACTTTGAGCCAAATTCCAAAACAATTCAAAATTTCAACATAACTTTTTTATTGTATCAAATAAAGTATACTTAAATAAAGGCGACTACTGCTCTTAAAGTTAGAGCACTTATTTGCTATTTAGACGATAATAAGCCGCTTTAAGCCAAGTCGCTTAAACAAATTTTTAAAAATTTTTGGTTTATTTGCAAAAATTTCAATTATTTGGTAATAATGTGTCTGCTTGGCTAATTTTCTTGATACTTTGGTGCAAGCAAATAATTAAATATATATATATATATTTTTACAAAAAAACAAAAAAAATAATAAATCAAAAACACGGCCTACAGCCATATATTACCTCCCAAGTAGCCAATTAAAAAATAACGCTCCAGCAATGGCACTCTTAAAAAAATTATGTCATGTACGCCTTTGTTTCGGTGTGCATGACAAGTTAGTTGCTGCTGTTATTTTGATACTTTTTGTTGCTACTGTTTTCGTGTAATAAATTAACAATTAAATTGAAAGACGCGTGAAAATTATTGCGGTGGCATAATTGACGTTGAGTGGTTTGTTGCTTTTGTTGGTTTTCAATTGCTTGCGCAATATTTTTTGCAATGAATGGGAATGCGAAAAAAACGCGGTAAAAAATGGAAAAATGATGTAGTGCAAGTGCATTCGAAACATCATTTTTAGACTTTGTGTTAAAAAAGTTTTGTATAATTTCGTCCGAAAGAATGAAAAAGAAATATTAGAAAAAAAAAAATCATAAAAATATTTGAAAAATCAGAAGTATTTTATTGGAAATTCAAACTGCTTATAACTTATTGATTTTAAAAAAATATTTTTCGTGAGCTATATCATGTTTTTTAAAACATCTTCATAATAATTTTTCAAAAAAAATTCAGGAAGCATATTTTAAGCTTATGTATTTTACATATTTGTTTTTTAATTATTAAAAATTTAAATTTTAATGATTTTTTTTTTTTTGGTTCAATTTGATTTTTCATGGTCTTCCCAATTTAAATCCAAACTTTATATTTTTTTTTTTTAATTTGAAATTTTACTAAACTAAAATTTTGTAATAGAACTTAATTAGACACTAAAAAAATCTTTTATTCAATTTGTTTTTACTTTTATTTTTATTACTCTCCGGACGCTTTTGTGATTCCCAATTTCATGCGCATAATTTGTTTCACCACTATTTATTTTGTTCACTAATTTTCGCTGCTTATTTTTTCTCACACGTTCTTGATGGCATTATAATTGCTGGCCGCAAGCAATTTCTCGTTTTTTCCCGCCATTTTATTTTATGTCATCATCATTTTATATTGTCATTGTTTTTGCGGCGTTTTGTCGCAGCGCTTTTGTTAGGCTATTTGTTGTTATGGTTATTATTGTTGTCGTTACGCCACAACACCTTTGTGCACACGCTTATACACATAAAACGGCAGGTATGCGCACAGCTTAACGCCGAAATAATTTATTTAAAATTAACATTTACTACGCAACAACAAAAATAAAATAAAAACACTTGAATTAAATGCCCGGCGGCAAATAATGACCGGCTGCAGGCAGGCAATAAAATAGTTGTACCTTCAGACTCGCGTATATGTATGTGTGTCTTACACTATAAATACGTTGTGAATTCACACCGAAATGGCAGCAATAATTATGTCGTAATGCACTCGCACAATTTCAGATAAAATATCAACGATTAATTTGAAATTTATTGCTTGTACTTAATAATTTATTAGCGCTCGACTGCAATGGCGCGCATGCTATTGAGCATACGGGGCGTATGAGTAATGTGTACTAAGGCATGTGTGTGCGTTGGGCAGGGCGTATGAGTTATGCCGGCAAAGGATTGCGTGCACAAAGCTATATTAGGGCGGTCGCAAATGAGTGCAGATAATAGTAAAAATAGTAAGTGTTGGTTTGGGTTGAGAAAATATTTATTTGTATTTTTATTTAATTTAATATTTTTTTATTTAAGCACCACCCTAACGCATATGGCAAGAAATGCGCAACTTTCCTGCATTTTCGCATTTGTGCTTTTTTTTTTAGCGCCAGGTGTGTCTCACAGTGGAGCTGCTGACGAGTTAGCATAAAAATCTTGCGCTTTCGGCTAAAGAACTTAGTTTATAGGTAACTTTTTTTGCGTCGAAAATGATGTTTGCAAATATAGGCATTATTCTGGCGACCCCGCACCGCGTTGCAGGCACTACTACGCCATTAACTCTCACCATTTTTCCTACAACATTTCTCTGTGTGCAAGTAAATGCTTTCTCTCCCGCCCCTTCACTCTCCACATTGTTTGTGACACAAAGGCATTTAAATTGTGACATTCAATGCGTGTGGCATTAAAGGTATTTAATACACTGTTTTGTCACCGCTCTCCTGTCATTTCATCACCCTACCCTGCGCTCTCCGGCAACACAATGTTATCACCCACTTTCTATCTGCACGGTAAATAACAATAAATTAAACGTACAAGTCAATTTACGCGCGTTTAAACAAACATTCACACGACCATACACACGCACAGTTACTTTATAAAAACTCACTAGCTTACAGTACTCATTTACGGTAAGCGTGCTTATGTAATGGACGCCACATTCCTGTTTGACTCATTTTGTGCATTTAATTGCACTGGCGCCAACGTTCGACCCTCACACGCACTGGACTATCACCACAGCGCCATCACCATGCAAAGTAGCGCTTTAAAGTTGAGGGCGCACTCTATGAAAACTATTTATTTATTCGCATTTTAATGCTCCACTGCAATTTTGTTTAGGCGTTAATGGTGCGGCAGTGGCTCAATATGCAAAGCTAACTGAAATGTAGTGTGGGAATTTATGCAGCTGTATTGAAACCACAATAAATATTTGCAGCTTAGTTTGTGTGCTCTAATAATAGATAGAGTAGTTGGCATTAACTATTCGCCTCTTTTCCGGGTTGTCCAGAGGGTGGTCGGTTTTTAATTAGATTTTGAAAATGTGATGCGCAATGAAATCAGTAAAATATGTAAACAATGGTAGCTGAAAGTGCTTGGCTGGCGCCTGATGTGGCTTAATTTGGCTTAAAGTAAAATTACGGATTTTTAAGTCAGTGGTAAATGATGCGTTGCGCATAATTATAATATCGGTGAACTGAAAATGGCATATAAAGTGCCAAGAATTGCTCAAAATCGTGCAAAATCTAAATAATCATCACAAAATAATATAAAATGAAGTTAATTGCTCTTCTGGACTGCCCACATAGCAAAAGTTTCCAATAACAAATAAAGTTGCTTAACACTATGAGGCTAAAAGTGGCTCAACATTAAGTAAAACCTTTGAAAATTAAATTTCCTTTGGAATAATTGAAATAGATAGTTCGAAACAGCAGAAAATTCTAGAAATTCACAATAATTTTTAGCATTTAAAATGTGGCGATATTTTATAATAATTTGTGTTTGTGAGTTGTCTGGCTCAAAGTGACTCAAAACGAAGTTAAAGTCTAGAAAACAATTTTCTTTAAAAAAAATTAAAAGCGGGAGTTTCCACACTGACAAAAATCATGGGAACTCATAGTAACTGCTTAAAAACATCTATTGAAACTCGTTCCGTACGGCTCAAACCGGAGTAGAATCATTAAAGAAAACATTTTTCAAAAAGATTTAAAGAGAAAGTGTTTAATCAACTCAAAATTTTTTAAAATTTCAAACAAGTTTCTTAAAAAATTAAAAAGCTTTCCAGTGACTCCTGCCCTAAAAACTGTTTGGCTCAAAGTGCCGGCTCAAAATTAAGTCCAAGTCTTAGATCAAAATTTTCTGGTATTGAAAGTAAACAAGCGTCTTTCTAAATCTTAAAGAATGGTGAATTAATATAATTTAATCAATTCTCAATATCTTAGCTACGACTCATTTTATGAAAAAATACTCTATGATGATTTATGAGTCTGTTGAAACAGTTGACTATTGTCTGAACACTGCTAACTAACTAACTGCTCGACTGAAAGTAGAACTACTAATATCTTAATATAGCTCAAAAATTTACTAAAAATCAAACACTTTTTATAAATAAAAAAAATTAATTAGAAATATTGAAATAAAAGTTAAAAAAGTTTTTTATAAAAATTTGCTCAAAATGGCTCAAAACGCAATTGACGAATTCCAAATGGCTTATAAAAGCCCTCAAAGCTTTACTAAGTATCAAATCGAGTAAAGTTTTCTTATTAACATTAATGGAATGAATGTTTGAAATTTATGCTTGCAATTTTATAGCCCAAATTGGCTCAAAATGTGAACTCAAGCCATCTCCTTCATTTGCACCAAAATATTACTAATATTTTTACAACATTTAAGCTCTTTTTGAATAATGTATTTCTAAATGTAAGATTTTATTTAAGTCATAATTAATTTTTGAGTATCTTTTTATGAGCTTAGCTCCCAGAGATTTTCCATCTTTTAGTAAAATATACGTCATAAAATATGAAAAAAAATTTCAGGTAATTCATTATCAAGGCGTAACTGATGGCAAAAATGGCTCACAATATACAAGTACATGCTTATATAATTTGAAAAAATTTAGTATTCGCAATCTTTAAAACTTGAAAATTTTTAAACTATTTTAAAAAATTAAATGTTGGTTCAAATTTTCATCTCTCTATAATTATTATTTATCTATATTAATGATAGAAAAGTTAGTAGAAGTGTTGGCTCATGTAGACCAAAGTCTACTTACAGAAGCTCAAAATAGTATTGAACTTAATAAGCTTAGAGCACTAGACAACGATATCGTAATCTGAGCTGTCACATTATGACATTGAGCCTAGAATTTTCCTTTACCTCCAACAAAATTTCTTTACCAAACTTGTCATTTACAATGGACCAACCGCAAAAGCTCATCGACTAATTACAAAGCTGTCAATCGGCAAAATACACTTAGTATTAAATGAATATTTCATATGGAATAATTGTGAAGTCTAGAATTCCAAACCATAACGAACAAGAGCAGGCTTGATTCCAGTCGGTTACATATAGCAAATTATTTGACTTCTGAAAGCTGTTGCAATTTAATAACGCACAACAGCTGTCGACTTCGCATACGAGGGCAACCATTCAAGTACACATATGCATACAGCATTCCACGAGTGACACGCCTGCCATTTGTCCGAAACCCACAGATCCATTTCAAATGCATATATTTGAATTTACCAAATTTCCGATTCGACCGAGAGTAGCTCGAGCGGCGTCTCGAAATGTAAGCACGCTGCCCGCACGCAAATTAACATAAGCCAATGCAATTTAACCACTAAAACAATTTTGCACTTAAAATATGTACGCTTAAAAATGATATGTATATTCGCATGTATGTAGCATACATTTAGGCGCTTAAAGCCATTGCTTCTACCATCTTCACACAAATGGCACACTTGGTGACGATAAACGCACAGCCAACACTAATAAGAGCTGCAGAATTCCCGAAAAACGTATTTAATATACACACACACCTGTATTTACGCACACAAACACAATATATTTCCATGTGAGTAAACACATATGCATTTGTACTGCTATTTGCTACGTATGGCTATTTTTGAATGCAGGAATATTTGTTGAATTCTGAATGCAATTGTTCGAGTGTCAATAAGTCACCAATGAGTTGTGGTCAAGCAGCTGGTTCAACCGGACACAAACACACACACATGCACAATGGTGCCTTCGTGCGCATATATTTGGCTAGCTGATTGCTTTTATGGTGTGTGTGTGCGATTGGCTGCGTATGTGTCCTGGTTAAATGGAGCGTAGGTCAGTCAGCTTTGTTCGTCATTGGCACTGGTGTCGGATTAAATCACTTAATTAATAACCAGTTACGTTTGCTGAATAATTGTAGATTTGTTGCGGTTGCGGTAAAATCGATAAAATTTATGCAAAGAAGCTTATGTTTTTTACTGCAATGCAGCTGTTGATGGCGAAATTATGCATTTTGTTGGAAAACTTTAATGTTTTGAAATATGCATAGATGGATGTATTTTTGTAAAAATTTCAAAACATGAATACAGTAGTATAAGTGGAACATAAAAATGAGTGCGAATTCCAAAGGCCCTGCATTTTGTGTATGTTAAAGTGGTCAAATAAGCTTGAATAAAAGAAGTGCACAGCTTTGCAATAGATTCTATTTGTTCCACATAGGTTCCACAACAAAATCTTGGAGCTTTCACATGCATGCCTTTATGGGTAAAGCAATAAACATGAACTATGTCACTTTCACACAATTTTATTTACTTTCTTCATACTTACTGCTTGATATCGTATAGTGGTTACGAATTTAAGAATCTGCAAATTCTACATGTAGTGAAGTAAAGTTTCGTGTAATAAGTGAGGGAAAATGTTGTCAAGATAGCTTCCACGAATTTCTTGTTTTATGCATTAAGTTTATTATCCTATCCAGTATCTTTGTTTCATTATTAAAGATACAGGAAAGTCTGAAATGCGTCATGAATGCATTTCGCACTGTAATTTGTAAGTTTAGAAGGTTTATTTGTTACGTTCCACAAGTTACAAACACGTTCCACAAATTCAACTTACATTCCACATGAAAAAATGTTTTCGTGAAAGCTATCAAATTTTATATACAAATATGATGACTTCGTTTGGAATTGAATGACTCAAAAATTCAAGGAACGAACTAAATGATGCTACAAAAGACAAAACGAAATTCAAATAAATATTATTTATTGCAAAACCATCATAAAACAATAAACTTTTTTAATAAAGGCGTGTGTTAGCTACGATACCTTTGTAATAAAAATGCAGTAACTAACTTAAATACATATGCTTATATGAATATTTGTTTGCGCAATACACCGTCCACACAAAGTTGATTGCATAAAATTTTCAACTTACGAGTACATTTGCATATTTATTTTATTAATTGTAGCAATCATTGCAGCACAAGTAGGACATTCACCAAAGCCCACAGCCATATTGCAAGCACATAACACACATACATATGCATAACTACATACATATATATGTACATATATATGTATATATGCCGTTGCAGTCGTAAATAAAATCGTGGATACTGTGGTCACAGTGGTCAGTGGCATGCAACATCAAAGCTCAATGTTGTAACAATGATAGGCAATGATGCGAACACGCACAAATACAGATACAAGTGCATGCATGCACACATACAAACAACCGCAAAGTATATAAATATCAGCTTCACTTACATCAGTACATATATACATACATACATATGTATATATATGGTAATATATACATACACACATATGTATACTTCCACTCCGGGCCAACTGCAGTGAGACAATAAAGCCCCAGTCCAACAACAGTTGACCAGCATGAGCGGCAAGCATGAATTCACTTGTATGAGTGTGCGTGTATGGACGTGGTTTTGTTTGTATTTGTTTGCACGCACACATATTGCAGTGCTGCATATTGGTGGTTTTACAATTGTGTGGCGTCTCAGCTGCATAGGCTCCGGTCAATTGGTTAACTTAACAGATGGCAGTACAGCGCTACGTATACAACACACACACACAAAGTACAAAAGTACACACATACTCAGTTGCATTGCCTGCAACAGCCATATGGCAATGTTTGCATATAGCCAAGTTCTTGTTGTGCCACAAAATGTTGCATGCGCGTCAATTGAAATTAGCATACATTCCGTTGCATGCCACCAACTGTTGGCCGCTCGTACAGTATGCTTAATATCATCATATGGGTCTATTCGGCAGCAAAATGGTGCCGCTTCGCGCTCACCTCGTTGCAGTGATCGGATTAAACATGGTAATGAAGTAGTCAAGTGCGGTCAATTTCAAGCCATTTTTCGCAGCCCATTCACCACTACATTTGCGCAGCATTCATTTGCGCACATGTATACGTTAGTGCGGTTTTCAATATTGCAACCTCAATTGTTGTGTGCATGCGTGTGTATGTGTGCGGTAGTGATCGTGTAAATTTATTTGAGGGCAAAAGGAATGCAATGAATTGTATTATAGTATTTTCCGCGTTTAATTGTAGAAAATAGGTTATGCAAATTTATGTCAGCAGTCAATAAACCACAGAACACACGTTGGTATTTTAGCAAGACTTAAAAAATTTAAAAATAAAGTCTAAAATTTGATTTGATTCTTTATATAATTACGGTCCACATAGGTTCCACATTAATATTATTTATAAATTTGATCATCAAAAAAGTAGCTTTCACACTACTAACTTTTAAAACTATATAATTTGTGATATATGTACAAAGTAAATAATTAAGATATCTTTTTAACTTTATGCTAAAAATATTCATGTTTCACACAGGTTCCACAAACTGCTATTTTGTAAGATTGTTCAACTTGTGTTATGTACACAAAGTTAAACTTTTTGCTAGTAAATTTACATTCCACATAGGTTCCACAATTTGGTTTTGTAGGCTGAATTATTACTGTTATAAACAAAATAAAGTAAAAATTTTGGTTACTTTTGTTGCATATATTTGGCATTCCACATAAGTTCCACATTTTTTCGACTTTTATTTACCCTGTGTAATATTCTCGTCATTAAGTGAGCGTTGGTTATGCTTTCTGCAATTTTTTGTCTCGTTCCACATTACATCCACATAAGTTCCTCACAATTTTCCACACCATTATTGCATTCTATGTATTTTTGTATGTTCTTAGCAATAAAAATTCTACAATTTTTTCTTGCTTTTATTACATTTTCCTTCATTTTCATTAGCTTCCCTCGTCGCTTTGACCATATGTACATTGCAGCAATTACTGCTCCCAAAATAAGTGCTTTACTTTTTGTAAACCTTGTTGTAATGCATTTTTTTCGCTCTCATGTCTTCGATGTCGCACCAAGAGTAGCTGTGCGACGATTTCTTACTTCAAAAATTATTTCAATAAATCAACTTTATATTTTTAAATTAACAAACTTCTGATAACACGCAGTATACTCCTACGCAAAAAATTCGGCGAAGTAGTGGCGTATACCCACTAACGGGGTATGTAAAAGCAGGACTGTTTAAGAACAGGGAAATATGCTGCATTGGCGCACAAAAAGTATGAAAAATTAGGAAACTTGCAACGAGCAAGTGCCAGAAACTTTGTCCGCTCGCAGAGATGTTTTGAAGGCGTCACCGCACCCTTCTACAGGCACGCTACAAACACACAACAGCAAAATACTTATAAATGGCCGCATACAGTATTTACCATACTTTTACTGCTATGTAATTTCGCATGTTCGCTGATAACCCCAAAAAACATGACCATTAACCCGGCAAATGTGCGACGCGAACTTCCAAGAATCTGCATTTTTTGTACCCACTTTTTTTTCGGCAACTACTTACTATTTCGATGATTGCCAGCAGTTTTTTGCGGCACTTTTTTTCTGCGTACTTTCGAAACTTTACTTTTGCGCAAAATTCCAGTGAGTTAATATTTTCTAATGTGCCACAATCCGTGACGCCCACACTCAACGCCGAGCGCCAAGCGACAAGCCTTACTGCAAGGGTGAGGAATGTGGAAATTTTCTCTTTTTTTTCGAAAGCTCCCTTGCTCTCGCTATGCGTCTTTCGCACTCTTGCCTGTGCATTAAATGCTTTAGCAAATATTTGCATTAATGGTAGAAATTATCAGCGTGCAGCGAATGTTTGGGGCTTGTCTGCATTTGGTTGCATTGCAGCGCAGTTTTTCCCATAAAAAATGCCAGCGCACGTAGTGAAAAAAAGTTTTTTTTTTTGTTTTTCTTTACTTCTATTTTCTTTTTATTTTGCTGTGGCCGTCAAACTTTTCGCATTTGCATAAGAATTGTGCGGGCATATGAAGAGGGTATGAGTGCTGGGATCTCACCACACGCTTAGGGGTCACATTCAATTGCGTTCAATGCATTCGGTAAAAATTTTTACGTTGTCATTTTGTGCTGCTGCGACTTTGAAAATTGCTGAGTTTCTCTTTAACTTTCGCCCTCACAATATTGGATGCGTTCCACCAGCGCGCGTCGGAACTTCAAGTATAAGCACACCCCTGTACAGTTGAAGAAAAGTGCTGCTTCAAAAATTAAATAAAAAAATTAAAAGAGGGCAAATTGTGTACCCGCGTACGCGAAGGAAATCAAGCTCTCGCAACCAATGCGGCGCCTAGAAACTTCCAGCGAAAAAGCGCATTGCGTATGATCATTTTTCTTCAGCAAATACAGCGTCTAACACTCATGCTGCGCAGCGCAATAAACGGCCATTTAAAATGAGAAAATATGTAAAAAAAAATCGCATAAGAAATTGCATTCCACAACGCACTTTCATGCAGAACTTTTGTAATAATGTTTGCTGGAGTGTCATTATTGTCGTTTCTCTTCATTTCCTTTCTTTTTTTTTTACCATTTTCAGTATTCCTTTTTTTGCACTTGAACTATGCACTCCCATTTTAAGCCATTTGCCATTTATAGTTTGATTGGAAAGTTTTTCTCCGACGCATCAATCGTAGCAAGTAAAGTTGACAGTGGAAAAAGTTGTTGCATCAAATTCGTGCCAAACATGTTTCAATATCACAAAAAAAATTTTTTTTGGTATGCTATCATATGTACTATCTATGGAAAACACAAAAAATTCAATACATTTAAAAAAAACTCAAAATACGTTCCACATGTGGGTTGCTTGGTTTTGAAATGAAACTAAATGTTCCACAAAAATTTATTGCATGATTAATTGTATGATTCAATATGGGAAGAGAATAATTTTGTGGTATAATATCTTATACGGCCGACACCAAATTCAATACCGTAGCCAACAACTTTTAAAAGAAAAAAATATGATCCACATGTGGGCTGCATGTGTCGATACAATAAATACAAAATAATCACGAAAATTTAAAACATAATATTTTTAGAGACTGGTTTGATATACATATTAACTGTTTCTAAGCAAAATAAAACCTTTTTCAAATTTTGTCTACATAGTCCACATAAATGTAAATAAAAATCACAATTTTAGTAAACCGTTTGCAGCACATCAAAACATGGCATAATGCAACATACGTATACTCAGTAAACAAAAAAAATAAAAATATGCATTGTGGAACCTATAACACAGTATGTCCCACAAACATTTTATAACATATGACATTGGCAAATAGTTATATTAAAAATAATGTGTAAATTTGTGGAAAATGTAACGTGGAACCTATATCGCAATACGTTCCACAAATATTTCGTAATATGCCATAGCAAAACTTATGTACGTTTAGAAATATATAAAAAATATGGTAAGCATTTGTTGTAAATTACGGTGTAGAACTTATATTGCAATATGTTCCACAAATATTTTTCTGTATTTTCCGTTAAACTAATACATTTCATGGCTGTTGAAACTAAATTTATTGTTTAAGAAAAATCATGTACATTTTAAGATTTTACAAATAAACTAAAAACACGTTTTCTTATCAAAGCATCTCAGACCAGTGATTTAAGCTTATACACCCAATTCGCAAAGCAGCGAGTTCCCCCTAACCTTAACCTTTATAACGCTAGCGGCTGACGTGTTTGTAGAAATTGTTGTTTTATGCCTCACCGTACAATATCCATTGCTCATTTATTAATTTAACGAAATGTCAATTTGAGACGCCCACTTAATGCATTGACATGAAATTCCACTTGTACACACGGGCCAGACTGACACATTCTCACACATGTATGCGTGTGTGTTCTATATAGCCTAGTATACTTACATACGATGTTTCAACGGAAGAAAATGTACAATTAAGCAATCAGGGTGTGAGGTGCGACAGAGATTTTACTATATTTAATTTCATAGAGGTTAGGGTAAAAGTGGTCAATAGGGACGACAACTAAATCCCCTTAAGACTAAATCAATTTTAGTCCGAAACTAGAGCTATCCAAAGCTTGTTTGCTTATTATCTTCCACTATAATGGATTTTAGCTTGATCTAACGATGTGTAGTTAATTTTTTTAATCGTATATCTCAACAGTCTCATGAATTCTTAGTCCCTCTCTGTTCAGTTTCTTCATTTCTTTATCCATCTCTATCGCTGTATCCAGCTCTCTATATCCCTCTCTATCAATATCTCTATTTCTATATTTCTATATCTCTCTTTCTCCTTTTATGAGCTTATTTTCCTATATAAGTGCACTTAGCTCTCTTCTCCATATATCTAGCTCTCCGATTAATCTCGGCACATCTGTGGAGGCTAACTAGATTTATATGTGCCCCTCACTTTCACACCCTCTCGTCATTTTCCCAGCACACATCATATATTATATGTTACGTCTTAACGCATTCCTCGCTGCATTATCATATTTTCTTTTAACATTTTCCACTCTCCTTAGCTCAATTACCACAACGTAAGTATTTCCTTAAGTGAATAAGTAAAATTTAGTTTGTTATTTGTTGATTTCTTGCCTGCAACTTTCAAAACTTGCGTTATGCAAGTGGAATGCAGCAATGGACAGTTATATGTTGCATTTGTGCTTGCGGCTGGTCATCAATGCCGTCAATGCCACATATTTGTTGCAAATTATGGCAGATGTTGCTGCTTCACAAGTTCTGCTCTTGTCGCCGCTTCGTATTTCTTTATCTGCTTGTGCGGCTGCTCTTGACAGTTCTTGAATGTTGTCAACTTTCTTGTTGTTGTTATTCTTTTTTGTTGCTTTATAATTATGATTTGCTTTGCTTTACTTTTTGACTTTGGAAAGTGAAGTATTTCTAGGCCTCGGGTGCCACAGTGAACAATGGAAGCACTGTGCTGCCCTGGCCTTTTGGTGTCTCTGATGTACATAAGCGGGCAATGATGAAAGCTTTAGTATTTCTTTAAATAAGTATCTGCGCTGTTTAATGGTATTTTAAGTTCTTTAATATCGGAGAGAAGTCTTAGCCCTTTGTCTCACATTTTTAAAGATTTTTAAAGGCAATTTTTGAAGTACTATAAAATAAAATATAATATTGCTTATATATGTATGTTTATGTCAGTTTCATCGACTTAAGCCAGTTATTTGTTCGTTTCCACACTTAAACATTTTCATTTAGTTTCTTTATACCGAATATTATTAAAATTTTCGGATGATTTTCTATCAACTAAAAAAATTAAAAAATGTTTGCATCAAACGAACCCAGAGTCAGTGTCAGAGTCTTAAGCTTGAAGACGGAATTATGTATAATGCATTTTTTCAATAAGAAGACAACAAAAGTTAAAAAGATTGAAATTTCGAAACAGCAAATATGAAAAACTTATATTTTAAACTGAAAGCAACTGAAAATGTTGCTAGCAACATGTTGCTGAGACAAAAGGTTTTAAAGAAAGCAGCAATATTATTAAAATCCTTGAAGTATTAAGTTGAAACAACAACTACCCAGCTTATTTTAGTAACGTGTGTATTAAAAAAAAAAATGCTACAAAAACAACAAGTTGTAATACTAAAGTTGCCCTCACTAGAAATCCTAATATTATACATCAGCAGTGCAGCAGAATAACAAAAAATTCCGCATGCGCACAATTAAAAAAATTTTGAGAAATTAAATAAACGGCATTACAATAATATCAACCAGCCGGAAATTTATATAATTTTGGCCGTTTACCGTTTTTTGTTTACACCATTGCTTGCCACACTTTTACTTTCCAGCTTGGACGGCAACGCGGCGCTGTGATTATTGTTATTATTATTATTATTGTTATTATTATTGCGGTTTTCACATTGGTTGTTGCTGTTACCACAACGGTAGACACACACCCATGCACATATGCTGTGATATATATTAATTTGCAGCATGCCACATGGCTTTCATTCTTAATTATCAAGAGTAAAAACGAGCGCGAGTGTTGCTGTCCAACTGGCGCGCTGTAATACCACCGTATATGTGTGCATGTCTATATAAAATATTTTATTATGTATGTGTGCCAACAACAAAGTATCTGTCTGTCTGTTTGACCGCAGCCACAGCCGCAGTTAGCGCCAAAGTGTCTATAAATTTAACTGCAACTGCTGCATGCAACATTTTGCGCAGTTTATTTTCGTTTATATATTATTTTCAAATTTTTTCTACATGACTTTTCATACATACATATATGGCCTTATCTCTTTGTGCTCATTTTCGTATGTGTTATGTGTTTATGCAACATTGTATGTTTTTAGCTGCATTTGTTTTCTAAATTTAGCTCTCTTAATGCTGATGCAGGAATTTGTGTGTGTGTGTGTGTGTATTCCCACATGTCACTTCTAATTGCGAACAGCAACACTTTGTTGCACATTTGCGCTATCTATCTGCGGTGTGGTTTCAACCAACTGTCAGTCACTCAACTAAAGTTTAGCAAACAGAGATTTGTTGCATGAACATATACAAATATATAAGTGGTTGCTGTTTGGAATTTCTATTATGCCTTATGCCCAAAATAAGTAAGTCTCTGTTTCTAACACTAACTCAACCGCACTTCACTCTTACCTTTTCTGTAATTTAAATTATTATTTGAGTGTCTTAAAAGAGAGTTCACTGAACTCAAAAACGGGAATTTAAAAATTCACTCCTTTGGAAGCGTCACTAGATAAATCTCCAGCTTATTTCATATTTTGAGTAAGCGACGAGTTGTGGTTTTCAAGTAAAATACAAAAATTTAACATACATCAAGGCGCAATTTTTCTAATATAAGAATTTACAGCCGAGGAAGCAACATTTTAAAGTTTATTTCGTATTATCAGTAAGCAGTAGTGTTAACGAATGTTGGGAATTTTGGTTAAAATATTAACTATCAAACATATAGCATAAATGTTGGCGTATTTTTATTCTTTGTTCACTATTTCGCTTTTGCAGGAAGGAATTTGACTCTCCGTCAAATCTATGGCCGACCTCGTTTTCTAGGTGTTCTTGAGAAAAAATTGAAAATTGTGACATGCCTGTAGGCGTCATGTAGTATTCAGCCTATTATTTTACTGATCCGGCATTTTTTAAAGTGCTAAGTCCACTGCTTTTCGCGTTCAGTTAACTCTAAGTGAACTTTCCTAAAATACAAAAATTTTAGCATACCTCCAGGTGCTGTTTTTGCAAATTACTTTTTCCATACAAATTGATAATTTTGTTTCAGCTTTTTAGTTATTCAGACATCTTTTAGAATTTTACATCACTAAGTTTAAGCGGATTTTGTTTAAAATCACAAATTATTGTCTACCGATAGGCGTTACTATTTCAACGGATTCTTATTACAATTTTATGACATAGAATTTTTACTTTGAAATTCATTTACCTTAGCATATCTAGTGGCGTCTATTTTTAGAACAAAAATGTTTTTCTGAAAAAATTTTTATTTGACGCAGCTGTTATTGCAAATTTCACATAAAATCGGGACATGGGCCAATTCACTAATGTTCAGTGTAAAATATTTTTTTCAACAACTTTATGGTGGAAATTAAGTTTGTCTACACTCACCGAAATCCTAATTTCAAATTAAAAAGGATCTAACATACATATACATATATACTTTCTCGTCTTTCGCTAGCCACACTGCAAGACTATTTACCTCAATCTCTGCATTGAAAGAACACAGCAGCCTGCTTATTGTCAACTGCCACCTGCCACTCAACGCCCGTACACTCGAACGCCTCAACTAAACCGGTCATATGCCATGTATATTACTATTACTTGCATATTTTCCCTTCCACTTCGTGTTACTTTTAGGCTCTTTGTGCCAGATTTTCCACAACGCCGCATCCGCTGCAGCCGCAGCCGCAACCTCAACCACAGCCAACGCTATCGGCTGACTTGCAACATTACCGTTTTGCAGCACAAGCTGTCCGACTGCCAACTGCAGGTTTGTACGGCTGACTATTCGGTTGCTTGTCTGTCTCCTCGCTGCCCTTCGTGTGGCAAGAAAACATGTTTTCGGCTACTGGTTGCTGACTGACGGCCTGTCGTTTGTTGCATGTTGACTGCTGATTTCTGCTCTCACAGCTCAAGTAACTCAAGCTGTTGCTGTTGTTCTTATTATTTTAGCATTTTTTTTTTGGTTTTGTGTTTTTTTCTGCATTATGAATTTGTCGCTGTTATTTGTGATGTGCTTACTCATCGTCATTGTGAGCATTTCCTTTCATTTTCTTTTCGTTGGCTACTTTCATTACCTCCGAGCGCTCACTTGGACTTAAGTGAGTTTGTTGTTTGTTTGGGTTGTGTTCATTCGCGAATACCTCTTTCATGGCACCTTTTGTTTCCCTAATTGCTACTATTATTTGGGCTGGTATTATTTCGTTTGTTTCCATTAAAGTACTGTTTTCTTTCTGTTAACAGTTAATTATAGTTGTTTCGAGCGGTTAACGAACACTAAGTTCGAGGGCAATTTATGAAAGTTGAAGGTGTCATTTAGAAGGTAATTAGAATCTAAAGAGTTTACATTTAATATTTATTTCATATTTCGAAAACAGAAAACTACACACTAAAGGATAAAATCTACCATAATTAAAAGTTAATTTATTTAACATGTTCCGCACAGAACTTTTCATAATTAAATTATACTTTAATACCTGAGCACAAATAATTACAAGTGTTTAAAAATGTAATACGTCCCACATATGTTCCACCGAAAAATTATGCTGTTATTACAAGAAAATAAATTTTGTTTCTTAAAAAACGGGATGTAGAGGATAAATTTTAGGTTCCACATTCCATCAAAATCCACATTAAAAATGACAATACTTCTGGCTGGAGTAGGAAAGGTTCAGCAAACCCAAAAAAAAAAACTGACTGCTCAGACAATCCACATACGTTCCACTTCTAAAATATAGTAAATTAATTTCATGAATGTTAAATATGTTCCAAAAATACTTGAAGATTAACCACATTTTTTATAAACGGGAATTAAATGGTAGTTTTTAGGTTCCACATTCAACCAAATAAAATCCACATGATAAAATTTACGTCTACTTCTTGCCTTATTCCAAAAGGTCTATCGAGTTGCAAGTATTTAGTTGTCTGAACATTCAATCCACATAAGTATCACTTCCAGAAATGTAACTTATTAACTTCACGGTCAAAATGGCATGCACCTTACACATTATTTTTAAGTGAAACCCACCTATTGTGCTGATTTATTTAGTTTGTCTACATAAAAAATCTGCATTAAATTGCTTGAAGGCAAATTTCAGCAATCTTTCACAAGTTATTGCAGAACAGCAAAGCAGACACGTACAAGCCAACATATTTTAATATGAAGCTTTGTTGAGTAGCGGGTGTCGCACAGAGTTTGCTTGCGGCGACACTGAGGCGCCCATACCCTTACATAAGCCACGTTATTCATATATGAATCTTCATGTGTTGTAAGTGGGTATACAATACATAATATATATGCTCTGAGCACATGAGTCTACTTGTCAAGCTTCTATATATATTCCAGCACTATATGTCGTCTCGCATTGTCGCCACTTCATTTTCCGCTTGCAACGTGTCATTTTCATGAATGCAGCACATTTCAAGCAGCCAGTTCCAGCGTGCGCGCCTTCAAATATGCCACATAAATAGTGGCAACGAGAGGTAGTAATATAAGAAGGGCCATAGATTTCACTAAAAAGAAATATATTGAGAGTTTCCCTCGGTACATTGTGTAGAGCGCGCCAGGCGATCATTGTGCGCGCATAGAAAATGGTTTTGGGTAGTTTAAGAAGATTCAAACCCTGCTACCCTAAACGTAATACACTGGCGGGGTTCAAGAGTACATTGTCAACATATTTACAGTGTGATCTAACAAAATTGCAACAACCTGTTTGTCGCTCCTGCTGACAATAACTGCGAGCTAAGTCGTTCAGTAACAGCAGCAACAACAACAGACAGAGTTACCGCCGAAGGGAAGAGTTGGAGAAAAATAATAAAAAAATATGTTGAAATAAGTCGAAATAAATCCATTGTAGTGGAAAATGTTGAAAAATTGCAAACAAAGCAGCAATAATAGCATAAACTTTATCTTCAGCTTCCTTTGCGGTCTCTACATGCTACTCCACATGGTTGCTGCGGCTGCTGTTGCTGCGGTGGCTTCGAATGTTGTCTGCTGTCGACACTGAAGAGTGTTGTGGGAATTTTGGCAGCGCTGCGTTGCGGATTTGAAACATGAAAATTTCATTTAGCATTTACAACTAAGTAATATGTATACAAATAAATGAACAACAACAAAAATATAATCAACAACAAAAAACTAAAATAGTAGTAGATCTGGCCACAGCGCTGACAGCTGAGTCGTTGAGCGTCTAGAAGCTTTGCGCAAGTTTTAGTTGAAAAGTAAGTGGCCCAGGGAGTCGCACACATACTTATGCAGATAATGAATTGCTTATTTTAGCAATTTCGGTTTCACGCCCTTACAGCGGCAATAAATTATGTTTTTTTGTTTTTGTATTTTTTAAGGCGAAGTGTGTTGAGTTAAACACTATACTGTTTTTAGGGTGGATTATATTTGATTTTATATGTAAACTAGAGCTCTCTATAGCTATAAAAATAAGCATGAGCGTTAGAGAAATTAATTTTTCTTCTTACTAAGAACCAACGGAATCAATATAAAGTTAACTTCCAAATTCCACATTAGACAACAAAATGTCTTTAAGAATGCAGCGTTGCATTTGTGGAAGCGCAACGAAGTATAAATAAAATTAAATATTTTTTAAATGTGTTCCACATACATATGTACATATGTTCCACAACAAATTTCGTTTTGCAAATAAATTTTATAAAAATATTTACTTGCAAGCATAAAACTGCTATAGAGAATTATGTTCCACATTTTTAGTTATTACTTACCACATGCAGCGACTGTACCGAAGACTGAAACGAAAGTAATTTTGAAAGAATCGGCTTATGTTTCACATACAATTCACATTAAAAACTTGTATGTTTATAAAAAGCTATACTGGATTTCGTAACTGAGATTCCGGCCAATATATTTGCCTACAAACAACGAGTTGCTGTAAAAAATTAATGTTTCACATTTTTGATCATTACGTTCTACAAGTTAAACTTCGCTGCTATTCAATGCCTGTAACTAAATCGGAAATGCAATGCATGCCGGATAAATTTGGTTATGGTCCACTTAAGTTCCACATTCAAAAAAACGTTTTCAAGGGAATTTAATGGCGAACTGTGGTTTCTGCTAATATTTTTATTACTTTTGACCGATATTAATGTTTGTTCTCATTAAAAATATTTTTTTTATGTTATATTTTGAGATACTGTAAAGTGTTTATTATATTTGGCAACTGAGTTAAAAAATAATAATTTATTTACACTTTTTTACTTAGGGCTGTCATATCTCAAAGCATTTCTGTATTATCCCAATGTAGTAAAGTATTTTGCTTTTCAAAAGTTGTATAGCTCTGCTGCCTTACAGATTTTTTCATATAGTGCAGTACATGTTTTCTAACATATTTAATATTTTTTGTCGCCTTATCATATATACTATGTGCATACAAATATTCATTATATATAGTATATATGCCCATCGACCACGTACTTGCATTCGCCAAAGAATTTTCCTCAATTTGCTTTCTTTCAAATGCTTGTTTATTCTGCTCTAACTTCTCTTTTTGCTGCATGCCTCAACAATATTCCACTTATCATCAACATGACATTAGGGATTCTCATTTTGATTTTCCATCGAATGCAAAAGCGGCCAAGACATGCCAAACGGATGATAGAAAATAAGAGCAAAATAGCAAATATATAAAATTCAACTAAATAAGAAAGTAAGGAAAGTGCATGCCACAACTAAAAAGTGCTAACGGTTATTGGGTGTGTGGAAAGTAGTGAAAGCAAAGTGCACACACACAAGCTAACATTTGTGTGCCGCATGTGGCCGCAGACTGCGCCATTATTTTGCCGCACTCACACTCACACACATACACAAATGCTTACTTATGCTCTTCTGCTTATGAACATACGTAAGCGCATAAGTACCAAAGTACGAAAGTATGCATGTAGTGCTAAGTGTATGCATGCTTGTTGGCATTTACGAGTACATGTTTGGAATAATTTGATTGGATGTGACTCCAGGGAACTTTGCTGGAACTATTTGTGTTAGCGCCACATAGCCAGCGTCAATACTAACTAACGGAGAAGAAAAACTAAGAATACAAACAAAAAACCCGTAGCGCATAACAACGTTACAACTACAACAATAAAGCGCATTGCAGAAATGTGAGCACTACTCGAGTTGATATGCTCGAATGCTAACGATTGCTTACTGCAGATTTTTTCTTTTCAAGAATTTCCCAACATTTCTTTCCTTTCCTCTTTCTTGCTACTTACATCTCTGCTTGCTTACTTCTACCTTTTTTTTTTTGTTATTCACTCAACATTGCTCATCTAGTATGCATGCATACTTATGCTATTGGATTTTCGCTCAGTTCTAGCTGAGCATGGCGTTTCATTTATTTTCTTCACTACTTTTGAAAATTCATCTGTTCCTCTACAATTTAGTTGGAGTACTCTCCTCACCCGATACTTAGTGAGTCGCCGTATGCCGTTGTGCTTACGAGCTTTTGTCCCATTATGGCATTGTGTGCTAACTGTTGTTATTTTTTGTGAAAAGCATTGTTGTCGATTTGCAATGCCGCAGCACAAATAATCACACACACATACATACACTCTCATATGTACATGTAATACTAGACATCCTTAGTATCCTGCGTGCTACATACAGTACGAGCTCGTCTTTTTAGCTGCTCATCTGCTTAGCATGATTGCTCTTGTTGTTCATTTGCCAGTCAAATCGTGCGCACAATGGCTTATATATACAGTAAATATGTAAGTAAATACAAGGAGGTTGTGTTTATTTAGCATCTTACTTATGTATGTACTATATGTATGAAGAAATGCAAATTTTGTACTGTCTTAATGTAAATCATTTTTCTAACGCCTTATCACCGCGAGCGTGTCAAAACGGAAAAATACTTTCTTCCGAAATAGGTCGATTGCTCAAAAATTGATAAGTTGTGTGCACATATTTATTTTTTCTAACATACGATCCACTTACGTTCCACTCCTCTAAATTGAGTTTAAAAGTATATTTAAGCGCAGATATGCATTAAAATACAAGAAATATGAATTTTTTCACACTCGTTTTATTTGGCCGCCTTAGGCCTAAATTTTTGCTATTGAAAAATTGCTGAATTTTCTGTTAACCTTTTTTATCTTTTGTTAAAAAACACATGTATATATATAATCCTGTATTTGTGTTTTATTTAAACTATCTGAAAGTGAGTTGCTTACATTTACGTTCCACACTAAATTTAGCAAAATTAATGTGCCTTTGCAAATGATTCCTCTTCTTATTGACAAAAATTCGCTTTTTGCTATACTTACGATCCACATGTTTTATCTCCAAATTTAACAATAATATACTTCTCCATATTGTATAAATACTCCCCTGCAGTATTTGCAATTGTCTCTAACGGCACTCATATATGTACATACATACTTCCTCCAAAACCGTTCAATTATGGTCATGCATTAGTAATTTGAATACCAGAGGAGGCGCATCCTGTAAAATTCCATTGGAATTCCCGTAAAAGTAATTTTTAAGATTAATAATGATTTCGGCAAATTTCCCGAAATCTTTGTTGAGTAAAAAGTTTTTGAGCCCACTTCATCCAATTGGCCAATTGCCACTTCACAAACTTATGCTTTAATTCCGTGCATGAACTTTTACAAAACTTTGACACAAGTTCACTTAGGCCACGACTAAGTTCAATAAATTTGGTTGTATTAACATTTCCCGCTACAAGTAAATTAGCATGCCTACATATACATAGATAGCGTACCAAGTATGTATGTGTGTGCTGATAATTTATTCATGTTTGATTATTTGCGTACACGCGGGCGAGCGTGTCATCCATCCACAGCGGAAAAGCGCAAGTAATTTTTGATTAATAGCGCGCAATAAAAGCGAAAACACTAGCTTTAAAACCATACTCCCTGCATGTTATCAGGGGCAGAGCAGCCCTTGCTTAGGACACTTTGATTTGGCTTGCCTCGGCAAAAAGTCTTATAACAGAAGCTTAACGAAAAAAATCTATGTAAACAAAGTGACAGCACAGAAGTATGAAAAGAAGCACAAAGAAATGTGAAAAAGAAAAGAAAACCGAGACAGCAAGGTAAACACAATTTTGAAGTACTTATTTGTAAAACTTATATAACGGTAGATTGTAGTGGTCGAGGGATGCTTTTTACATTAAAATATATTAAGCAAACTTTTCTCATGAAGTTTGATAGGACAAATGTAAAACATACTGGAAGATATATTGGATATCTTATTGATTTGTTAGCTGAGCTTAGGATACATATAATATAAAAAAGGGACACGAAACTTTCTAAAGCAATACCGGGGTCATCTGGATAACACGGATATGATACATATATTTCAATGTAAAGAGATGAAAATCAATGCTGAAGATAAATTACATCAAAATAAACACGTTTTACATATAATCCACATACGTTCCACAACTAAATTTACAAAAAACTGAATATGAGTGAATGCTATTTTGCTATCAAATAAAATACCACTTATTTTCATATATTTATGATCAAACACAATACGTTCCACAGGCAGGAAGTTTAAAGTTTAATTAAATTATTTTGGTATGGGCTTCACATACGTTCCACACTTTAACGAAGATAAATTTAATTGAATTAAGGATGTACTCGTATACTAAAAAAAGATAAAATATAGATATTCTTAATATCATAAACATAATATTTATAAGAACAATTGATGTCATGCAACATGCAATAAAAATTTCTCGCTCCGTCAGTTAGGATACCACAGTATTGAGAAAGATTCAGTAGCAGTTAGCAATATATTACAAAGTCAAACCACGTTTTGGATAATAAAAACTTTGGCGAATTCTTTATATTCCTACCGCAACGGAAAACAAACAGTCTTCACCTTCAGGACCCACTCCAGGGCGCTCACCAAAAGTTCATTTGTCGTCGACAACGCTGACGATGGGTGATCACTAGACTTTTATTAGACAAGCGTTAGTGCCGTAGCCAAAACAACCCGATAATGATTTGGTAGGCAGGGATTTGGCTGCAGGAAACGAAATAACAGTAATGCTGCAGACGGGTTCGTAGTTGGCGACGTTGTGGCGCGTCTAAATCTTTGAATGCCGCCAAAATGATTCAGCAGCGAAGTGAACCAGTATGTAAACAGTCAGTACAACCAGCCAACGAACCATAGAGAACAGCACGAACTGGCTGTCTAGTCGTTGAAAAAATTTATTTGACAATGCATGAAAAATGTATGCGCATGTGGCTGAGTTGGGATAAGCTATAAGTTGAAAGAAATAAATTCGTAAGAAAAAAGTTGCCAAATTACTGTACACATTGGTATGCGCATACGTATGTTTGGTTAGGCAGTCACAACGTGATGTGGCTTGAAATGCTAGCCAAAGTATACATAGCGTTAAAGTGCTTTTTTCTTGGCGTCTTTATTGAATAGCGAAGGAAAGTAAATGCTGTGCCACAGCGACAATATGGCGGCAGATATTGAAAAGAAATAGTTGAATGAAAATTGGAAGGAGCAGTACAAATATCCGAATTTGTTAGGCAAAAATTGAAATCATAATTTTGTTAAACGACTTTTGCTGGTTCAATAAAGGTTGTTAAGAACATATTTTTGAGCAAAATGGAGCAAATAAGTTAAGTTCCACATACATATATTCCACACTGATATAAACAAAAGTTATGAAAACTATATCTTCAGCAGTAATATAACATGAAATTTATAATTTTTAGAATAAAAAAATTACAATCCACTTACGTTCCATAAATTAAAAATGCTAAAATTACGTTTTTATCCAAATTCATTACTCAAAATATATTTTCTTAATTTATTAATGAAGATTATCAGTACTGTAACATAAAGCAACCATGAAATATTCACACTACACCATAAAATATTCATACTACATAGAAAACATTCAAAATCAAACTTATTAATGTCTTCCACAACATCATTTCGCAGTGCCAAAGAATCGTATTCAGCATGTTTGCATAAATACATTACAGTAACATAAAACTTATTTTTGCAAATGACTAGAAGTATAGAGTGCTAATATAATAAACAAAATAAACATAAATAACGGTATATGTAGATGCACACAGCAAGAAAGAAAAACTCTCATTAAATAAGTAGCTGAAGAGCAAAAAAAGCTTATTGCAAAAATAACTCGCAATAAAAATGTAAGCTGCAAATAAAAGCAAAAATCAGGCTTTTCACGCATACCAGCGCACTAATCCAACGCATACTTGGAGCCAGCAGTCGCGTATCCCTTTATTGATCTACTATTGTGCATTGCCGCAGAGTTAATATCGCAATTTCCCAACTTTTTCCGGCAATCAGAGCGGTGTGTTCCACGATACGGGAAAGTTGGGGCACATGGAATGCGTTGCAGCCACAAGTTGCTTTTTTGCGTAAAAATTCCGACAGCAATAAAAGCAACACCAACATCAACAATTGTGCTGAGTCGAAGTACTCGTACTGCTGCCCCGTCAGACAAGCCCTTCAACTTTCTTGCTGCTTTTGTCATTGCTTTTTTGTTTTGTAATTTGCCGTTGTTTTTGTCGTTTTTGTTTTTGCCGCCTGCATCATTAATTTCGAAATGTTTTTGGCGGCAAATTCCTTTAGCACTCGACTCGACACCCACCTACTTTCACGCTTCTTGACCAACTGCGGCGCGGCAACGATGCCAACGGGCAGCAGTAGCAACAACAACTCGCTCAGCTCTGCCGCAAGCAGTCGCCAGTAGCACGCTCGCTGGTTGTCGGCTGTGAAGCTGGGGTTGGGAGTGTTGTGAAAAGCGAAAACTTTATGATTGCCATTCATGATAAGGATAATGAACGCGATAGCTCTTTTTTCTGATTTTCTTCAAACAGCGCCGTTGTTGTTTTTTGGAATGTCTCATTTACTTTGTTTTTGTTTTCAGTTTTACTGTGCGCTGGCTGGCGGAGGAAAATTTATTCATTGACGATTGAGTTCAGGGTTCAACAGTTATTGAGTTCTCGCATTACACATCCCTTTACTTGCCACTTCCACACTCACATAAACAGACAGAGACAAACGCTTCATTTGTCGTCCTTTGGTCGCACTCCTCATTCGAGAGTAATGAATATTTATTTACACAAGAGAGATTCCATGCAGTTCATTCTTGCCAACAAAAACACTTGACATAGAGTTGAGCTGGTCGGCGCTGCCGCGGACCGCCAGCATCCAGCATGTACATACTTCTGTCTTTCGATCTTCGACAGTTCATTCCTTTCTCCCATTTCACTTATTTCTTTATTATTGTTGTTGTTATTGGCAATTTCTTTGTTTTTATTTATTTTCTTTTTATTTCAACAATTTCGCCAGCCATTTTCTTGTGTCGTATCGTTTGTGGAATTTATTGCTGCGCATACTTTTTGGTGACTGCGGAATTTCAAGAGCAATTGACTTCGGGCATAGCAGCAACGACTTCGAGTTATAGAGCGTCACACACACACACACAGACACCGGCAGGAGTATGGACTAAACAATGCTAAGACTATGGGGTTTTCGGCGGGTTTAAGGCGGCTAAAAAGTACTTTACAGCATTTACGACCCTGTCAACGCAACCCAAGCCATCTGTTTGTTTATGTATATACATACATACCTACATATATAAGCCTTAACGCACTTCCGCTTAATGGCAGTCAAGCCATTATTGTGTTGCTTCATAAAAATGTGGGTGTCGTTTGCTTAATTTGTTGCCGCAAATATGCATTAAGTTAGTTCCAAACTTTATTACGCGGCATTACAGCAATGCTTAAGATGTTCAAAGAGCAGTTAATTAAATAATTTAAAACTTCCTTTTATTAATTGTCTGAAAAAAATGCTTACTCAGAGACACATATTAAAATTATGTTATTATAGGTTTTAGTAAAAAATAATAAAAATTATTTAAAAAAATACGATGCACATTCATTCCACATCAGCTCCACGTCTTAAATTGTCACAGTGTGACATATCGGTAAATATTGCAATCAAAAAGGTCAAAGAATAATTATTGAAATACAATCGACAAAAATCCACATATGTTCCACAGCTTAATTACATACAAAATTAAATTTTCCAAAACATTGTATTGAAATTTTGTCAAATCAAGTTAAAATGTGAAAGAGTTCCTGCATATGAGTACGGTATTGTTTATATAAATACTGTGGATAATGACAAATAAAAGGCATGTATGAAATTACAATCCACATATGTTCTACAACATATATTTTACTGAAATTGCATATTAGCATTTTTTACTTCGGTAAAAGTATAAAACAACGATAAGCTTTCATCACACCTTATAAATACCACGGTACAGAATAAAATATAATAAAATACGCGTCGTAGCACCAAATTTAAAGTTTATGTTTACTTAAATATATTATACTAAAGTGCCCCACGTATTTGATGTTGCAAAATTGCTTGCGGTAAAGTTTCATTTCCTTTCATAATACACTTTACTACCATTTTCCGACGCAAACGTTAAATAAATTTCCATTACTATTAAATTATTTGATCCCAATGCGCTTATACGCTAAATCATGCCAACAACACTTTCCGATCACCAACAAATGACTACCTTCCTGCTGTGCGTACATAAAAAATGCAATGCCTTGCCACCACCAGCGCCGCTATCCACTACGCAAGCTGCTGCGAAAAAAAGCGAAAATGATTTGCTTGAAGCGCCACATTGAATTCCAATTAAGTTTGTCCTTTGTCGCTATTAGGAAACTGTCAGCTGTATGAAATAACAGCTACTACCAAGCGACATGGCTGCCAACTGTCGCTGAAGCAGTAAAAAGTGCACGCCTGCTATGTTCTCGATAACCTTCAGCTGGCAGTCGTGATATATATACGTATATAGTGCAAATTTCCCTCACCCCCACTCCAACGTGCCGCCTTCATCGGTTAACGCGCCGTTATATTGCATACTTTTCAGCGCCACCACAATGATTTACACTTCAAAGCCACAACAGTTGCCGTTATGCCAAGGAAGGAAGTAAAAATCCTTTGAGACTAAGACTTCCGCACTGCTTTTGCCTTGCCGACATTGCCTGATTCAACATTTAACAGGCCGTACACACACTACTACCGTCATATCTGTACAGCACACATACACACCGCTACTTTCTTCTCCTGCATCTTTGGCTCGACATTGTAATTTCAAGTGCGCCAACTGAGTGGAATTGCAATTTTTCAATTTCTATGCTGACTTCCACCCACTTTGTTCTTCACACGTTCCACAATTTATTATGCCGCATATTCTCCAGTGGCGTCTGCATTATTTACGTGGTAGAGTTGGCGCACCGACTCCACTCCACTCGCATAGGCGGCGTTCGATTGTGAGTTGCGAATTTGTGCGCTGCCTTAGAAATGAAAGTATTGGCATAAATTATGTGGTGGCGTTGTAGAGGGTGCGCACATCCTTTGCAGCTAGATGCCACACCGCTCAACTGCTGCAGCATTAGATCAATTGATAATAGCAACATGTACTCTATATATTTGCGCTTTTTTTCATTTCCGCACTTTGACTGCTAATTTCACATTTCAATAGCCAAAGCAGCTAGCACGCGGCGAGCCAAGCGAAGACGTTGAGTGAGTGACTCAAGTGGCTGTGCGTTTCTACTTTGGTGGCTTTTTTTCGGGAAACCCTTTCTCTGTGGCTGCGGTCGGCTGTGTGTGGCATGCAAATGGCTTTGAGTTTTAATTAAAATGACGCTTTGCTGCTACTACCGCCGTCAGTGCTGCAATTGATGACTCCACACGTCTAAGCAACTGCTACCACAAGTGGGGGAGTGTCAGCGAAAACCATATTAAAAGACTGCGCTTGAGGTAAGGGTGAGTGGTTACAGTAGCGGAAGCTTCTGTGCCGTTAAAAAAATATGCGCACAAAGGCCTAAAAGACTCAAAAGCGACTTATGTAAGCCAACGCGGAAGTTCTAAGCAAATTGGCCAAACGCTCTTTTTGATCACTTTCATCACTTAACTTTAACGCTTTTTGTGCGCGTTTCCTTTTCAACTTCCACACCTTCTTGTGACGGCAAGTCATCGTCGTCCCACACACAAAGCCACATTATTGTTCAGTGTTTAGGAAAATTTGTAATCGCAGTTGAAAGATAAAAGATAAGTTACGCGCTTCACTGTGTTTTGTAGGGATGGTGGTATTGTTGTGCGGCGAAAGAAGAATCACCAATTAAACCGTTGAGTGATTAAGTGATCGAGTAGTGATTTGGGTAAGAACATACGGGCTACGTTTGATTGCGAAAAAAGTTCCGTTTGTTAAAAAAAAGGTAAATGAATACTAAGCTGAAAAGCAAATACTATTGATGACAAAAAAAAATTATTATAAGATCATAAAAAGTAACATTATAGCTAATTTGGAATAATAATTACCATATACAATTTTCCAAATATTTTCTAATAATAAATTTCTTTTTATTACAGGTACGTTTAATACACAAAGAAGCCATTAGTGCCTCAAAATCGTAAGTGAAATAACTTGGAAACAACTAAAGAACAAGATTAATAAGCGCACTTTAAGACTGGCATAAAACTAATTTGGGTAGGCTAAAAATGATACAAAAATTTATTTTTTGACTAGAAAGCATTTTTCACATAAAATCCACATACGTTCCACATCGAAATTTAACTTTGAAACAACTAAAAAATTAATATTTTATTAAATGTAAGGATTAAATACAAGATTAGAAAGAGGCCACACAAAATTAATAAGAACCGCACTTCTTTTAGATTGACACAAAACTAATTTTTTAATGCTAAAAATTATAAGAAACTTAGTGTTAAGCTTTTTCACGTGGAATCCATATACGTTCCACATATATTCCGTATCGCAATTTCACTTGGATACTACTAAAAATAAATATTTTATTAATTTTAAGAATATACAGTATTAAAAAAAATTGACATAAAAGTGCCGCACATCTTTTGATACTGACATAAAATTTATGATGGTTGCTAACAATAACAAATAAACTTAAAAGTAAAAAATATATATTTTGCTGCAATCGCGTTACGTTCGACATAGGTTCCACAAAAATTACTTATTTTTTAGCGCAATTTTTACCTTTTTTCTACATTTGTTTATAAAGATAGTATTTATCGTATATAAATTTACGTTCCACATATGTATATTCCACAATATCGAAAATTTTTGTAGATTAAATTTCGATCACAGTATAACCGCACATAAAACATTTTTAGTCATTTTACCACATTATTTCAGCTCTTTACAGGAAAATTCCGTGCAAAGTGCTTTTAACACACACACAATACCTTCAAAGCTTTTAATTACTGGCACACTTGCCGCCCAGCAACCCCTTCGTGTGCATTTAAGTTTACAACAAACGTTAATTTACCAATTAAAAACAAGTCAAATAATACATTATGCAAGCAACAAAAATACACGCCAAAAAGTAAAAGGAATAAACACATTTAATCAAATGAGCTTACATACACACAAAAACACGCGCACACACACGTAACAATCCGAGCGCGCACAAATCTTATTAAGATAACAAAAAGCGGCAACAACGTGTGGTAAGTACAAGCTGCGCGTATGTGTGCCTCTACTTAGAAATGTGAAGGTGTGCCAGTCACTGCCACCGCCAAATGTTGAATACATATTTTATTGTTGCTCGTGGCTGGCAATTTTAATGAAATTAACCTCACATTTTTCGACAAAGCCAACAATGGGCGCAACGACGATGCTTTTGTATAAATGTATGTGTGTATGTATGTACATATGTAAATTATACAACAACATTTACATATGACCTTAGTCATGCTTACGCGAGCGCCTAGCTGTATGCTCACGCGGCTTGTGTCTGCCTTGTGGTGGCAGGTAGCAATCAGCGAACGAGCAAGTCAGTCCGTCAGTGAGGCGCGAGAATGTAGCGTTGCTAATAAAGTGCCGCTTGACACGCGACTTTTTCTTGCCACACACTTGCCGCTTTTATGCTTTCTTATTTGCCATGGCAGCAATGAGGGCAGGTAAGAAACCGAACAAAAAATTGAAACAAACCATGTAAGTATATGTTTTTGCGCATACATGTATGCATGTGTATGTATGTGTGTGTGCTTGTGGCACCACTAGCTGCTATGAGTGGGTACTTCATGCAACCGCTAAGCCAATGTAGCTATTGTTTTAAATTATGCCAACCCTGGCTGTGTGGCGAGCGCACGCATACATATATACATGTATTTGCATAAATGAGTGTGCATTATATGGAATGTGTGTGTGTGCGCCACTTGAATCTACACTTTTTCACTTGTAAATGTTTGTAAGTGTACGAGTCGACTGCTTGACGTCGACTTGCAACCGGCTGTGGCATGCAATATATATGTAAACACGTACATATACATATTTTCCACGCTTACGTGCTCCAGCGCAGGCTTTGCCATGTGGCAAGTAAGTCGGAAATATTAGCCGCTTGCTGCAATTTTAATTACATGCAACCAACAATAACAACAAGTACGCGCAAAAGAAAAGCCAAATAACAAGTAGCGTACAAACGTTGGAAACGCAATGAAAAACACACACATACACAGTTACAAATGCAGCTGAAAGCAAGCAAAAGGGTTGCAAACACAAACTTGTCTTACAAGTGTAGCCTATTTACAGGCGCCTGTGCGCCCACACAATGACAATGTTGTTACAATGTTTCGGAAGTTTCGCAAATGAAAGCGCCACACACACACCGAAAGCAAAAACAACAAAAACACGTGAATAAAAAATGCAAAAAGACGGCCAGCGCTACTCGCTTCATAAATATTGACTTTGCAAAATGCAGTTAAATGCAAATATTTTCAAAGCGCACACAAACACGTGCGTACGGCACATGCACTACTTTACGTTCACTAAGTGCTGTTACGACACTTGTGTATATTTATGTACTCATATGTGTATTTACCGCGCTTTGAGTGTTGTTTATTCACGCTGAGATTGAGTTGAGTGCAACACACACTCACACATTTGTTTATTTAAATGCTAAATAGGCGTCAAGTTTTAGTAGATTAATTGTAGTCAGCGCGTAGCATGTTGCTGTATTTTTAGGAAGCGCACTTTTATAGATAAATAACGGAAATTGTTCATCTAAGAATAGCAAGAGCGGGAAATGGACGGTAATACATTTTCAATACTTTCTTTTTATAGAAAACCACTTGAAGTTCAAAGAATCCCAGAATATTGCGAATGAAATGAAAGGAAATTAATTTCATTAGATTTTTATTTTTTTTTTATATCATCAAAAGTGCTTTGTACGTTCAAAAGTTTCACCCTCAATCTTTTTCTAATTCTCCTGCATGCCATTTGAGTGCAAAATTCCACTAAAACTTACGACTAAGCGCTGTCCGAGCGCTGAAAAGTTAATGATGACAAAAAGCTTTCAAATTGTGAAAGCTTTTCCACATGCGAAAACTCCAATTTTCAATTTCATTTGAATAAAAAATTCTGCTTTAAACTTCAGACAACACTAAGAACTGTCCGATCGCCAGAAAAGTTAAAGATGACAAAAAGCGTTCATATTGAGAAGCGAAAGCTTTTTCTCACTTTTTTGTTGTATAAAGTGAAAATAGCAAAGAAAGATTTTTTTTCTAGAAAAGCTTACTCTTACTCTTTACCAATTGTATATTATACGTTTTTAATATGTCTACTCTGCAGTGAAATCAATCATAAACCTTTTTTTTATCTGAGTTAAAAAATGAAAGCTCTATAAGTTTCCAGAATTTGCTTCAACTGCTTGAAAAACTTTTGAATTGTTCCATTTCAGAAATTTAATGAAAAGAAAGGTCAAAGTATTATTCTACATAGGCATACATTTTTAACTGACTGACTTCGACTGACTTTCATATGAAATCTTTAAATGAAAAATTTGTTCTTTTACAAATTTCTTAGACTTTTGAACTCAGCAAAAGAAATAATCCTACCAAAATACTATCGTTAATTTCAGCTAAAAAATTAAAGCTTTACGTAAATCTCAAAACTCAAGTTATCTGCTGATAAGAGCTTTATTGGAAAGTTAACATAGCATAGTTATTTATTGGTGCCACTGCAAATTGTGTCATTTATGTGATGGAGTATATGGAACGTCTTAAATCTATAAGTTGTAGGCTCATAGTCAAGCTCATTAGCGTGAAAAAAAATTTTAAGTCAAAACTGAGCATACACTTTCCCCAACTAATGCTAAATTTAAAAAAAGCTTTTGTGAATAGTATTTCATAAAACTTATTATGTAATTAATATTTTCTCTATCGAAAAACTGTTAAATATTATTTGCTAAAGTTGACGAATGAAAGCTCTCACTGAAAGTTACGTCAAGTTTATTTGAAGTGAAATCTTGAAACTAAATTCTACAACTTGAATATTGCTCAAACCCCGTATGATAAACCAAGTATGAAAGCTGCTTTTTAGGTCGGCAAAGCTTTCACCCAAACGAAAGCTCGTTAAAATTTCAAATTTAGGAAATAACAATTAACTATAACTACCGCTGTAAAGGTTCATAACAAATATATAATAATGTTGTTTCGTTTAGCCGAAAGTGCTGTAAGAAGGGAAAGCTCGCTGAAAATTTTAAAGTTCTTAAAATGAAGATTTTGGCGATATTTAACCTCGAACACTATAAGTAACACAAATACAAATAAAATTAAATTAGCTATACATTAGTGACTGTTGCTGTTGTTATTGTGTCAAAAACGAAACATGACATAGCTAAGCGAGAAAATTAGACTGCCGAGCATATGACAGCGCAGCACAAGGGAGCATATGCTATACGGAAGTGCGCTGCTGAGCGAGCGTGGAGGCCCATAGCTTCACAATCAGATTTATGCTGGAGCACATGTGTTTACAATGTCTACTATACATATGATTACATGTTTATATATGTATATGCATATATGAGCGTATATATATCATGTACATCCATATGTATGAGGACACTAACACACACACGCTTAACAAACTTATCGAGGTAAATCCTTAACAAGGATTATTAGCAAAAAGCAAGCGAAAAATTTAATATTACCTGATTATGTGCGTATTATTTGGCCGTGACGTTGAGTGTGAACAAAGTAGATTGGTTGGCAAAGCCGGAAAAAATAAATACACCACACATGTACAAGTGTATGTGTGCTTGTGCGCTTGATTGCCGCCCTTACACTCTTCATATACCTACAATTTTAGCAAACGCCAGCCACTTTGAAGCTTGTTGGCCGAGTTGAGAAGAGGAAAGCAGCTGGTGCTATCCTCCTCCACTTCTCGCCTCTCTTCCAACCTCACTCAACAATAACGTCGTTTCTGGTGTTTGGCTTTTCTCTAATATTGTTGCAATGTTTAATGTGAACATGCTGTTGGTATTTGTGTTTGTTGTTGTTGTTGTACATTATTGCTTGTTGTATTTACAAGTACAAGTGACGGAAATTGATGCATAAAGGCGCGCTTGATTGAGTTGACAAGTTGTAATTTGCCGCGAAGCACAGGCGGAACACAGTCAAACGCACACACACAAACATTCTTGTAGCGGTATAGCAGGCAGTTGTGGCATGCATTCGCATGTACATCCTCGTATATTTATGTAATTTCGCGGCGTCTGAGTTGAGTTTAGCAGGCAGCTTCTGACTCAATAAATAATTTCGCCTGACTTCGCTTTGAGGGGGGTGTGTTTGTGTGTGGGTGTGACCCTCATTGTTAATGACTCATTCGACAAGTCATTCGTGTACTTTGCTGTTGTTGTAATTTTGAAAGCATTAAAATGAAATGCCATCAAACGCTTCGCCCCCTCTTCACTCACGTAAAGCTCTGCAGCGCGCTACTGACGGCATATCTTGGCAGCTTCATTACAAAAGCCGCACACAAATTGTATTTCCGCGGACTGCGAATGGCTTCAAGCATTACAGCAACGCAGTTTACTCCTTCAAACCGATATTGTTTTTTAAAAGAAAAATTTAAGCGCGCTGGTGTGAGCTTTAAGCTGCGGTGGTAAGTGGAGGTGATGGCACATGCTTTAAAAGGTTTCCAGTATATGTCTAAAGATAATTTTGTTTGTTGTATTGGCAGTGGGAAAATATGACTCTGTATGACTAACAGTTTCTTGTGATAGACACAAGAGATGTGGACGATTTGTAAGAGCATTATGATCTATTATATGGGCTATTACGGTACACCAAGAACCGACGCTCTAAGCTGTCCGACTGAGATCCCTTATAAGATCGACTTCTTAACCCGTAATTTTTATAAATCCTTATAACGTTCTGTATTTTCGCAGTATCCACCCATATTCTTAATGGAGAGATTTCACCCGTTTCAGATATTTAGCTTTTAGGTGAGTTCGTGAAAGTTTTTGTAAAAAGAAGAGAAGAAGAATTTTTTCAAAAACAATTAAGCTGACACAAACTCATTAAATTTATTACCCAGCTACTTTTAATCGCAAAGCTTTCGCCTATTACCGAAAAAAAGCTTTTATATATAGCCTTCAAATATCACAGACAAAAAGTTTTTACTTTTCGTAAACAAATCGTTTTTTTCCATTCCATCATAAGCTTTTTATGCCCTGAACAGGGTTTAGTAACTTCACCACAATGATTGTAACACCCAAGAAGAAGCGTCCGAGGCTCTATTAAGTTTATATGTATATTAATTATTAGCGCGACGAGCTGAGTCGGTTTAGTCATGTCCGTCCTTACATTAGTAAACTAGTCCTTCAGTTTTTGAGGTATTGATCTTAAATAGATTACATGTCCTTTTTTCACCAACAAACTTCTCATTTGTATTTTATTTTCTGTATTTCTAATCTAGTATTTTATATTTCCAAAACGACGCTTTCATTGAGCTTTTCACTTTAGAAAACTCGCTATAAAGTCTTCATTTCATTTCTTCTCTTTAAATAATTCTAAGTTTCTTCATTAAAGCTTTCACGGAAAAAATCGTTCATGAACTTTTCGCACGATTCATATCAAAATCCAATTAGCTGCTCGTAAACTTCGTAAAAGGCTTTCACAAAGTTTCTATTTTTTGTAAAATTGTTCGAAATCTTAATGCTTTTACCGGTAAAAACTTTCATGAGCTTTTCGTAAGCATCGTTGCAAAATCTAATTAACTGCGCATACACATCGTAGTAACCTTTCATATAGTTTTTATTTTTCGAAAATTTGTTCGAAATGTTAAAAATTTCACGGTAAAAAGGCCAATCATATTATTTTTAGCTCAATTTTGCTTAGCTTTGTGATAATTTTTATTTAACCTGACTTCGTTCCAATTTCTTCGCTAATCAGTCGGCCTTATCGTCTCTTCCTTAGTGAAATTGTTAATTATAGATTGAAGAAGGAAAACTCTTTAAAATTCTTAGAAAGCGTTTACATTTGTTTCACTTAAGCCTGTTTACTTGCTTGCAAGCATATTTACACTCACCCTCCTCGTTTTTGACGCTCCACTATTTGGCTTACTTTTAATTCCCGAACGCATAATCACCCTTTTAAGTGCATTTTTAATGACTAATTTAAATTAACTGCGCGCGCCAAAAGGACGCCGGTTAGCCCCACCGAAGTTGCCAGCCAGTCGAGTGTCGGTGTTCGGTAAAGAGCTGGTGGCTGCAAATAATCGCTAGTGGCCGTCCAATATGGGGGTGTTTTAGTGGAAATTGCGATTTTATTTACGGTATATAAATCGTTGAATTTTCGAGATAACATTAATCGCGCTGCAGTGCTATTAGCTATGCAGCAAAGGCGACGAAGTAGGGAGCAAGAGAAAAGTGTAGTAAAACACGATGCGGGTCGGGCGGCGAGTGCGTGTGAGATAAGTGGAGCGATAAGAAATTGTTGTTGCTGTCGCTGATTTGGTCGCAAAAGTTTGGCAACAATCCGCTGTTTAATAACACCACGAGATTAGCACTTTGGCAGTGTTCATTGAAAAATATGTCGCATTTGCCGACTGTATTTGCTTTGTTGTGTGCTTTAAGGCGATAAAACTCCATTAGCCAGCCTCAGGGGGGGCTACAAGTAAACTATATACACCCTATGTGGACTGTCAACACAACGCAGAGCAATTAAAATAAATTAAAAATCAGTTGTAAGCCAATAAATTGCTACACTTGAGGGTGGCACAAAGGAAATTAGAACAAATGGCAAAGTAAATGCGTTCCACAAAATAAGAATTTCGAAGTTTTCAAAGATATAAAATGGCAATAAATTCACGAGACATCGATGATCATTGGGAAGGTTTGGAGGGAGACTCACACATTAAATGAATTCTTTACAAGGATGATGAAGAAGTCAAGCTGTGGAAATGTGGTTGATTGAGCTATACTTTTTAGTGGAATAAAACAAGCCAGATGCAGAAATTTAAGAAGAGTGAGAATGTAAATTAATTTTCCACAAGCATATTCTGTTTTCTCATTGGGAACCTATCAGATTTAAATATAGCAGGCCAAATATATAAATACAGTTAGTTTCATTTATACAATATTTTTTGCCAAGAGCCGTTCCTCATTTTTCGCTCTGTTCTCTAGTGTAACATAAAAAAGTACAGTAAGAAGCTTGTATCATTTTCTCTGAATTTTATGAGCTGGAAATTGTAGATAGTTGCTTCGTTAATTTTTTCTTTTAACTAATAGCAAAAACACCGATTTCTTTCGTTCTCCCTTTTTCTCTCTCTTTCTTATTCTTTTTTATTATTTTTACTAAAAAAAAACTTGTTTTGATATTTTCATAAAAACCCTCAATACACTTCTATTGTTCTCTCGGAAGAAGCAAAGTTTTGATTCAGAAAATCTCTCTTTATTTCTTTGAAGCAAATGATGGTTGACCAATCAGGGCAAAGTATTTCTCTTTCGGTATCTTCTCATCCAAAAAGTATATGCATATATTTGTATAGACTTCCAGTCTCACTTTCTATGTTTCTCTCTTTTGTTTTTTTAATTGAACGCTGCTTCTCAGTTGACCAAAAAACATTCGATATTGATCGTTCTTTATTGTTGCTATACACAGTTTCATAAAATTTGTTGTTTTTTTTTTGTTTTTGCGAATAGAAATAAAAGAAAGAAATATACTGTCAATCAGCGTGAAGTATAGCTCTTCATATATTTTTATACCCTGAACAGGGTACATGAAGTTTGCCACGAAGTTTGTAAAGGAAACGTATAAAATATATGTATAAATAATGTATATACGCGAACTAGTCCTTTAGTTTTCGAGTTATAGATCTGAAATCCTATGGTCGAAACCGCCGATATCGAACCACTGAAGTATATAACTGCCATAAGACAGACCGATCCAACTCAATTCCTTGTATGGGAAACTTTTTTATTTAACAAGGTATCATCACAAAATGAGGCACAGATTAAAATCGCCGGCATCAGTATAATCTACGAAGAAACTGTTTAGATCGAACCACTGTAGCAAACAGCTGCCATGTAAATGGCCGTCCAAAACTAAGAAAAAAAAACTTTTTATACCCTTTTATGTTATAAAAATGTGAAGGGTGTTATGGCTACAGTGCAGCATTTATACACTAAATTAGATCATGCATTAAAATTTTCGTCTTTACATCAGCTCTTCGCCGATACTTATCAATAACCGGGTGCCTTATTTATATTATATTTTTTAAAATCCAGTTCTCTTCTCATTTTTATCAAGAGCCTTGGTCCTTCTGGCTTCTTCTCCTGCTTCTACCTCACTTTAGACCATATTTCTACAGACCATTGGCATTTCCTTTGTGGCCGACGTTGTTTTTCTTAAACGCCAAACCCAGCTCTTAAGCCAACAACAACAAAGAGTAATAATAAATACATGGTAAGAAGTGGCAAAAGTGGAAATGTCAGAAAAAGAAAAATAAGCGGAACGATCCACCAGAGAATTGGCAAACATTGCTTGAACATGTCCCATTGCAACGTGATTTTTTCTCCACAGTTTTCTTTACCTTCTCTTTGCTTTAATTACCTTTTCTTATTTTCGCCACGCCAACCCTCCTTGTTGTTTTTATCAGCGTCAACGCCATTACCATTTGCGCGAGTAATTAACTAAATTCAAGACGGCCAAAGCAATAGCCACTCCAGACCCTCGCAACTCCTCTTTCGCTTGGCCTTACGCTGCAAGGATATCCTTTACACGCTCATCGCCGCCTTTGTGGAGTAAAGCTCACTGCCAGCTGCGTAGTCAGCGGAAATCGCCTTACTACCGCGTGTGTATTTTCGTGGCAGGTTGCAAGTAGAAAATGCAATCGCCGCAATTAATATACCCTGGAGACATGACGATACGACAAAGACGCAACTCAAGAATAAGCGGTGGCGAGGGTGAGCAGTGAGTGCGCTTGCAGAGAGTGAGCGCTACACCCCTCGTGATAGTTCAATAGTTGTGTAATTTTTTTATTGGTCAGCAACTCCTTGAGGCGCATAGCAATGAAAATAAAACATCAACAACGAGCACATTCGTTTTCTTTTGCCAATCGCTTGGACTTTCATTATCAGCGCCGTCACCACCCACCAAGAGACGGTTAGAACCTCACTCACCCCAACACACACTGCTCTATTGAGTCGAAATGCAAGTGAACATGCCGTAATGGTAATGGTAATTGTAATGGTAATTATTTTACTACCGACTGCACTATATTTTCTTTAGAAATTGAGCGTAATTTATTTCTTGGCGCCAAACGCTCTTGCGCTTCCTGCGCTCCATGCTTGCATTGTTGGGGAGAGCAGAGGCAGCGCGGCGGGGGTTAGTCTTGACATGTCTGCTATCAGCGGGTTTGGTCAAAGGAAGCGGAAACGCTGCACTGCGCAATATATCAATTGTTGTTTGTGTAATCAGTAATTATCTGCGCATTTCTCCGTTAATTCCCTGTTGTTTTTCGCTTGTCACTCGTTTTTGTTGTAATCGCAGTTAATTCACTTGTCCCGTAAGTTATTGTTGCGATTTATCGACATATTTTTCTCTTGGTTTTGTATTCAGCTATTTCTTTCGCAGAGTTACTGCACTTGAAGGCAAGCTGTGTAGCGCTAGATTTGAATGGTGTTTTACGCAGAATTTTCTCAAAAATATTTTTCAATTCACAAACAAAACTTCAGAAAGCTGTTAAGATTTTTTAAAGCTGTTTATAATTCTAAACTTAAATTTGGAGAGTTTCAGCATTAAATTTGCTTTTAGACACTTAGAAAGTGGGAGATGTTAATTTTCCTTTAAAAAATTAAATTATTATTTGTCTCTATAAATATTTGGTCTTATTAAAAGTCATTTTAGGTGTTATTTATGTTTGGTTAGTTAAGGTGTGGATACTAATAAGGATCTCACTGGAACAGCTTGGAATGCCTGTCCGTTGTGTTGACTTAAGCTTCTACATAAAACCATCAAAAATCGACGGAACACTTTGAGCCTATCACAAATTTGTTGCGACGGCTAATATCAGTTTCTGACGAGGTTCTTCTGGTTCACTGAAGATAAGACTACCGGGTTATTTCAGCCTCAGTCTTCAAAGGTCGGACAGTGGAGAAGAAATTGACTAGATGTTTAGACCTTCCAGTAGATCTCCTGCATTCTGATGAAAAAGACCTCGCAGTCGCACATGATTAACGGAAAGCTCCTTACGGAACCCTCTAACCTTTCCTTACTGTCTCCTCAATATCTGGTCTCCATGAAAGCTTTATATCAAGGATAAGCCCTAACCATTTCCCCTTTTGAGCTATTAGAAGACGTAAATATTCGCAAGATGAGAGAGGCACGATTGAGATCTTGATGGTTAACGACCTACTTAAAGAACCCGAGGGTGGTGTCGCTGCCATTGTTGTGCTTATGGTTAAAGGAAAATTTCTAAATACCGTCTATGACGTATAATAAATACGGTCTGGTTCCTCGAGTTCTTTAAGTAGGTCGTTAACCATCAAGATCAAAAGCAGTGGCGAGCAGGTGCAGTATATTTTCATTTCATAATGACTCTATTATACAAAATATATTTTGTTTTTACTAGATACAAATTGCAATACTGCTAAGAGTTGCAGTAATTCAAAATTATATAAATATTAAAATATTGTATAAATTGTATTAACAGATTTGCTTAAGATATCATAAACTATAGGGTATTAGCATTTTCTTAAGAAATATTCAAGGAATTCACAAATCTCTCTGCCTCGCTCGAAGAAACACATTTCTTTATAAATATGGTTTTTCTTTCTTAATTTTTCGAAGATATTTTTCTGTGTTTCTTCTACTTGTAGCTGAATAACATTTCAACATAAGATAACTTAAGCCATACATGTCTCTGCATATCCAAATAAGAACCGAGTGAAGACATGCACGCAGAAGAAATTTCTGAAACTTAAATAAAAAATAGTAATGTTGTAAAGCTTACTTTGCCAGCTAACTCCACACTCAAACATAAACTAATATGCACATGAGTGGGCAAATATATGCACAGATATATACGAGTTTATACTCGTATGTATGCATATATTCATAACTGTCCATGCGCATCGTCTTAGCCGCCTTTTGGATTATCCTTTCAGCAAACGCTTGCTATGAAAATATTTCCCTCCGGCCAGCAGCAGGGAAGTGGAGTCAAGCAAGCATAAAAATTTCATAAGAAAAGCATGTGAAAATATTTTTCCACCAAACAACATAAGAAAGCAAATGTAGAAAAATTACACAGCAGTGTATGCATAGAAAGAAAATGAAGGGAATTTCCATATGCATGCGCATGAAGATATGTAATTTTAATACTTGCTAACAAACCGCGCGCATACATAAGTGTATATAATATTTATATATACAAATATATATGTATAACCAGCTAAGATCTAAGGATATTTTTGCCACATTTATTGCGGTTTTAACGGAGCCCGTACCAGTCTTAGCGCAGTCGTCTAAGAATGGCGTGCGTTACAGAGAAAGTAAGCTCAGGCAGCCGACGCCAAGTCATCCAGCTAACCTACACAGCTGACAGTCACACGCGACAGGCCCACATGCCCACACACCATATATAAATATAGTACAGCCGATTTGATTTATTTGTTGGTGCTCATGTGCATATTCCTGCGATAGCTATCTGTAGGCTGGCCGTGTAGGCGTCGTGTGATAGCGTCGCCTTTTTTGCAAATGCTATATGATTGCTGACTGTATCCTGCGCTGCCTACATACTTTTGTCAACTACTGTGCCGTCGCTTATCTGCTTTTGTATGTTACCTCTCCAGCGTAGGTTTGCGCAAAAGTCGCGCATTTATTCCAGGAATAATGTTTTGACAGCGTATAAAGCAAGTTTTAAGATATGCGATAGGATGCACATGAATATATTGATGTATACATATGTACATACGTATAATTCTATGATCATTTTTTATATACATGTAATACTTTCATACTTCGTTATACATACGGATGTATGTAGTTGTGAATATTACTACAATATCGTTGTTAGTTTTTTCGATATTTTTTTACGTTGTCACTATTTTTTGTTTGTCGTAAAGTGTTATAACCGAAGCTATATATTTAAATATTCTTCACCCATCTTGAGATTTATAAAATTTATTCATACACAGAGTCGCTCAGAATTCACCTATTAACATAATTAAATTTATTGCGGAAATCGCAGTGAAAACAATTCAGTTCGCTTTAAAAATTATAGGAAGTAAATTATTCAGAATATGTCAAAATTATTTCTAGCATGATGGTAAATACTATATTTATTTTTAATATATTAATTATTATAAAAATGTTGCTTTCAAAAATTTTGGCAAACCAAATTTTATTTTTTACAACTAAATAACTTATCTTACTTATTAATTCTCAAATAATATATCATAAAATTTAATTTAAAAATTATAAGAACTTTTAAATCGTACAGAAAGTGACAAAAGTACTTTTATCATAATAGTTCAAAATGCTTTATTTGTAATTACTATAAAAAAGTTGCTATAAAATTATGGCAAACCAATTTTTTATTTATAATAACTAAACGGCTTATGTTATCTTTAAACTCACAAATTATATGTCATATAGTTAACTAGAAAACTTATAGGAACTTAAAAATGCATAGAAAGTGACACGCTTATTTCTACATAATGTACCATTTATTATTATTAATAAAAAACGGTTCTATAAAAAATTATAGCAAAACTAGTTTTATTTATAACAACTTGCTATTTAAGTTTATGTTAACTGTTTTCATTGTATAGAAAGTGTCTAATAAACATACATAAGTGAATCTATCAGTATGAGAAATAGTGTATTCTTTAGTATTATAACATTACTACACAAATTATAGCAAACCAGTTTTTATTTATTAATTTTTATAACACTTATTATACATACGTACAAATATAAAAGCTTGTGTTATCTTTTGACTCCCAATTAATATGTGTGTATGTATGTCATGAAGTTTGCTAAAAAATTATAGGAACCTTAAAACTGCACAAAAAGCAACGCACGCATTTCTAAATCATGGATTATGCATTATTTTATAAAAAGTGCTATAAAAAATTATAACAAACCGAATTTTTTTTTGTAACAACTAAATAGCCAGTGTTGGGCCATGGCAATAACTTGAATTATTAGCAAATCTACTATCAGTCGTTTAAACATATTACCATCATATCACACTAAATTTTAGAAATTCTCATTTAGCATTTTAAAACTATGAACAAAAAAGCTATTTTTAATAAAGCAAAACCGCAACTTTTGTTAAGATACAAAAAGTTAACGCATTTTTTAAGCTATAAAGAAATTATAGCGATTTATTTTTGTAGAAAGAACCCTAAAAACTTAAAAATAATAAATATCTTGAATGAATTCAGTACTACTCTGAAAATTTTTTTAAATTTCTATACCTACTATGTTGCTATAAAAATTATGGCAACGTTAATTTTCTAAATTAAGCAAGACACAATAATTTTAAAAATATTAACAACAATGAAAACAGCCTTTGGCGTATTCAAGATCACTTTAGAAGCTTAGAAATTTTACTATAAATCTTCATCATAACAGGGTAGTTTCTACAAGTCAAAACTAATTCAAAGGCTGCTGCTTCGATGCTCACACATACATGAAAAATTACTTTTTACTTATTTATTACTTTCATCGGTTACATTTTTGTAAAATGATTTACGTTAGAAACTTTTTTCAACTCTAAGATTTATACCAAACACGCGCTTACAACACAACTTTCACTTCCTCAAAGCCTATGATTCGGCAGATAATAAAAGCAGAAGTATGAGTTACAACAAACATAAAAAATCTCGCATAAGCATAAATAAAATATTGCATATCGAAAGGGGCGCAAAACTGATAATAAATTTGTATAAAGTTGTTAGCCGTTTACCATGACGAATTTGCGTGCAAAAAGTTTTATTTTTTGTCAATCTGCACTTACAAGAGATTAAGCATTTATGCATATGTATTTGTGTATATACATACATTTATTTATGTATGTGTGTGGTAGTTCACATGCTGCCAGAAAGTTCACCCCTCAAGTGTGACAAAATCGCATGCAACATGACGTAATACTTAATGTCTCCCTCACTTCCCCTATTACATATATGTAAAGACTTTCACTTAGCAGTTACTTACCCTTGCGGAAACATAAACACATTTCTATTATCCTTCCAGTGAAATGAATTCCTCAACAGCATTAGCAATTTAAGCATTTTTGGGGCGGCATTTACAGCCGCAATTCATAAATGATATAAATGCATTTACATTTATTTGTATAAATAGTATTTGCTATAAAAACAAATCTATTGGAAATTTCACTTTTTCTACCCTCAAATCATTTCAATTCAGTTCATCCTTTTGTTCGGCTTGCTCTTCACCAACTAATTTATTTCTCCCTCCGCGGCGGAATACAAGCAAAGGCAAAAATAAGATATAAAGATCTAAAATTTGCTATGGCATGTTGCATGCCACATTACCACTTCAAATGCAGACAAATTGATACCTAATCTCTTACGAATAATTTGTAGACCTTTTGCAAAAGCAATTGATGGGTTTTTTTTGTAAATGTTAGGCAAAAGCTGTAAAGAATTCAAAACGAAAAACTTACTACACAAACGAGTATGCTTCGCCTCATACCACAAACATCGAACGAGCGCGTTTAGTAACAAAAATATATAGTTATTCTTGGTGGTCACTTTACAAACATTTATACTAAACAGTCTTTCGAAAATCTGGTCTTATTCCAGCCTTTCAAATTTTTTTTTGTAAAATTATATTTTTGACTTAAGTCATTTTAGCACTTAACGCTTTGGTTGCAACAGTTTTCCTTTGAAATTTATTCAATTTTCCGGCTGATTTGTTTATCAAATCTCATTAACGAGATTTTTGATGTTTAAATGGTATTTTTAAATTGCTATAATTTGATTTAAGGGCAGGACAATGAAATATATCATACTATAGGAAGAACAAACATCTGACATGACATCTGAACAAACTTGATTTTTTAACTACTTTTGAACTTAAGCAAACTGAAACACAATATTATACAATAGTTTTCCGAAACCACTGTACTATAAAATTACAGCAACCAAATAGCACAGGGCCCTTATGTAAATATTTTTGCAAAGTTGTAAAATTACATCTTAGTTGGTATTCACCGTTACTATATTAAGGTAAATAAACTGTTTATAAAAATTAAAGGACATAATTTGGCCTGATAATATACAAAAATTTTCAACAAATAAGCTCTTCGAAGAAGTAGTATTGATTTTTATTTAAAACATATAGTTTTTGTGATGCTATAAAACTATAATAACTTTATAGGAAACTCTTATAATATTATAACATAGTTGCTGTGTTATAAAGCGTTTTTTCAGTGTTGAAATTAATATAAAATATGTTGTTTTTAAGTTTCGATAAAATTATAGTACCCTTATAGGAACTTATTTTAATATTATAGATTAGTTGCTGTGTTATCATTTGCAGTTCCAGTACAGTTTTTAAATATATAAAGTTGCTATAAAAATTTTAGCTCATTATTTAACCAGAAAAGATTCAAAAATGGTATGAAATTTAGCACTTTAGAACAGTTGCACTGAAAACAACCTAAAACAAGTAAGGAAGGGCTAAGTTCGGGTGTCACCGAACATTTTATACTCTCGCATGATAAAGTGATATCGAGATTTCATTATCCGTCATTTACATATTTTTTTATTTTGCTGTAAAATTAAATAGATTGGAGGTTCCTGAGATATGGTTTTTGGTCCATAAGAGGGCGACGCCACGAACATTTTCAATTTTTAAAAAAAGCCTGGATGCAGTTTCCTTCTGCCATTTCTTTCGTAAAATTTAGTGTTTCTGACGTTTTTTTTTTTAGTCAGTTAACGCACTTTTAGTGATTTTCAACATAACCTTTGTATGGGAGGTGGGCGTGGTTATTATCCGATTTCTTCCATTTTTGAACTGTATATGGAAATGCCTGAAGAAAACGACTCTGTAGAGTTTGGTTGACATAGCTATAGTAGTTTCCGAGATATGTACAAAAAACCCCCTTCCTAATGCGATCCTTTGTGCCAAATTTCATTTTAATATCTTTATTTATGGCTTAGTTATGACACTTTATAAGGTTTTCGGTTTTCGCTATTTTGTGGGCGTGGCAGTTAGCCGATTTTGCCCATCTTCGAACTTAACCTTCTTATGGAGCCAACAAATACGTGTACCAAGTTTCATCATGATATCTCAATTTTTACTCAAGTTACAGCTTGCACGGACGGACGGACGGACATACAGACATCCGGATTTCAACTCTACTCGTCACTTTGATCACTTTGGTATATATATCCCTATATCTGACTCTTTTAGTTTTAGGACTTACAAACAACCGTTATGTGAACAAAACTATAATACTCTCCTTAGCATCTTTGTTGCGAGAGTATAAAAATATGAATTCAAGTATGCTATAATATATAGCAACTTGTGTTGGAGACAGAATACACTAAATCAACGTTCCTTTACGTAAATATAAATTATCAGCGCAGTCTCTGTTCTTGTTGTAACTGGTAACAATGAAATAACCGTTTCCTAACTGAAAGGCATAAAAACTATAGGCTTCAGATATTTCGCTTATATATAGCTCACAGGTTTCGTTTTGTTATTAACTATTATATCCAGCACTTCAAACTATTTTGAATTTACTCTTATTTACTTTTCGTTTGTTTGTCTTCTACGTCGCCTTTCAGTACCCATCATTGTCCGATTTTCCATTAATAGGAGCACTAGCGCATTGCCTAAGTGCCGCTTATTCGTTGATTTCTGAAAAAACCAATACTGACTGCCATTTGAAGTGTGTCCCGCATGAGTAGCGAAATATTAAGAACTAACAAATCCTTTGTGCTCTTCGTTGAGTATCCTTTGAATTTGCATAACCATTGTTACTTGCCTGCTAATTTATTTTTGCAGTAATTTTCCAGCATGCTATATTTGCATTTCCACTCGCTACAAAAAGTAACTCACACATTTCATAAGCCCTTTCAATCACGGCGATTTTTTCTGATACTTCCGCTGCTTCTTCCTCTTCTTCTTTCTATTATTTTGTCTGTTATTAAAGCAATTTGATTTGCTTTATTTTTCAATTTGAAATTTCCTAACAACTGCATAATAATGCTTTTTGAAAGGATTTTCAAATAAATGAAAAGTTCTACCATATTAGGAGAAGCGAGGTAGATGGATGGCCAACAAATAAGAAAAGGTATGCAAAAAAGCATACACACTAACAACTGACGGTCAGAACTTTTGTCAAATGCTCGTGCCGAACATATGCGCCTCAATGGGCAAAACAAAATAATAATGATAGACAATATCCTTAACTAAAACTTTGGCAAAGCAGCATCCTGCCATTATCCTGTCACGCAGTTGCCGGCCGCCTATTGTTGCAAAACTGCGCAGAGGAATTGAATGATTTGGCGTCTTTCTGGACACTATAGTCTTCATAGCGGCAGTCGAGTTTGTAAGTGCCACCAGCGGAGGGGTGTGAGAGGTAAGAGGACACAGGCAGCACGTCCGAACAGGTCACAACGGCCAGCTTTATGCCACATCGCCGTCGCCACCACTTCGCCGCCACATTTTGTTTGCTTAACGAACTTTAAAGCGTATAGCCGCCGAAATGTCAATAATGACAGCACGAAGACACTCTCGACTCACGACTTAAACAGCCGTCTAAGAGCTGGGCAAATCGAAAAAATAGCAGGGCGATTGAAAATCATTTGAATTGGAAGACAAAGGCAGAGGAATTCAAGTGATAACAGCACAAAAGCAGAGTTGATGGACGCAACAAAGTGTTAGGGAGTATGCATGATGTGTGTGGAAAGGAAAAGAGGAGTAGAGTGTTAGCGGCAGTGACATGCGGCAGCCAATAGCTGCCAGGAAGTGGTGAACTTTTTTGTGAGTGGCAATTTTTTTCGATAGGCTTCCGTAGGCAGTTCACGGAATTGGAATATTTCAAAGTAAACGAAGAGCGCATAAAAGGAGCGTTAAAAAACGATTGGAAGTGGCTACTTTGTAGTGAATTCTGTAGCTTCTAGTTTTCGTATTTTTCAAACATTAGCGCAATGGGTGAGCGCTGCAAAAGCGAGCAAAAAAGCTTTGTAATGTTTCATTTGTGAAATTTGATGCCTGCAAAGCTTGTAAGTCGAGTAGCGTATAACAACAATAAAAACGAAAAAATAGAAGAATTAAACAATGAGTGCATCTGCTACACTTGTTTTTTTCGGAACTGTTATTAATTTGAGACTTTCTATTCAAAAAAAAAATATATCCGGATATGCTATATGCTGTAGCCGATTTTTTAAACTTTTTTTATTTTGATTTCTTTTTATTCAAATTTATTTTTTTTCAAGCCAGAACGCTCGGAAGCCTATTTGCCATTTAGTATTCAGCTCACTTACGCTTGCTTCCCCATAAATTCAACGTCATTAACAAAGCCTAAAATTTGCATTGACACTTAGACATACATATACATTTGTATGTTTCATATACCTACGTGTTCTTCAACCAGCTAATCGGTTCCGCTCGCTCGCGCTTTTGCCGCTTCCTTTTTCTTGAACTCCAGCGTCGAACGCGTGCAAGCGGAATAAATTCAATTATTACTTGCTTAAGTGTAGGCAGAATATGCGCTGAGATCAGTTATTGTTGTTGGTATAAAAAAACAAAAATTTCTTATACTTCTATTAGCATTATATTTATATCTAAGATGTACGCCTTTTTGTAGGCTTTCATTTCCACACTTTTCTATACAAATATTTTTCTTTCTCTTTTCAGGTAAGCGCTTGTTTTGCTGAAAGGATTTGCGAAAATGAAAGTGATGCTGTGGGAATATGCCGCAGGTGTGGTATGCATGAAAAGATTGAACAGTGTAGGGGCAGCGTAAATGCCAGACAAATAGACCTGCCTACTTGAGTACCATTTGGCGATAGGCATTTCCGCTGAAACTTGAGAAGCTCATTGTCTGCGTTAATTGTGCTTTTTTTATAGATGTTGAACCCTTTGTCTGCCGGTTTGCAGCTTTTGAAAGCTATTTTAGGAGCTTTTAGTTTTATTTTTGTTTTGGTAAGTAAAATTAGACTTGTTTTCTGTTCAAATTAAAAGCTTCAAATCTCTCGCCGATATTCAGCAGTGTTTCGAGATTCATTTAGAGGCAGTTCAGGCAGACTCAGAGCAAAATCTCAAATGAATTTCTCAATTACAACCGTTAAGGTTTTTATACAAATTTCGATGAAAAATATTATAAAAAGTCATATATATTTATATATACCATATAAATATCAATGCACTGTTGCAAAATTTCATCATACTCTACTTTTTTTCTTAATATTACACTTTCCTCTATATTTTTTATATTCATAAAGATTTCTTACTTCTATTCGACACTTTGTAAAGGCATAGCCATTTTTATTTGAAGCTTTGTTGGCTAGTTTCCGCATCGAAATATTAAATGCAGGTTTCAAATGTAATCTTCTAAACTAAATACCTCAGATAACAGAAAAGAGTTACATATTTATTACAAATTTTACCAAACTGAGTATAATTTTCATTTACGAAATATTTCATACTATTAAATTTCTACTCATTTTAATGAAATTTAAAACGTGTCAAACAATCAGAGCGATTCAGTAATGGCTTTAAGTATTTTTATATGTAATAATAATAGTGCTAGAGAGAAAGCGCACATTTTGAGACAAATCTTTATAGAAACATCGTAAAACAAACAAAGCAAAAGCATTGCTGCCAATTTTAACTACGAAGCAACTCGAAGTGGTATAAATTTACCTATGGACACTCTTTCAGCTCATTATCATATTTTTACCAATTTTCAGCAAACCCAAATGATAACTTAAAGAAGTACTTATAAAAGTATTTGAGCAAATAAAAGCAAGCATTATTTATACAGTTTTCTAAGCTTTTTAGTTTTAACTAACAAGCAATGCTTGATTAAATATTCACTTACAATGTTGCCAATTTTCTGAAATTGAAATTCAGCTCAGTAAATTCATTAAATATTTGAATATAATGAATACAGGAAAGATAAACACAAAAAGCACACATATGTACACACATACCCTTTCACAACCTTTCATACTTTCTTTCTGTTCTGCGTTCGTGTCTTTTAGTTACAATATGTATTCCATTGTTACTTTTCTCCTAATCACACCACATTTGCATAGCAGTCGTTGCTTCATTGTGTTATTAAACGGGTCAATACGGTGTTTTGGCCAGAACTTTTGTTTGCTATTACCTTGGCAACGCTTTTATTTTCTATACATTTCTGTAGAACGGCCCGTTCAAGTGAGAAGCGGCGCCAGCATATACAAATGTGTCGTAAAAAATCGATAGAGCGAAATGGCGGTGGGTAAATAGCATGAGAACAGCATGCACGCAAGCCAAGTTAAATTGCGTAAAAATAATTTAAGAAACATGCAATTTTTTTTAATTGAAAATTCATAAATTTTACTAGTTTTAAATATTGTAGTGCTTAGTCAATCAAATATATTTAAAGTTGCATTGATTTGTTCTCAAAGGGAAAGCGTTTACATTTGAGGGACAAATGTTTTATTGATTAGTTCTTGTTACCAAGTGGTAGCTTACTCTTTCTTACGTTAATCTTGCTAAAAGCAGCGTATATTCATCTATTTCATACTTTTTTACACCTTATATTTACATCTGCAATTCTCAGTCGGTATATGAGTAAAAATTCATACCCTACCACTAGAATAAATTCCATAACCGCAAATATTTAAAAACAGTTATCTTATTTTCATTTTCTACAATTTTCTACAGGTTTTTAAAGCTAAATCTAGACTTTGGGTAACCAGCAACGCCTAATCAATTCTAACATTGCAAACCTGTCGCGTACTTCTAACATTCAATTGAATGAATAACTTTTAAAGGCCTTAGTTTCGTTTCATTTTTTCACCTATAAATAATCCCCTCCTTTTAGTTGGAAGCCTTAATCGGTTCTCCTTTAATCGAAATGCGGCGAGCTTCCCAGACTCGTTCAAAACAACTAACGTCCAAGTTTAAACCTTCAAAAATACTGTTCCTTTAAAATTTAAACTAATTCCCACAATCAATCTATACTGGCTGTTATATGTTTAATAGTCGGATAAATAACTCCAATATTCTTGAATGATAATTTTTGATTTTATCAGCAATGTTTAATATGTATATTTTTCTATGATGTCAATCAGAAGGTAAGCTGTATTGAGAGTAAGACAATAAAATTTTGGTGGAGAAGTTTTGGTCTGAGATTTTAAGCCGAGTGAGAAACAGATTTTCGAAATACAATTGGAAGTATTTTGTAGGCATGGTCGTTTCTTAAACATTCAAGTGGCCACATGACGGTGACTTTTGTCCATCTGTGTTTATTTAAGGCCATACTGAACGAATACAGAATTCAATAGGACTGGTAGCAAGTTTGGGAAAGAAGATTCGGATTTTTTATAGTTTCATAGTTTAATCTAATGAAAAAAAAATATTATTATAATTCAAGTGTTGCCTACATTTAGGATAATATTTTATAAAGACATTAGTACTAACTGAGGATGGGCGTAGTAAAAAATGGCTTCTAAAGTTACCTAAAACTAATTCATAATTATTACTTTTTTTTCAATAACTGACGAGTTTCCTCACCTAGTTTGAAATTCATTTCTGCATCAGTAAAAAAAAATATTTCTCATCGTACTTAGTATTTCCATAATATGCAAGTTCATAATAATTTTCTAATTTTTCTAATTTTCTACTTAACACATACTCCGTTATAGAGAGCTTCAAAAAATTTGTCACAGTTTCTATAAAAATTTTATGGCACGGCCATAAAAGTAGAAGTCTATTTAGTAAATAAATTTCCGCAAAAGCACACATACATACATACATGCCCAACTGCCATAGGCAAGAACGTAAAAATGATAAGAACAACGATAAAAAAGGCAAAGGAAGCCGTCGTATAACTGTCAAGGCGGTCGAAATGCCAAGCGAGCTTCAAATATAATTTCATAAGAAAATATTCTACTCAAGAACATTTTTTATGCAGAAATGTAAGCGAGTACTTTTATAGTAATGCAGAGGAAGTGCAATTGATAGAGCGCCAGCAAAAAGCAACAACAAATTACAAATGAAAAAAATACAACAACATGCCAAGCGTTCAGAATGATTATGATGACGTTGATAATCATGAGAATTAGACGGGGCTTGTTCGAGGGTGTGAGCAAATGTGCTTTTACCTGCGCGCAAAAACAAAAAATAACAAAAAAGTTCCAGGTTTTACTAGTCACTCGCTCGCGTACCATTTTTTATGACTGAATAGCAACAACAGTTTTTTGTTGAGTCGAAAAAACAACAAAACATACTTTTTTACAACACACAGGGCAGGGTTGTTGGGTTGGGCTTTACGAGGCTAGTAGCGAGAGTAAATAGGGGCTTACAGCGAGAAAAGTTGCCATACCTAACAGAACGAGTGAAAAAAGCGCATACGCTGTTTATTAGTTTGCATGTTGGGCCAACATTTCCGCGACAGGCACCGAAAAGACGGTTAGGTCAGCACAACCAACCCACACACAGAAATGTAGAAAAAACGGCGAGTAGGGAAAATAGCTGCACGCCAAGTAAGCATGCAAGCCGAGGCACAACAGCTGAGCGTGTATGGCAATAGAGCGGCGCGGCGCCACAAACACACACATACACGAGTGACGCCGTCAATGCAGGTGTGGTGCAATGCGGGGTGAACCGCCACAATTATTGTCATAGCCTAAGTGCTAGCGACGATGGCGTGCAAAAACAAATACATACAACAACTACACAACTACATTGCAGCCGTGAGAGTGTATGTGGGTAGTCATAGTCGTCCTTCGTCGGCGTCAGCCAGTCGGCGCGCTCTTGAATGAACTTACTGCCGTGGCAATGTAGACAACCTGCAAGCTAACGTAAATATATATACATATATATTAATATATGGCATGTGGTATATGCATACCTCTATCTGTCCACAAGCGCTTGCTTGCATATGCGCCTTCATGTATGCTTCTGCTGCCACGTGTGCTGTTTTCCCTTTTCGCTTGTGTTTTATTACGCTCCTCTCGAACTGGTGTTTGTGTTTGATTGTGTGTGTGGCTTGTTGCAGCGCCGCCAAAGTTTTTACTAAAATTGGAATTGTAACGGAAACGGAAGATATACAAATGGCGCCATATTTTGTTATTATTGCAATGGCCAAAAAAGACCTGCCATAATGGCAAACAAGAAATAAATACAGCAGAAAACACCATAAAAACGTTTTATTTTGCTTATGTTTTAAATTTATTTCCCCGCTCCAATCCCAACTTGCAATTTGTATGCTATTTTTCGTGTTTTTCATGGAAATTCAACTAAGTTGTGTTGTGTCTTTGCAGTCATAAAGTTTTTCCGGCTTGCAGTGTGGCATATTTACTGTTCAGCCGGATTGGTTTATGACGCCATAAATATGGTATAATATTTATTATTGCAAGCTTATAAGTTGCTGGATCAGCGTGTACCGGTTTTATGTAAAATATATGAAGAAATTGTATTCCAAAAATTATTTTTGAAATTTTTACAATGTTTTCTGTTTTAGCCGATTTCATTAGCAGCTGCTCAAATTTGTGAAAACTATTTTTAGTTTTTATATTTTGCGAACATTTGGTTGAAGATATCTACATACATACCTGCTCTTTCTAAGAAAAATGGCAGCATTGCTATACTTTGAGCACTAAACTGCCATCAGTCTAAAGATTGTTCTATTTATAACAACTCCAGTTGTGAAACTTTTTATTCTAAGTATTTTACTCATAATCAAATACAATTAGTCATTAAAGAAAAGCAACGTTGCCAAATTTCTCTATGATTTAAAAATTAAACTTTTAGTTGGTGTTCTTCCAAGTCAGTACTTCTGAAAAAAAGAACATTACTGCAAATCTATCCATAAAGAGCAAATTCGATAAATTCTTTGATTATTAACCAAACTCATCAATGCATTGACAGTCCTAGTTGAGCTTTTGTCTGACCTTACTCGTCTTCATAACTTTAAAATCATTTTCCGCAATAAGTTTTCTTTATTTAAGCCATATTTGCAATGAATCGAAACTTTGGCAGACAGTGTTGTCTATTTTCTCTTAGATTTCGTTTGATTTGATTAGTATATTTTTACTCAATGTATTTCCAGTATTATTTAAAGCTGATTTAAACATTAGTGTATCAATAATATTTAGCGCAAATTCAACTCATATTAAAGTTGCAACTATATTTTTACTTTTGTGAATAAATAATCTGCATCAAATGCAACCTTACCAAATTGCGCTTAACTCCATTATATTCAAAGATGGCGAACCCTTATAAGTAAACAATTAAGGCCCACGTAAATAAATATAAAACCTTAAATAATTGCACAAAGTGTTAAAAAATTAAATGATCAATATATAGTGAGTAAATATACCAAAAGCAATATAAATAACGCCATGACAGGCCACAGCAGAAACACACGAATTTCTACTTACCAGCCCATTTATCGACTCTTAACAACTAGCTTGAATAGTTCTATTCCCCCACCAACATTATCTTCAAGAAACGGCAAATGTGGCTTCCGCTGCGCTATTTTTATATACATTCTCTCTCTTTATTTCTGCTTCGTAAGAACTCACTACCCTTTTTTCTCACTTTATCCTTTTAGCCGATTTAATGCAAATGCATTTCATATGTTAGTTGTCTATCAATGTTGCCGCTCTGGGAACTGCCTCATGTCATACATATGCTTACAGTACCAGCGGCCTAAGCTAGTGTGCGGACGAAAATGTAGAATGGGGAAATGCTGAAATAATACTAATTTAGTAGCAGAATACTGCTCTTCTTTTTACAGCTGCGCCAAGTTATGTATGTGTAGCTTTTTGTGTTGAAACCTAAAGGGCAATTGAATTGCCGTCAAACTGACAGGCCTTTTGTGAAATATTTGAAATTATTATTTTTTGATTATGTATATATTTTTTAGTGTGTTGTTTATGTATGTATAAGTCAAAATCCAAATATATGAAAAATTAAAAAACCATGTTGCCAAATTTCAAATAAGCTCATATAACGCGACTTTTTATAAAAATATAATGGAATACCATGATAAGCTGATTTAAATGGCTTGAACTGTTATTTATCTGCTATACTCTTAAATAAATATTTTTTCTTAAATTCTAAATATTCCCTTGCAATTTGTTTTTGCTGCTCCACCATTTTTGCCAAACAAGCGATATCGTGCTCCAATTGCCACTTAGCACAAAGCGCTTACTTGCTGTGTGGAGTCTTTGTGTATGAGTAGTGAGTTCAAGTAGTAAATAGTAAGAGTATAGCTAGCAAGTAAATTATATTATGTTGATTTCCATTGGGAAATTTATTGCTGCTGCACTTGAGCAATCTGCCCATACACACCGCTAACTATAACTGTTTATTTATTTCTTGCTATGTCATTACTGTCGGCGACTTAAAGCTCTAGGATAAAGTATATAAAAAGAGTATATATTTGTTTGTAAGTACATATATAAGTATATATTTAATATATGTATATTTGCCAACAACGTGCACTTCATTTGTCGCGCCATTGAGTGAATAAATAAGTGAGTAGTGTTGAGTGTTTAATGTTGAGCGCTATGTATCGAGTACTAAAGTGTGAGTGGCTCATGCGAAATAAAACCCTGACAGCGCTCAATTATTTATCAACATTTAAAAGGTAGAAATGTTCCCTGTTTTACGGTAAAAATAACAGTAAAATAAATGGTGAATTTTTTTATGTGCAAGTAGCTGGCTATAAATGCATTGCGTGTCGCGTAAAAACACAGAGCTGGGGTAGTTGAAAGAGTGGGATGGCATAGGGGCGTGAGGCACCAGTGTAACTGTGTTTGTTTGTAGAGGGTGAGTACAATGTTTCCTCAAGCGTAATGGTCGTTCAACTTAATCGCAGGTGAGCTGCGCCTTTCATGGACACTCACATATACATAAATACATAGCCACATTCAATAAGTCCCTGAATTTGTTGCGGTAAAATGCGAAAGTAATTGAAAATTGATTGAGTACCATTTGAAATTTTATGATTTTAATAGCGTCTAATAAAATATAGTACCCAGCGATGTAGCCAACATATACATACATACATACCAACATACATATAGGTATATGTACATATGTACTTTACTTACCTTTCATGCAATTTGATGGCAAAAAAATTACGCGTATTGGCAACAAAATCCCAAAAGGGCACGACATGCGTCATATATTTCATTTTAATGACCCCTGCGTTGGTGTGGTGAGTTTTGTTCTTATGCGTTTGCACTGCGGTAGCGTAGTATCGCCTTCTTCATAAGCTAATATCCTCTAGGTGCATGGGTTCATGCCGTTTTATGTTGTGGAAGTACGTAAAATTTAGTGGGACTTTAAAAGCTTCATCTAAGACCCTCATCAGCATTATATTCGCCAATTGTAATGAAACAAAGTGATGAAATTGCAGGCAAGTGGGGACGTGTAAGTGTTTTCGACCATACTTGGGCGCCCGTAAAGCGTCAACAGGGATTGAAATAACATATTGGTATTTTGCTTTTTATAAGCCATCACAATTTTAAGGTTGGAATAGATCGGCTATTTAAGGAGAAATGCATTATCAATATATGAAGAAGATAGATATACTTTTTCGCAAATTAACCTGAAATAAATACCTACTAATTTACTTACAATTTTGGGACTTCATAAATATACGACAAAGTTAAGTGATTTTTACTTTGGTCGGGCTTAGCGAGAAATCAGCCTAGTTACTTAAACGAACCTAACCTAGTGACCCAATAATTCTATTCGTATTCCTTTTTGAACATTTTCTTTTTCCATATCCGCGACATACTGCAAAAAATCGCTACTTACGGACAAATTCGGACAACGCTACGGAAAAGTACAGATAAGAACAAAAATAAAAGCTTATGAAAAGTGCCAACTTTAATTACTGAAAATACAACTAATAACATAGTAGTACTCGTATGTACCTAATTTATACAAAACTCGGGGTCATTCTAGTTTCGCCAACCACGCACTAGTATACTCTAAAAAACCTATTCATCAGCTCTGAAAATTTTAAAGTATTTTGAGCAGAGGGTCGGTATACAAATTCTTTAGCTAATATCTTGCTACAATCTTGTAATCGAACCCGCTTGAAAAGAACAGACCAGCCTTCTAAAGATCAAAAAAGCTCAACCTCAACATTGAGCATGTTTAGCTTTAAATAGATTTTCCATTTTTTAGTTATTGTTAGGCTTTAAACAAGCAGAGTCATGAACCATATTTTCATATCGTTCCTTTCACTTACGCAATACTACCACTTAACGATATTAAGTTACTTAATTTACAATAATAAAGTTGTAGTTGTACGCAAGAGCGTTTAGAAAATACATTAGAATGACATAAACCTGATACCTCTAATAGCAATAACCACCGTACGTTATTTATACGAGCCGATGAGATTTATACCAATAGTCAGTTCACATCGCCGTTTTACACGTTTTGGCAAACAAAAGGCATCTACAAGATTTTTCAGTAACGAATTTATGAGATTTTTACAATTTATTTTGTTGTATTTGAACGAGTTCATGAGATTTATACTAGTTTGTTTCGCAACTCTGCATGTCTTAGCAATACAAAAATTATAAGGTATTTATACGAGTTTATGAGATTTATACCAGTTGATTGTTCATTTCGCAATTTCACACGGTTTGGCAAGTACACTCCATAGTGTTACCATACATCTTGTGATTACTTTCATGCTCAAATAAAAATTAAATTACCAATTTATGGAAACAATCTAATTTATTTCTTCAATCAAGAATATAAAAACAAGAAAAAACGTTAACTTCGGTTGCACCGAAGCTAAATACACTTCACAGGTGCATTTCTCTTAGTAACTACATATGTGTTCAGTTTATATGGAAGCATACCAAATTTCGTGAAGATACCACGTTAAATACAAAAGTTTTCCATATCAGCGCTAGATGCCGATCGTTCAGTTTGTATGGTAGCCATATGCTATAGTTAACCGATCAGAATCATTTCTTCGGAGATTACATTGTTGTATTAGAAGGTAATCTATACCAAATTTCGTGAATATATATTATAAAATGTGAAAGTTTTCCATACAATAACTTGATTCCGATCGTTCAGTTTGTATGGCAGCTATATGTTATAGTGATCCGATATCGGCCGTTCCGACAAATGAGTAGCTTCTTGAAGAGAAAATGACGTTTACAAAATTTCAAAACGATAACTTAAAAACTGAGGGACTAGTTCGTATAAATACGGAAGACGGACGGACAGACGGACAGACAGATCGACGGACATGGCTAAATCGACTCTGCTCAACGTACTGATCATTTATATATATACTTTATAGGGTCTCCGACGCTTCCTTCTGTGTGTTACAAACTTCGTGACTAACTTAATATACCCTGTTCAGGGTATAATAACTAGCAGAATATACGCAAGATGGCGCTGAGATGGAAATGTTGTCTTATTTATGGTTCTGACTTGGAAAATATTACATTAGTATTAAGTGTAATTAGATACACTTTTTGACAAACAGCGGTCAAACTATTTATAAAAAATGCAATATTTATTTATAAATGAAGTCAAAATAATGGAAATTAAAATTATAGTCTGTCACGTATAGCAATTTCTGCATATTTCTGCACTTATGTATATGTGTACATGTGGAGTATTCACGATATTTGGTGTACTAATCAATCTCAAATTAACTTTAACCTTCAACGACTTTTTTCTTCTCATTTCATAATTATTTTCCAACAATTTGCTTTAATTTTTTGTGTTGCGCACGCCACACTGTCCGCCACAGAGCTGAAAATCTAGTAAGAATACAATGTCAGTCGTGTCGATTTCTGTAGTTTTTTCCTTAAAACAAACGTAATTACTTTAATTGCATTGCTATAGGTTTGTGCCACTAAATAGTATATAACTGTCGGAAGTCGAACGTCCGCCAACACAACGCGCGCGCAGCACCTTCGCCCTAACCAAGAAACTCATACCTATACAACGCGCTGGAGTATGCAGAAACATCTGCAATTACGAGTATTTCAGCGACGCCGCGGCGACTGAGTACCGCAATGCGTACATATTGGGCGCCGCGACGTTTAATGGCGCCATAAAGTTTTAATTCTTTGTCGCACGCAACGCCGTAAATGCGAGCAAAGGCAAAGCGGTGTGAGTGAATAAGCGCTACAAAGCGAGAATGTGTCTGAGCGCGTAAGCAGCGCAGCGCCGTGTGTGGAAATAAGCAATTGGCAAAGGTAATATGTGGCGCTGCGGCGGCATTCAGTTGGGCACATTCACTAGGAAATAGTGCAGGCGCAGGGCTTCTGTTGTTCCGCTTACATTCTATTAAGCCAAATTATGAATAAACACGCAAAGGCGGCGAAATTAGTACGGAGTGCCATTACAAGGTAGCAAAAATTTGGTGGTGAAAAAATAGTTAAATAAATATCAAAAATTTGGTAGCGCGCTGAGTACACGGTGCCTTTATTCCTCCAGCGCGTATGTATACGCGTTGCCTTGAAGTCCTTTTCGACTTCTGCCCTACACTAATCTTCGCAAACAATCTGATCGCACATCACTAAATTCAATCAATCTTCCATAGTGGCGTTCGCGTTAACCGTCCACCAACAGCGCTGCGCAAAATGACGCTTTCATTTATAGAAAAAGTCTGTAATTAAAAACCTGCTGCTTTGGGTTTGCCTTCTGTCGCTATTCGTAGTTTCGGCTGTCATCTAAGACGCAGTTATTTTACTTTTATCTGTTCGATGACAGCTCGTTTGTGTTCGGAGCAGATTTATTTCATACCCATTTCCGCAAATTCCTGCTACATTTATTTATATTTGTTATTGCTTTGGTTTTTTTGCCGTCTAGAAGACGCCACCAAAAATCATTTTCGCCTTGAAGCGATTTGCTAAACTAACTCGCACACTGAACTGGCGTACCTCACAGTCGAGGATTCCACCCTCAAGTGAGAGGTGAGTTTCCACGTAACGTTAATTTTAAGGAAACAGTGGATTGAGAATATTTATTAGAAAATAAATTCTGGTGACATTGAAGCGCTCAGACGCCTTTTCTTCAGCTGAAACTTGTTAACCTAAAATTTATATTACTGATTCCAAACAAGTCCTCTCTACATTTCGTTAAATTTTTTGTGAGTGTTCCTACAATATTTCTTCAGTTATAGTTTTTAAGTAACGTGATGTTTTAGAGAGTAACAGAATCGCGTTTAGCAGACCTAACTATCATATTCTCATATGGGCAGACATTGCAGAACCCATTTTTTAATGAAAATTGTTTGCTCTAAATCATAATATTTTTTTCTATGGAAGGTACATCCTGTGGGAAGACATTATTTGAGGCCGATATTTACACGCAGGACTTCATTGTTTACTAAAGTAGTTTTCTTATTATACTCGATGTGGATTGACCCTTTGAGATGTCTACCTTAAGCAAAATATGTGTCTCAAGTCAACTGTTCTCTCGGGCAGAGTTTTCTTGGTATATTCGATAGATTTCTTCAACGCGGGGTCTTAAAAACTATGTGTCTCTTTCGAACGTTTATTTTTGAAAAGAAACCAAAGAAATAAGTCTGACCGCATCATAGATGTATAATTTATTTGGGAGTATTGCGAACAAATTTCTCAAGTCTCACCTGATATTCATTCAATATTCAATGGAGCTAAAGTTTTAATATGGCGTTAGTCTTTATCAAAGCTTAATTCGGCAGCGTCAAAACTCGGCATTATTTCTCTCTCTCTCATTTTCTCCCTCTAATACAATCGCTCAAGCTCAGTTTTCTCCGGCTTCTTATTCTTATTTCCTGCAAATACAGACAAAAATTGAAATATATATGTATATAGTACATATATGTATTTAATGCTTTCAGCGCGTCTTTAATTTCACAAATTGTTGCTGTTTTATGATTATTTCTACGCTGTTATTGTGCTTGTTGTTGTTGCTGGCGGAGTTCCAACGATTAATGCTGCAACAACGCTGTGGCAATTGGTGATGGTGGTGGTAGATTTTTGATTGCTGCTGTTGTTATTGTTCTGCTGTTGTTGTACTGCGCCATAAAATTTTCGGTGAGCTCAGCACGGCAACGCGGCCCACTCACAAACAAGCAAATGGCAATTTATACGAAGTTCGACATATACACGTACATACATACACATGTATACGATATATCCTTCAAATATTTATGCGTGTGTGTGTTGCATGCACGCGTGTGTTCTATTTTAGCTAATCCGCCAAAGTGTTGCGAAAATATATGAGCGGAAAGTTGTTAGTTCGGATTTTATTTACTTTATTGTTATTGTTGCTCTTGGTGGTTTTACAACTCACGCTTGTGTTGGCGCTAGTTCTTTCGACATTTTATTGCCGCCGCTATGCGTGTTTGCCCTGCATCGCGTTGTGTCTACATATGTGTGTAATCCCTGCTTCCCACTCTCCCCGCTATGGTCACTTCAGGCAGCGGACGGAATATTGTGAAAAGCTTTTACGCTTTCATTGGCATTTCGCATTGCGTGTTGCCTTCGTTCATTTCTGTTATTCCAGTTTTTGCTTTCGCTGTCGTTCTTGTTGTTGTATGCTTTTTTTTTGTTAATTTAATTTCGCTAATTGAAAATTGCAATAACGCCCATGGGTGGAAATTTTTTTATTTTTTGCTAAGTTGTTTTTGTTTTCGCGTGTTTTTTTTTTTGGGTTTACATGGGTTAGTCGCATTCTCAGGCTTGGGTGCACGCCCTGGTCACTTTAAAAGTGAATTTTGGTTATCGCGTTCAAAGATAGGAAAGAGAGTCAGCAAAGAACCTTTGAAAATCCATCAGCACTTTAGATTACTGTTTGAGTTCTGAACTTGTGACAATTTCCCCTGAACTTGTCCAAAATAAAATAATGTGTTTAAGGCATTTATATACTTAGTAGTATAAACCAAAATATCGCATGAAAACCTTAATTCGACTTTTAGGTAAAATAATTGTCATATGAGACCATATTTTTCGACGGGATTCTGCTCAAGCTCTGTTAAGCCTGTTGTTGGAAGACAGACTAAAAGGTTAAAAATATCTAAGAAAACATCACTTTCTTTAAGGGTAATCTTTTTCCATTTTTTGTTTGTTTTTTTTTGCAATTTTGGTTCCCTTATACCCTTAGAATTATTGTAAAAACCCTCTTTACCATTGGAAGCTTTCGAAAAAGGCCCAAAAGTAATAATACCGCTTGACGTTCGTTGTGCACCCCTGGTGCTTTGAATGCGTTTTTCTGAAAACACACTTTTTTAAACTGGCGGACATGATTCCGGTAGAACTACTCAACCGATTTGCTTAATTCTTTTTTGATGTTCACAAAACGCCTGGCTATCGTCCCTACTCGATTCATAATTGTTTATAGTTTATAGACAATGTCATGACAAAATTTATGTAAAAAAAAACATGGGAAAAGATTAAAAAAAGTGAAATAATTTTTTATTCATCAACATTTTTTCATGATTCTAGTAGGAACGATAACTATTCACGTACTTTTTAAGAATAAATTGAGTTTTTGTGTTTCAGATGATCCAAACATGAGAAATCGTGTCCGCCAGTGAAATAACGCATCTCATTCACCCAGCCATTTCTCCGACAGATGTCATCAAAAAATTCCGAAAAAATTTATTTATACACTCCACGATATATGTACCTCAGATATGTGAAAAAATTTCTATTGTAGAAAAAAAATTTCTATGAAAAAAATGTCAAAAAACAGGCTAGATTACCCTACTGACCCCTTTAGAAAAAGAAGACGAGGAGCAGTTTATCTTGAAACTTCACCAAATTATGTTACGCAAAGCTAACCAATCCCGAGCCATATGCGTCATCCCTTAATATATACAATGAAAATATTATCTGCCAAGTGAAATACTTCTGCCAAGACCCAGAACAATTTACTCTATAAAAATCTTTCCATCAAGGCACAGAACAAGTAACTTTATAAAAGCTCTATAAAATAACTCTCAAAAGCAATAGCCAGCCAGAACTTTTTTCTTGGGAAAGAGTTTTTTTTATTTTTAATAAAGATGTTACTACGTACATTTTTTTGAAATAAATTAAAATCTGAGATGGATCCGCCACTGAATACCTCTATATTAAATTCAGTGTTTTAGACTAGTACTTCTAATTAAACACCAAGTTTTTCATTAAATTCTTTTCTGTGTTCCAACACAAACATCCCAATTGGTATCATATGCCATTAAAAGTCGATTATGACGCGTTTGAGAAATATCACTTGTGATAAACTCGGTGCTTAAAGGTAGGGTTAATTTTTTTGATTTATTTATTTTATGTCAGGTTTATTAAACTCGAGTTTGTGTCTCGAAGGGACAACTTTAAAGTAAAACTCCCATTTATTTTATTTTATATATTCTGTGACGTATATTGCTGAAAACGTATCGAGTCGCTCGATCGCCTGTCAATGCTGTCCATCCATCCGTCTCTCTCTCGATCGCCTGTCCATTCTTCAGCATCCACTTGTCAACGACATTCTTTACCGCCTGATAAATACCAAATTAACGCCATGTCAACAGCTTTTGGCCTATGCGCATTGCAGCAAATTTGTGGCATGCAACACTAGTGTTTTTTCGTTAGTTGCACATTCTTTTTTTCGCATTCTCGGCATGCCAATAAATTGAAGTAAGTACTCTTTGGCGTTCAGTAGACACATATAATGTCCCTCACGGATGCTTAAGTCGGTAGCGCCTTGTAAAATACTTGTCTTCTATAATGCGGAATTTCGCGGGAGACCAGCTATTTTTAGCTTATGTTTTGCTTGGAAGATTGTTTTACTTTCCATCTGCGCTCTCTTTGCAACATTATGCGCATCTTTGAAGTGCAGAGCATCTGCTCGCTTGCTGACGTCTTCGCGGCGCTTTTAGTTGGCGCACTTCATTGGCTTGGCTGCTCCCTACGTCTCGCCCGCGTTTCATTGCTCATTAATGAATGACGTTGGCAGGCGTTGCGCCGTCAACGTTGCATCGAAATTTTGGCATCGCCATATTTTTGTTGCGCAAATTTAATGAAATATATTTTTTGAGAATAAATATCCGCTCTGCCTTTTATTGGCAACTTCGAATATTTATTTATAAAACTTGATGGTTTTTTGTCCATAAGTAAAAAAACAACAACAAACTATTTTAGAATTTATTTACAAACTACTTTCAGAATTTTTTAATTTTTTTTTTAAAAATTTTTCAAAACTTCTTTGCTGAAAATACTAAAAAAATTTAAAAATTAACATTGAGATTTTCGAAAAAAAGTTTAATATATTTTAAAAAACTAAAAATAAGGTTAGTAAATATTTCGAAAATAATTTTACAAATCCTTTTTTTTTGGAACTTCAAACAGATTGAATTGAAAATGTTCTCTCGTAATATTTTCGAAAAAAAAATTTTGAAAATCTTTTTAAAACGAACACAATACTGAGATTGACAACAAATTTTGTTTGTATTATAATATTAAAAAAAAATTTTGACGATATTTTGTAATAAATTAGGAAAAAAAAAATTGAAAAAGTTTCTAAAATCATAAAAAAAATTAAAGTAAATTAACATTGATATTGGAAATATTTTTTTTTTTAATTTCGAAAAAACAGGTTTGAAAACAGTTTTTAGAAATAAGTCGAAAATAATTTAAAACAAAAGTATTTTTTTTATTTTGAAAGTCTTTTTAAAGCGAATTGAACATTGAGATTCCTAATATTTTTGTTATTAATATTTTCGAAAGAAAAGTTTTGAAAAAAAGAGTCTTAAAAAATTTAAAAAAGTTTACATTGAGATTGGAAATATATTTTTGTTTAATTGAAAAAAAAATGTGTTCAAAATATGTCTAAAATAGTTTTAAAAATATTTTTTTTGTATTTTTACATTTGGACTCGGCATTGAAAATATATTTTTATAATATTTTCGAAAAAAAATTGTAAAATATTTTTAAAAGAAAAGTTTTGAAATTATGTAGGTATTAATAACAAAAAATATGTGAAATATCAATGTTCAATACCTTTAAAAAATATTTTAATTTTTTTCGAAAATATTACAAGAAAATAGTAGTTCCGAGTTCAATTATTTAAAATTAAAACAAAAATTAAATATATATTTGTATGGGTTTTTTTTTGGCTTGTCACCCTGTTTAGTACCTCCTTTGCATATTTATTTTCACAAATTTTCATTATTAATTCAGCGCAACCGCCAGCGTGCCACAAAGTGCAACGAAAATATGACGTCAACTAAATTAAATACAGTCATCTTGTATTTCTTTTTGTGAAATCGACGTTGTTAATACAAATATTTTGCCACCACACACTAACGGCACATCAAAAAGTTATTTCACATTTTTCATAAATTAATTTTGCGTCCCTCCATATATGTAAATGCATACATTCATGTGGTTGTTGTTTATTTGAGCTTTCGGCACAGAAATATTTGGCGCAATTGAAAACTGTTTTAATTTCTCACTATTTTTGATATATATTTTTTTTTTGTTTTTTTGTTTCATTTTAATTTTTCGTTTGAAGGTCTGTTCGTGCGATTTCGTCTGTGTTTCGCGCCAAAAAATTTAAGTCATTGTAATTTTTGTGTGCACAATTTTTTTTTAATGTATTTTTTAATTACCAAATTTTAGGTTAATTGCAAAGTCCCATACACGATTATACGCCAAATATTTTGATACTTAATGAGCTCTGAACTGGTTTATTATTTAACTACTTGTTAGTTTCAATATATCATAATTTTTCGATATAACGCTGTCAAATTTTATAAAAAATAATGAAAGCACGGTTATCGGCCTCTTTTTTACCTTCCTATACTACTTTTCTCACATTTTTTTGGAATCAATATTTCGAAAACTGGTATAAAAATGTTTTCAATTAAATTGGACTTCTAATGTCGCTTGCCAGACTAGACCGTATAGTTATGTTTTAAAACAATTTTTGAAACTCATCAAAATCTCCCCATATAACTCGAATTTTTAATATTTCGAATAAAAGTAAATACACAAGAATATGTTTTCATGCCAGACTGTGAAATTGGTTTTCAAAACTTCTCTTAATACCAAAAAAATAACAATTCTGTTTTCGAAAATTATAATAATCGAATTGATCGTATTTGGAAATTATTTGTATCAAATCCACACAAATACAAAGTTTCGTTGACTCTTTGCTGACTTTATTTTAGTGTGTTAACTCATTGCAGTTTTTTGAAATTGCTCAAAAACGCAGTTTTCGCAATGTATAATTTTCATTAAATAACAATTTTTTAGAAATTAGAAATCATTTCAAAGCAGCTTCATTATTTTATTAGAAATTTTTTTCAGTAATCCACTATGATTAAGTCTAAGGGAGTACATACATATTTAAAATATATATTTATTCATTATACCATACTTGTATATTATATATATGTACATATATGTATCTAAGGAGATATTATATACATAGTATGTCGGTAAATTTCCGTCACTGCTTCATGCCAACATTAAATTTCATATTTCACATCGTCCATCTGTCCATTGCCGTCGCTGACGTGCGCTGTCATTTACTCGACGCGCCTGCTCGTCCCGAAATGGATTGCGCCTCCCTGCATCGCTTGAGCGCTTGAACACTGTCTAAGTGCTCGACTGTCCGTAGGCAAGCACATGAAGCCAGCGCATTGTATGTTGGTGCTCGGTGGCTTCCTGTTCGAGTACAAAAGGTCCGCGAATACTTGATGAGTTGCAGCTGTGTTTTTCGGTCACTCGCTATTTTATGTTTTAATTATTTGGCAATTTTCGTTCGTATATGTTTATTTTAAAACTTATGACAGCTGTAGATTTGTCATATTTTGGCGCGCTTTCGTGGGTGCTCGTTCAAGCAAATATGTGCTAGTTTCAAAAATAAATTACAATATTCAGTACAGCATTAAGACAAGCAACAAACAAGTATATAATTATGATAAATTAGAGTTTGTTACATGCCAAGTCTGAATATTATGAATTTCAATTTCAAAAAATATGTTCCAAAATTTTGAAGGTTGCTGGCAGACAATGTTTTTAAACTGTTTGTAAGTCATAAAAATTTATATAGAAAGACGATTCTTTTGCTTATTTTAGCATTAACCATTAAATTCACAAACACAGAGTTAACAATACGAAATGCCTTATCTAACACGTCCTAAACTCAACTCTTTTTTTGTTTATAAAATTTTACACTCTTTTTTTTAGCTTAACTGAGAGGCTCAAACTGAACGTTTAATAATGCATCAGTTTAGGCTCAGAGTTTCCTTAACAGGTGTGCAAATGTGTTTATTCAGATGTGCAAAAAAGTCGCGTCATGTAAGGGCTTAAACTCTACAAAATGTCAAACTAAACTCAGAGTTTCTTTAACACCTTATTCAACTGGGCTAAAAAATCAAGTTTATTGATCATGTAAGTGTTTAACATTAAATTCAAAAGCACAGAGTTTATGTGTCGAATAATTTCTCAGTCCTAAACACCACAAAATTTCAAATCAAACTCGAAGTTTCCTTAAACGGGTGGTCTGGAAAGTCGAGTATATTGATTATGTTTGCGTCTAACAGTAAACAAAAGCTTGAAAGATTTAATCTTTGTGAAATATAGTTGGTCGTACAGAAAAAACTTTAAACTCGTGTTTATGATAAAAATTAAAGTATTCTTAATTAAACTGTGATACAATGCACGTGAAGAAATTTTGGAAGAGAAAAGGAAAGGCGTTTAAAGCTTGACTGTTCGTATAAATAAAAATTAATGGCCTGCTCTTGATATATCATTGAGCACTTTATTAAAGTAGATAAGTATATAAGTTCTCAAGCATGGAAATTTTCAACTTATACAGTATCGCGCGATATTTAATTCTTACTAAGTCTTAGAAGGGTGGCAACACTGCAATAAAATATAAAAAAAATCATATGCCATGTTTCAGATTTTGTAAACATGTAAAAAGCAATATTTAATTAAATATGCTTATAATTTTCAAAATGGTGGCAACTTTGGTTTAATTTTTAACCTAAAAATTCATTTATACAGTCCCATTAACTTATAATTATTACGGTTATTTTATTTAGAGCTTCTTTGATATTTACTTAAATAAGCTTATAATTTTCAAAAGTGTGGCAACACTATATTATTCTTGAACTCTCAAGTTCGTTTATATATTTGCACTGACAAATAATTATTGCGTTCATTTCATTTTCAGTTGACATTTTTATAATTTTCCAAAAGTTGGCAACCCTATTTTCCTTTTTTTACTTTCAAGTTCGTTTACACATTTCGGCTGGTATATTATTATTGCGTTTATTTTATTTTCAATTGACATTTTATAAGGCTGGCAACACCGTTTTTTTTTTATAAAATACATACTGCCGTTAGCTATGCGTTATTTTTGTTGTTGTATACATGTTTGTGACATTTCGTTTAAGTTTCGTCAAAAAACTGTGTTCTATATTGTTTCCAAACCCTTATTTATTCACTTAATTGTGCACCCGTTTTATACTCTGGCAACCCTATATTACCCAAACAATTTCTCAGTACTTTGGAGTTATCAACGCATCTATGTTGACAAACAATTCAGCCAGAGTGTGTACAAACAAATCGAAGTTGTGCAATATTAAAGGAAAAATAAAAAAGCAACAACAACAATACTTGCTCATTCAAGGTCACAACAACATTACTACTATTTATATATACAAACATTGTCGTTTCCGCACAAATATCCTTTCATCAACCGAAATGCCGCTGCCAGCGCTCCGACAGCACCGCCTGCCGACACTACGAAAACGTGCCGCAATGATGATTTGCTGCCACACCAACACATAAATACATGTATATAAAAGGAAATACGAGTGTCTAGTATGTATGTATGTATATATATTATATGTATGTATGTGTGCGCGTAATTTCCTCAGCAGTTCATTGATAGCAAAGCTCCTTGAAGATGCTTGCATAAACTCGGCAACGGCTCTGAGCATGTATATGTATGTATATATGTATATGTGTGTGCGTTTTGCCCAACTAATGTAAGTGTCCCTTTTCCGAATCATTCACACGAAAAATCCGCACAAACCGCAAAAAGTCACGTACCTCTTTTGTATAACTCAATGGTGACCGATCTCTTCGATCTGTTAATGGCACTTAGTTCTGCCATGGCTACACTGCCTGCCATAAGTGTGTGTACGAAGCAAGCAATTGCTATGGAAGTGCTTTACCATCGGGTTCGGTATGCGATTCGCAAATCGATAAATATGTGCCGCTGTAAATATTACAAATAAATACTTGTGTAAATAGCCCTCTATGCCGCTTACTTCTTACCACTGCTTACCGTTTTAGTCACCGGTATAGTGCAGCACATACTATAGATATCGTCACCTCAATTGGTTGCATGTTTGCCGCTTTAGTGTGGCATGCCTCGATTTGTGGAAGCCCTTGTGCTGCTTCCTGAACTACATTCGCACATGCATACTTACATGCGATTATTACACATACACATGTATATTCATATACATATATATATATATATACATATTTAGTACGTACAAGCAGATTAAGCGCATTTGTTGCGTAAGCGTTTGCGATCTTTTGGTTGCGTAGCGCATGCCACACAATTTCGCGAAGCCCCTTAAGTACCACGCTAAGCTTGGCGGGGTTGCTACCCTCTGCGCTACACATGCATGGCTTCTATGTGTTCCACTTGTGCATGTGTGGGTATTTTAGTGCTTCCTACTTGTTCATAGTTAAGAAATTCCATCCTCTAGCACAAACATAAGCGCTAATTTTTCCGTTAGAAATAATTATACTTGGCCCTTCCACTTTGTCTATTAACCCTACTTGCCGCTGTTGTGCTTATGTATGATTGTATGCGCTATAGTGGCAACGTATAAGCATAGACTGTTGTTTGCTATAATGGGATTATATACTGTAGGGATTTGCTATTTATACATATATATCACCAATCAAAACCAGCTGATTTTAATTGTGAGACGGTCTATACAAAAGCCATATGAAGGTATCTGAATAAATTCTTGTTGCCATATCTTGATCCATATATAAGTATTCCTGAAACTAGGTTCTAATTTAATGAAATTTTTGGCACTTAAGTAATCAAAACTGTATATTTTAACTTATGTTATAATAGAACAACTGTCTGTCAATATGATATCTCGTCAAAAGTCGTAAGCCTCTTTATCTCACTCCTTATGAAAATAGAACTCACAGCTTTTTTGCGGTTATTTTATAAGGCGTATTCTTTTACTTATAAGTGTATAGTACCCCAAATTTCCCAAAAATAGCCTTTTTCTTTTAAACATTATTTCTTTCATGAATTTAAGACGAGTTTAACTTATTACGCTTAAGATTTCCAAATTCTAGCTGGTTCAGCTATCAGGGACTATCAGAGAGAGAGTTAAGCTCAGTAGTTTAAGATATTATAACGATATGTTGATCTCAGAATATGAAACTGAGTTGGTGCTACATACAACCAAAGCGTCTTTCTCGAAATCTGATTGGCACTTATGCTATACTGCTGTTCTCAACTGCTAATAAAGCGTTTGTGGTCAAAAATAACATATTTTAGTATGTTGAGAAAATCTAAAATTGTCATTTCGACTGATAGTAAGAATTAAAATGTAATTATGGATCAGCTTTGTATATTTGCCGTAGTTGTCCTAGGTGTGCTCCCCACTCTGTTAAAATTCGCTTCAAGCACAGACATCTTAAAGGGTGACTACTCCTCATATGCTTCGTAACGGAACTTCAACTGGAATTGCAACGAACCAAAACTGACACTGAACTAACCATATATTCGGTTACGCTCTCCACAAGCTCATAGTGTAGGTTTCCCTATTATGGGGTTCTGTTTCTCACCTACACTCCGTCTGTTTGTAGTTTAGTCCCTTAATTATCGATCTGAAATTTTGCACACGTCCTTCTCGCCGAAGAAACTACTCATTTATCGGAACCAACCATATTGGACCACTATATCATATAGATGTCATACAAACTGAGCGATCCGAATCATGTGCTTGCATAGAAAACTTTTGCATTTGACAAGATACCTTCACGACATTTAGCATAATGTCTAAATAAACGACGCAGCCATCAATGGAATTATTGAGATCGCTATACATGTTAAAATCATATTCCTTGAGGAATCTGTTGTATTTGTGAAGGGTATTTCAGCTTCGGTACAACTAAAGTTAAAGTTTTCTCTTCCTTTTCAATTTGATAAGTTCAGTAACTCATACAGCTAACTGTACTATATAGCTAAAAAAGCTGTTCAAAATCTTTCGATTATTTTTTTTTCATATTATTGAAAATTCGCAAAAGAATAGCCGAAAGCCTATATAAACCGTTAAACACCCAAGCAAAACAAAAAGAGACTAATACAACCTCATATCCATTTCACTTGCAGAGTAGAGCACCAGAAGCGCGTCAAATAACCGCCACAAACTTGCTCCAAGCTAAATAATAGAATTTTTCTGCAAATCGCATTCGATTTGACTTTCTTGTCTTCTGCGCTGCGTTCACACAGCATCGATTACTCAAAACATATCAAAAAAGTATAAAGTGTAAAAACAACAAGAACAAAAAGAAGCCACAGCAAATCAATTCGTTTTGTGTATCGAAGCTGTGAATGATTTATGCCGCCCAAACAAAAACAAAAAAAAAACCGTGGAAATATATTAAAGCATAAATTTCTTTGCAACAATTGGTGGAGAGCAGTTTTTCGCACTCGTACCACGGCAGCTGCCGCGCGAATCGTGCGAATTTCTCATCATCCGAAGCACAAAAATTACTCAAGCATTTTTTTTTTACGAAATTTACTGTTTCTTATTTCGGCTTTAATTTTTTTCTTTTCACCGTTTTGTTATTTCGCACCTTAAATTTCAGTTTCCGTATTTTCGGCTTTGTTTATTCGAACTTTTTCCATTTCTCACTTGCCAAATTTAAAATATTGATTTTCTTTATTTTTCTTGAAAATTTCATACCACACACCTCAACTTTTAATGAGATTATTTATGGCTGAAGTTTAAATAAGCGCTGACAGCATGACTTATGAGCTTTGAGGTGTCAAAAACTAAAGAAAAATTTGTTTTAGAATAAGTGGATTAATATTTAATTTCTTGTTGATTGTTGAATTGTTTGTAGGCATTTTGTTGTTACTATTGTTATTATTTTTTCCCTTTACAGTTTTATGATATGTATTTTGAAGCATTTATTACGACACAAAAGTGTGAAAGCGCATTAAACCGCTTGAAGTTTTCACGCTGATTTCATATCTTCCGTGCTTCAAAAATTTGTATTTTCCATCATTTTAATGACTATAATTCAGTTGAAAAAATCGTGAACCAGCCTGACTTTATTTTTGCTTCATAATTTATTAATACAAATTTTATACTCAGCGCCCTTTAAGCTTTACCAGGAATTGCTAGAGACTTGTAGATACTCGAAAAAACTTAAAACATTCTCATTATACAAAACAAGCTGGGCTTTCAATCTTCATTTATTACACATATTTATATTTTTGCTAAATGTTTTAATAATTTTTGAAAGCTTTAAACAATTTATATGCAAAAAAGATCTAAGCTCAGATAGCTTTCCCCAGTGCTTTCATTAAAAAAAATATTGTTATTTGTTGCCCTCTCTCCAAGACTTCATTTAAACAAAATGGAAAGAGATAGTAGTTGATTATTCCAAATAATTTTCTTTTCGAATGTTGTTATCACAAATAATTTACTTTGCCAAAATGTAAAGCTTTCATATTATTAAAATTTGTGTAGATGAATATATTTCAAAAAAATATGGATTATTATCTAGTAGTGAGTTCGCATATAAAAACACACAATACCAATAATGATTACAGCTTCGTGCTTTTTAAAATGAAGCGTGTATGCAAGGTTTCACCAGAACTTTCATTTAAGCAATATTGATGTTTGTTGCTTTCATTGTACATAAATATACAATATATATTAAAAATATTATATTATTTTGTAGTAATAAAAGCTTATATGAAAGGTATTATATGCGAAAATAAAATTAAAGCTCATATAGCTTTCACCAGAGATTCCACTTACAAAATATTGATATGTGTGGCGTTCATTCAAGTTTTCACTTAAATAATAATTTAAACAAAATGAAGAGAACTTTTAAAGCTCATATGTATATTCTTCTAAACAAGTTTTTTTCAAAATACTTATATTCAATAATTTAGCTTACTAAAAAGTAAAGATTTCTTCTTCTTAAAATTATATAGATAAAAATATTTTTAAAAAATAATTAATTTCTAGTAGTGAAAACTCATAGGAAAGCGATATCTATAAAATAACATTACATTCTTTAGTTTGCCGCTATTTAGGTAAGCTTTTTACTATCGACTGCAAATTATTTGCTAATAAACTGTCATTTCAGCTTCAGCTTTCATTGTTTTATTTGAAGAAGCTTGTACAGCTTTCAGTAGCCACCTTTTTTTCTAGTTTTTGTCTTCATTCTGCTTTTGTTGTTACCTGTCTAAATCACCAACAAAATTAGCGATATGAAACTATGCAGAAAATTCTTGGAAAAAACAAAGCCAAAGCACTGACTGAGAAGAAACGCACAAATTACAGATTTCGCTCAGAATTTTTTCCATATATTAACTATTATATTATCTGCAAAACATAAAGAGCATTGCTATTTGTGCAAGAGATTTTTTTATTTTGTTTTATTATAATTTCTTTTTATTTTTTAACGGAATGCGAGCTTAAGACTACTTAGTATTATAAAGCTTCTATAAAAAGAAATAAAAAATATCGTAATCCCCCTCTTAACTTCCATATTTCTTTCGTTGACAAGCTTGACCATGCCACATCCCCGTTATTAGCAGTCAAACAACAAGCTACAAAATAATTGCCACACAATCCATGGCTACACTGGACAAGGATAAAGGCACCAAAACATATGGCAAATGGTTGTAAAAAGCGCTAAGCTCACGCTGGGGCTAATGGCCTTAAAGAGTGCGAGTAACAGCAGGAATGTAAAGGATTATTATTAAAATAATTGCGCGCATAGTAAAATAAATGAAAAAATTAAATGTTGCAGTCATTTAAAAAACGCAGTAGACGAGCAAAAAAGTTGCCTTGCAATAAGGAACTCGGTGAATTAAGCATTTCGCGCGTTTACACACTCTCTCTCTCTCTTTGTTTCTCTCTCACTCATTTACCTTGTCTACAAGCTTTACTAACATAGCGTGTTAAAGAGTATTAAAATCACTTTGTTTTGTTAATAACTTCTGCATAAAGCGTAGTTCCTTTGCATATCAATATAAAAAAATAAAATTTGTTGCATTTCCCCTTGCGCTCTCGCGCTGAAATTCCTTCGAAAGCTGCCATCATCTTCCCACAAAGCATCACCGAGGACAGAGTCGCCTCAAAAGTCGTTGAGCATAGATAAAGCGCTCGTATCGGGTGTGTGCCATAAGGCGGAGGATGGGTTGGTGAGCGGGCGAAGGTAAAGCATAAACGAGCGCATAAAGGAGAGTCGAGTAGCAGAGCTCAACTTTTTAATTAGCCGCATAAAAATACCTAATGACAAAAGCTGCAGTGTTGTTGCACACGCCAAAGAGGAACATAAAAAATTAACACAACAAAAACAACCTTAAAAAGCCAATGCACTTGCTGGCATATTAGCAAAGTGCTCTAAAAAATTTGTAGTTCTACTTTGGCCTTACTCTCCCTCTCGCTCTGTGCATATGTATATGTATGTGTGTGTGTGTGTGTGTGAAATTTGTCATTATGTTTAATGAAAATGGTTTTTGGCGCTGGCGCTTAGCAAATTAATTACAACAACAAAACAATGTTTAACAACTGCAAAAACAACAAAGTTGATGCGGAAAAAAAAATAAAAATAACAAAAAACACATTAAAAGGTGTTTACTTTAAAAATATGCAGCCACACAAACGTCTCATGAAAGGGTTTGTGATATTGGTGTATCTTTACCATGTCACGTGAAACAGATGACAGAAGTGTGTGCAAAGCATAAGCGCAAACTGCAGAAGACATTGAGCGCATTCGTTGCTGTAACTTCGTATACAGTTACCGCCTGCAGTTCTCCCGCCGCAACCAAGCTCCACATCTCATGTTTGCAATTGTGGCGCAATTTTTGTAATTGCTCTGGTGCTTTTGTTCCATTACCTGGCGTTTTTCGGCTTAGTGATGTCTTTGAAGGACAACACGAAACAATGGCAGGGATTAATGCGATTTTTTGTGATGAAATTTTTTTTACATACTAATTTAATGGCTTCAAATAGGCAAACTGAAAGTATCGAAATAGATATAATTTAATATATTTATTATTTCCGATTTTTTATAATTTTTTTTTTTGTTTTAACAAAAATTTGCTTCACAAAAAATACTCAGTTATTAAATAAATTATAAAAATGAATACTTATAACATTACGTCACTCTTTTTATACCCTGAACAGGGTATACTAAGTTTGTCTCGAAGTTTGTAACACCCAGAAGGAAGCGTTGGAGACCCTATAAAGTACATATATAAATGATCAGTATGTTGAGCTGAGTCGATTTAGCCATGTCCGTCTGTCTGTCCGTCCGTTTGTCTGTATACATATATACAGTTTTTTATCGTTTTGAAATTAAGCAACCGTCATTTTCTCTTCAAGAAGCTGCTCATTTCTCGGAACTGCCGGTATTGAACCACTATAACGTACTATATAGCTGCCATACAAACTGAACGATCGGAATCAAGTTCTTGTATGGAAAACTTTCGCATTTGACGTGGTATCTTCACGAAATTTGACATGGATTACTGCTTAAGGTAATAATATAATCTCCGAAGAAATTGTTCAGATTGGATTACTATAGCATATAGCTTCCATATAAACTGAACACATAGTTACTAAAAGAAATGCACCTGTGAAGGGTGTATCAGCTTCGGTGCAGCGGAAGTTAACGTTGTTTAATTTATTTTCTAATAAATTTCTTCTACTTTCTCTCATGAGAGAAAAATTGCCAAAAAACATTTTTTTCAACAATATTTGCAAAAATTACTTTATTTGATTTAGCTTTAAGAAAATTTGCCTAACCGAATAAATTTTTCCTCATTTATGTGCATATACCCCTACATGTATGTAACTATATGTATGGCCGTGTATGCGCGCCTACCTCTCCACCAACTGCATATCCTTGCGAAAATCCTTTGATTGCCAGTTGACAGTAGTAAATCCCTTATCAGAATGAATATTTTCCTCCGGTTTCTTACTTTTCACGTTTTCTCATTTGATCTTCACTTTTTTTTACATATTCGTTTATATTTTTGTTGTTTTTGCATTTCGCCTGCCACACATTGTTTCCACCTCAGTTTCTTTGTGTAATCTTTGGATCTTTGGTGGCTTTATCCCTGAGGGACTGCGAGAGAAAAATTTCCTTCAGCTTAGCATATTATCCTTGCCGTTGCTGTCGAAATTGATGCGATAACAAGTATCCTTTCAATATTTAAATTTCTCCCAAATTGCGAGGCGATGTGGCAGCCACCGAGTAGAGGAGTGCAATTTTGAACTCTTTGACGAACAAACACATTTATAAACTAATATTTGCATTCAGATAAATTTTTCTTTGTGTGAATGTGTGTTTATAATTGTGTGTAGGTATTTGTGTTCATATGTTAGTGTGTATATGTAACCCACATTAGTCCGCTCCTAGCAAACAAATGCCTTCGCATACATCACAATCGTTTTGAGATTTTTCAAGGCAACTTCACTTAATACACATATATATACACACACTCATGCACATATGCAATTCTATATACATACATACCTCCATATGCAAATGTGAGAATATGTTGGCTGTGTTTGCCTACTAAGTGCCATTAGGGAATTTCAATTGAGGGCAAAAAAGGATATTTAGTTCAATTTGATGTGGTGCGTGTGGGAAATTGACTCTGCCCGCTGCATGCGCACACACTCACATATATATGTAAATACATACATATATGGTATGTTATGCATATATGAGTGTGCATATATGTGTCGCTTTAAAAATTTATTTGCTAAACGCACACACATACACCTAAAATATATTTAACTACACACACACACATATACGCCCAACGTGCCGCTGCCTGTGTATTTAGTGATTTATGGCAGCGGTAGGATTAAATTGCCTTCACAATGTGCACACAAGAAAATGCAAAAAATGTCAAGTGACAAGCGAAAGGACACCGAAACGCCAAGCTCAGCGCACACCATCGCACTCGCACACATATACACACTTACATGTATCCACTTGCTCCGCACAAAAGCTCAAGTCCCTAGCGGCAAGGCAGCGGCGTCGACGCGCAGCTCAAATGCCATGAAATGTTGCCTTGCCGTTGGCTAAGATATTTGAAATTTGATGATGCCAGCTGGGCTTTTTTATGCTGCCCGTAGTGGGTGTGCTGTGCCCGCAAGCGCCGCTTGTCGTTGAAATACTTAAGCAAAATTAAATGAAATTTAAATAAAAATCAGTGGCCGCAAGGCGGATTTGAAATAAATTTTCTAATAACTTTATTTATGGTGAATTGCATGATGGAGGAATAGCGAAGCTTATAAGCTTATGGCTACTGGGAATGCAAAGAAACGAACTATATGCCTCAGGATGCTAAGTGGTAATTGTTATGTCTATTAGCTATAAATTAATAAGAAAATAATATATTTTATGAAAGCTTTCATTTTCAAGCGAAAGCTCTTAGTACTCTAAAAAAAGCTTTTGTTATATATAGATTTAATTATATATTATATTTAATGTATCTCGCTAAGCAAAGCTTTTAAAAATCTTTATAAAAGCACATAGTAAGTAATTTGTCCTGTTCTCAAGGTATAAGTGAAACCACAGTGAAGGTAAATTAGGAAGAGAGCAGGAATATCTTCTTATTCAATAACTAAAATTAGAGACTCTTAAGAAAGCTACGATAGCTACGTTTTAATCGAAAATTGACAGTTTGCACTGAATTTATGAAAGTCTCATGTGAAAGTAAATAGTTACTATGTACGTTTGATTAATGAAAACTGCTTCACAATTTTTTAAAAGCTTAAAGAACTAAAGGAGCGAATTTTTATATTAGCGATAATGATCAATTTTAACGAAAGCTCTAAAATTTTATATGCATATAAGCCACATCACGTTTTAAGTTTTAATGATATATCAAGACCTAAAAGTTAAACCATATCAGTAAAAGCCTTAAATAATTTAGAAAACTTTTAGCTTCAGTAAAGTCTTAGATTTTTATTTGAACTCTGAGACAGCAAAAACTTTATAGGCTATGCTTTCATTATTGAAAACTTTTTGAAATCTAATTTTGAAGCAATAAAAGCTTATTTCAAAAATATTCACATTTAGTGAAAGCTTTTACTAATACAAAACTCTCTTATTTTTATATTTTTCCTTAAGACTATACTTCGCAAGTTCTCTCTGAGGCTGTTCTAAATAAAATCGAGTAAATCATTTCAATTCAAAGCGCAATTTTTATCTAGTATTACTTCGAGTAAGAATGCATGAACTTTTCATTGCACTGAGTTCCTTTCGCTCAGATAAAACAAAATCATCATTAGCAGCAAACAATTGTGAAAGGTGCATTGAGCAGCCTTTTAGAAGGGATTACCAAAGAGTAAATATATTTAAGTTGCAAGTAAAGGACCTACACAAAAATATTCTTCCGTGCACTCTTATGTCGGGTCCCCATACCGCTACTACCATTTTACTAAAATGAAAGGAGTCATATTCAGGCCACATGGCGGCTGACCGTGTAACGCTAGGTGCACCACCATCCAACAGCGCTTTAACCAAAATGTCTCACTCCATTAGTTCGTCCGAAATAATTTGGTATGAGTCAAACCATGTACGACGTCGTTAGTCGGGACGGCACAACTTTTAAGTGGGCTACTGACATAGTGGGACATAAAGCAACTGAGTGGATGGCCGAACACCGCTCAGCCCACCACACATGTCAATTAAATGCCGCTCTATGTGCTTTCGGTACAATGCATGTGCTGGTTGTTCGGTATTGGTGGCTATAAGTGCCACCAAGCGATGCTGCTAGAATTGAAAGCTTATGCTATGCGCCGAAAAGCAGACTGTATAGAGAAATAAGCGCTTTCACATGTCCTGCACATATGTTTTTCTACTTCGTTATGTTTTTTTTGTGTTTTGCTGCTTCGTTTTTCTTTTCCGCCATTTTCACTATTATCGCCATTTTGGACAGTTTTTTTTAAGCTGCTGACAATTTTTTATGTCCGTTTTAATAGCCTACCAGTTGGCAGCAGCGGCCTGACCTGGCTCAACTCCGTTCTACTCATTTTGACAATTTGGATAGGTTTTTCCTTTCGAGCATTTTTGGTATTAAAGCTACTTGCTGGCTCTAGTTTTTCACTTGTTGCTTTACGGTTTTTTAACCCTCTTACTCCGCTTTTTCTACTAAGCGTCAAAAGCTTCATTTACTTGTTCGGTTGCTTCGTTTAAACAACGCTACTTATAGTTCTCTCTATTTAGTTTTTCTCTATATTTACTTGCTTTTTTTTCTCTATCTACTTTGGTCTTTTGTACATTGTTTTTTCTCTGCGCTTGGTTAATATAACAGTATTGAGATGGAATTGACATGCTTAGCTCGTGAAGCTCATACACCAGCGACTTTCAGGGAATGAACTCTCAATCTCGATATATACTTGCACTAATTGGGGTTTTACGGGGCTACAAATCACTTTTGCTTTTTTTTGGTGGTAGCTTTGAGCTTTCAAGGAGTAGTAGTATGAAAGGAATAATGATCAAACAATAAATATGTATATGCATGTGTAAAGCAGATCAGTCTACAGCAATACAGACCACATTATTCGAATTTCTAAAGCTTTTATAATTTAAAAGTCTTGCAAGCTTTCTCCTCAAATTGTCTTGACATTGATGAATAATGAAAATGTGATCCATTTACCATTTTTTAAGATCATGCAATTTCGTAAGATTGTCTTAACATATATGTATGTCAAAAACCTTTAATGTGAAAACTCTCCTGCTACAACACAAAATAAATTTCTACAGAAAAGCTGATTTTCTACAGAAGATAAATAAAACATCATTAATATTTAAGAATTTGCTGTAAACTAGATATTTACAAAAAGCTTTTTAAAACTTTCAGTAACTCTAACGGCTGAAACCTTTAATAGTTAAATTGAATATTCATATAAAAAAAATTCAAACAAATAGTGAAATTTTTAAAACTAAAATACAAAATTTCTTTTAAGAAAGTTCTCACTCGGCAGCTTTTAGTTAATGAAACCGCTATTTGAAAGCTTTCACTTTAATTAAAAAAGAAATAGTACAAATAATTGTTTTAACTAAATTATCATCTTACGAGCTTTCTAATGGAAGTTTTAGTAATTTATAAAGCTTAGAAAACATATTCTCGATAATTATATTATAGCCAATTAAGAATTATTTTTTCCAAGCCAGTTTATTAGAAAGAAGACTCAATCAAATTGTTTAATTTTTTGTAAATTAAACAGAACAATATATTTTCAAACCTAAATAAAAAGGTCAATATTTGCAAAGCTTTCCAAATTTTAGAAATTATTTTTTGTGAAATAAGCAATTTTTACGTCTTAAATAATAGAATAATTGACGAACCCTTCTTCGTGAAATCACAGCAACAACAATATTAATTATAAATGAAAGCTCCTTTAACCAAACTATTATTTCAAGTAATTACTTTTTTCTGCTTTCCAAATAAATATTGGCAAGTAAGAAAATTTATTAAGCGATAACTTTGTTTTGATGGTAGCTCTGTAAACTCCGCTTTTACTTTGAGAAAATTTATTTTTACTTCTAAAAAATTTATTCTAAGATTTGTAGTAAGCATATTGTCATGCAATATTTTATAAAGCTTTTATCGTGAAAGCTCTCGTGTGAAACTTTCCAAACTTCGATGGTCATTTTTTTATTTTGCAGTATCTACAAACATTATGTCTCAAAGCTTTCAATTTTGTGAAAGCTCATATTTAAAACTTTTGTAAACTTTCAAAGTAAATTTTTTATTTTACACACAAACATAAAACATAACTTTCAACAGCTTTCGAGAAAGCTCATATTTACAACTTTGTAAATTTCTATAATAAATTTATTACAAAAGTTTTTTCATGAAATCTCTTACTTAAAATTGTGAAAACTTTTCGAAATTATTCCAAAAAAATGTCTGAAAGCTTTTATTTCAGTAAACGCTCATTTTGACAACTTTGTAAGGATTAAAAGTAAATTTATTACTTTTAAACTCTTGCAACCACAATTTATGAAAGCTTTCAGTTTCGTCAAAGCTCATTTTGAAATTTGGCGGGTTTTAAATTTAATTTTCTCTTTAAATTGTCTGCAAATACAGTTTCTGAAAGCTTTTTATGTACAACTTTTTAAGCTTCAAGTTGTTGGAAAAATATTTACTATTATTAAGCAAATTTTTTTTAATAATTTATTATATAAGCTTTTGATTATGGATACGCTTCTAATCGCTTCTCTTTCTTTTACTTACAGGTAAACTTTAAAACAATTTCACCACTTTAAGCAAATGTATTGGGCTGTAAGTAAACGGACAGACAAATTGTTATACTCAGCACTGACTTGGTGTCATTACATTATTACCCAATATAAAATTGAATTCTCAAAAACACAATCTCCCATAATCTTCCGCATGCGTTGTGTCAAGAAACCGCTGACATTTTCAATTAAATGCCAGCAAACCGGAAACAGGCGATTTGCTCTCCGCACACATAAACCTATTTATAATCTCGAAGATCATTCATTAGAATCTTAAGTGAAAATTCATAGAAAATTTTCTTACTACGTGACGAAAAGCACTTTATTGTTGTAGTTGGTTGAGTTTACAGCGCTGTGGCGGCGGTTGCTAGCGAGCGAGTTAAAAATCCCACAAGGCCATGCACATAATCATTAACACACGCTTATGCTGCGGCAAAAGCGCTGCGTAGAACAATGACCAACAACACCAACAAGCAGTAAAATAGTGGCTTAAAGCAAAAACAAACAAAACAAATGACGATAATAATGCATAATGATAAAAACAACAACAACAGCAGCAACAATATTTATTAGGTAGTAAATGTGATATGTAAAGCGTAAAGTAAACGGCCAGTGGTCGTCAAACAACAAACAACAATATCCCTTTAATGTCCTTTTTAAACACACACATAATTGAAATGACCACCGGGCGGCAGTAATGGCAAGCAGCAGAGAGCTTAGAGCTTCCAAGTATATGTTTGTTTGTATATGTTTATGAGCACATTAAGTCCTTTTTCAAGCTATGCCATGCTATGTTTACAATGGTGGTGTAGGAAAATTAATATGCCCGATGTGACAAAAGCAGTCGACAAAGCGAAGCAGCAGCTTTGCATGCGAAGGAATGTCTTGCTCATTAATATGCGTGCGAGAACACGTCTGGTCAGTCTTCTCCAACTAGTAATATAGCACATTCTGCTCTTGGTCATCCCTTCTAACTATAAAGCGGTTAATAGTTGCCCGTTCTTCTTCTTTAAAGCGCACGCACAACACACACGGTTCACACATACACACAGAGCAGCTGCTGTTGACTGGCAAGGGTCAGGTCAACGCTCGTTTGTGCGTCACTTCCCCCGACTATAAAGTTTTCTGTTATAAATTCCATCAAAAATGCAAGTAAATATTTTCTCAGCCTTTTGCTAAGCGAAAACCAGAAATTTCTAACGTTTGTCTAGGAAGCTGCGGCGCCTTGTGCTGGTTAAACTTGTCGTCGGCAACAAAACGTGTGTTCGAAAATATGAAACTAGCAGAGATGCTAGACAAAAACTAGTTGCTTTAAGAGGAAAAATCTAGTAGATTGCTGCTCACCCCAACCAGCGTGTGACAATTAGTAGTGGCGGCTGTAGGGATCTTCAATATCAACTTCTTTCCATATTTTTTCTTTAGATTTCTGAGTTGCTTTTTTGATTTCAACAAATCACTTTTATTTTATTTTCCACTTTTTATTGCTTTCATGCTTCACCTCAACTAGTTCAGCTACCTAATTCACCTTGTTGATTTCAAGTTCAACGCCAAAAATCAAATTGCCCAAAATTCTGCACTTTTTTCAACACTTTCCCACATTTGTTAGAGAATTCAGCTCAATGAGGTCGGCATAGGCTTTGTTATTTTATAAAAACTTGTCTGCCAGACAGCTGCTGATTGCAGAAATCTGTTGCTGTCGCTAAATTTCCCGCGATTTTTGTGAGCTCAATTAATATTTTTGCACAAATGCTGTTGTTTTGGAAGAGTCCATGCCTTGAAAGTTAAGATACTGTATATTCATTATTACTTTCCGTTCCCTATACGTAATAATAACTCTCCGACAAGATCATCTCGAACCCTCCGCAGCGATTTTAGGCTTCCTTCAAAGTGTCTTCAACTCTCCACAAGCGCCAATGTCTATATTTTGAGCACTTTTAACAGTGAACAGCAGTTGCAGGTCCCTAGAAAACTTGCCAATAAATCAACTATTTCTCGCACACATTTACAGCTTGTCTTTTTTTTGGCACGCCTTTGTTCTGTCAAAATAGCCACTCTTTCTCAACAGTCAGCTCTCAATAATGTTCCGTTTTGCTGCCACGCCACAGCCTCAAAATTATTGCACTTGTCATTGAAAATACATTTTATAATTCTAAACAGAATTAACTCTAAACATATTCCTCCCTCAAGCAGAGTCAAGCGTCTACAAATACTTCAAATACTTGTCACACTTACCCGAAGGCCGAAGGTCAGCACGCTCGAAGACACCAGTCTTTAGCTCAACGCATTGGTAACGCTTATGTCTCCTTTACAGCTCACTCAACTCGTTTTGATCGCGTGTCCCATATCAGCTTGACAAGCCGCACACGATTTTCGAAAGAATAAATCTGTGAAAAAGTCATTACTACCCAACAAGCGCTCCGTGCCCCGCCACAGCACCTCATTCTAAACTTATGTTAGTGCCAGCTATTCAATTTTGAGACAATCGCCACATGCCTTTTATATCAATCCAATTTGCTGCCGAATACGCACAGACAGACACACTCGTAAGCGCTGAACGCTTCGCTCACCCAGAACAAACGAGCGCTTGGCCCTGTTACTGGACAGCTACAGCAACTTTATCAGTCTTACGTATGCGCTTGCCACTTCTCCAGCTATCTTGCCTAATGCTATCAGCATATATGAGCACTAGCGCTCGACATTACGATTTCATAGCCATTATGTATGTATATACATATGTGTGTAAATATATAATTTTTCTTTTATTTATTTATTTTTTTCGTACTCAACACTTATTATAATGCAGTTGCTTGCTGGCAGCACTGTGTCAATGTTGGTTTTGCATATTTTATAAGCGAAATGCGAAGCGTGGCCTTTAACCCCCTAACCCCACCACCACTCTAGCCGTCGCAATTGTCATTTTACTCCCTGTGCGCTCCACTCGCCGCATACAAAGCGCTGGCATTATTCTATTCTATTTTATTTTTATTGTCTCGTGTGGCAGTTATGCACGCGCCCATATCCCTTAATGGGCCGTCGTATCCCAAATCGAGATCATGCCGTATGCGTGCTGGCCTTTTACTCGCTCGTGTGCCGGCGTTGAGTGCGCGCACATCCCTTTTGCGGATGACACAAAGACAAGAGACCTTCGTGCACAAAATTTGCTTTCTCGCTTTTTTTTTTGTGATTGTCATGGGGTTACGTCAATCCGATTTGGTTCTAGACGACCCCTACTTGCGCATACTTAGACTACTAGAGGTTTGTAGTGGGCACTTGGCGGTTAGAGCAAATAAATTTTTGTGTTTGTCAAGTCTTTTTCGGTTTTCTCTTTTTATTTTTGCTTATTTTTTATTCTTTTTTTTGTTGTTTATTTTTCATTCTCCTCTGCGTATTATCTCATTTAGCTGCCGATTGTGGTTTTATTTGTATCGTCGCTTATTTATTTGGTGTGCTTATGCTTTCATTCTTTTGGGGTCGTCGCTCACTTGGCAACCTTTTGAACTTTCACTTTGACGTTTGTGATTTTTACCGCTTGATTATTATGGCGCTTTAGTTAACTCGCTCTCTCAAATAATGCTCTTGCTGGGCGTGTTGACTAATGTTAATAATGCTATCAAGCGGACATATTTCTTCGCCCTTTTCTACTCTATGTATTTTTCTCTTTGTTTACACTTTTTGAAATAAATGTTTATTTGTTTTTCATTCTGGTCGTAAAATTTTATCTTTTTTGAGCCAAATCAGCATAGCAAGTGAGTTATTTGGTCATTTAGATGAGCATCATGAGTGGAAAAGGGCTGTTAGATTTATTTGCTCTTTATTAACACTAATGTGAGGTGATATAGCTGGACGCGGTGAAGTGGGAAACCGAAATAATTGAAAATGAACAAGCTTGTAATTATCTTACCGATGAAAATTTTTAAAATTCTTAATTCGAAGGAATTTATGCTAATGCTGTTTATAGAATCTTTTATTCTTTAAAGTGTGTTACTTGCTGAGTTGACACCATTTACTTACAGGAAAACATAAAAAATACTTGATTAGCAAAACTATGTTGAAAAGAATTAATAATTTATAAATCAGTTACCGCTATTATTTTAAATACTCACTCAACATAATTACGCTCAATTTAACTGTCAATAAATCCAAGCAGCACAAATCGCCACTTGCAGTGACACGAAGCAAAACACACGGTTATGATAATCTTCAGTTAATACTCATATGAATTTTCACAGCGCATAACCATTTAAACTGTCAAAATGATTGACTGTATAAAACGGCGCTGAAGCGTGTCAAAATTTGAAAAAACAAAAAAAACGCAGAGACTACAACACCTACGCAACGCACACTGTCCGCGCTGTAAATTCCCAGCGCGTAAATTTTTTATTAGCCACAGCATTTATGCGCTATCAACAGCTGATTTGCGGTTGCCGTCAATATCAGCTGTTCGCGGGCGCGCAATAAACGTCAACGTATGCCGCTGACAGAGCGATAGAGCGCAAAGAGTGCGGGTAGGTGCGTTGGAGCGCAGAGTAAAATCGCTTGATTGAGCGCTGATAATCACTACCCTTCAACGCATTTGACAGCAAATTAAAATGTGATTTGACAGCAGCGACAGGCGAGCGGCGAAAAAGAAAATTGTTTTACGAATTACAGATAAAAAGACAACAAGTGAATGCGCCGCCAAAGCGACAAATTGTGTAAGAGGCAAGCATGCAAAAAACTGCCAAAATATTTTAAATAAAAAATCGCACTTTTATGAGCAGCAATAACAAACTGTCAAAGCGTGAAGCGAGATTGAGTTTGGCCACAAAATAAAATGATGAAAAATTCCGTTTGCTTAGCAAACGGGTTTCCAAGAAACTCAGACAGACAATTGATAAGCGAGGAAGTGCCGACGAGGAAAATGATGCAATAAAATTCCTCCAAAAATGAAAAAACACTAACAATAGCATAGCAGCGCTGCCGCCGAAAAGAGTGTGACACGGTAGCGCTCAAGTGCTTGAAGAGCGCAAGTGGGTGTCAGCGTTGGTTGCTGGTTGTCAAATTACGCTGAGCGCCATGTTGACAGCAATTTGACAGCAGTCAAGCGCAACGAAAAAATACGCACAACAACAACTTTGAAGAAAGCAGTTAGGCAAAGCAACAATACAATACAATACATCGCTGCCAACAATTTAAGTTGAAGATGTTCTATTCAAGTTAGAGAGGGAGTGGGTGGAGAGTTGTAATGTGCTTAGTTGAGTGCGAGAGTGAAAGGGAAATTTCGGTACTAACCGGTGTGAAATGAGGCGGTGCTTGCTGTTGCTTTGTGCTGCCATAAAAGGTACAATATAAAATTTACAACACAAACTGTTGTGGTTTTGAGTTACCACGAAAACAACAAAAAGTACATGCAGTTTGTAAATAAAGGTTCTGCGGAAGGGTTTTTCTAGAGTAAAAGGTTAAAATTTTGTGTTGTATTCTGGCAACAATGCGTATGATTTTAATATAATTAATATTTGATCGCTTTGCTTGGCAGATTGAAAAACTCTTCGACAACGCGTAGGCGGAAAATTTTATTCGTAAAATTTCCTGGCGCCTTATTACCGAGTTTATGCTGAAAAAACTAACTAAAATATAACTTGATTCACCATTTCATTTTAAAGAAGCGGATTTTATATAAATAAATGTGCTAGACATACTACTAGAATTCAGAATTCTCTCTGTCAAATCATGAGCTTGTTCAAATTACTCCCATTTCAGTACTCTGTCATTGGCATAGTTTCTTGTATCTAACTCGACCACTCGAGCACTTGATTAGTCTAGTTCTACATGGGTCAAAAACAAAAAAAAAAAAAATTTAAAAAAGTATTAGATCGATAGTATCGAAAGTAGTAATTACATATAGGCTCATTTTGCTCATATTCGACCATAACCCATCATCTGCTCCCAAACCTTATGAGGCTTCGACCATCTTGGGGTACTCCATTTTGGTGCTGGACCTGACTTTTTTATACCGTTGTCTTTAAAATTAACTTTTCCACTATACTTGCATGGAAAATAAAGAAATTCAAAGGAATACTAGATTACTTCCACTATATTGGTGATTTAATGCCTTCAGCAAGCGGCTTTTTAGCTGCTTTTGGTTACATTACAATCTATGCGTTGTCTTACTATTTCTTTTAGGTGGCTTTTCAGACGCTTGAATCTATGATCTGTGACTGAAAAGAAGTCGTCAAGGTTGGTTTGCTGGTTTTTCTTTCCACATAAGCTCTGAAACTTAGTCTGATGTCTAAGTTAGTCAATTCATAGCTCTTTACTTAACTTAATTCAGCTCTAGAGACTCAGTAATTGCTAGTGAAATAATGCTGTAAGTGGTTTCATACGAGATCGATGGTTTATAACTTTAATTTCATGATATGAAGTTCATAGTTTTTAAATTTCCAAAATCGGTCTTCGAAGATAGAATAAAAATTTTTCGAAAACCATTAATAAATATATGGTCATAGTCCTTGAATGACAAAGCTCTTGGACCCCTTTTACCTTGTTTTGATATCTTTTCCATATTTTTTTCCTACACTGACGCTGTTGCATTCTTCAAAATGACTTCTGAAACCAAACTTATCTTATACTAAAATCAAAAAGCTTTACAAAGCTCAGTGGTGAAACCTTTTTTCTAATAGTGAGTAAGATTTTTTATTAGTGTATTCTTAAGAAACCCCGAAATAACACCCAACTTAATGAAAATTTATGAATTCACGCAATTATTGTCTAAAATACTTATCTAATATGCGTGACAAGCGCACTCTTTGACCCTATTGCCGCCACAAGCACAGTTTCGCTCTCATTATCCTGCTCCTTCATCAACTCTAAATGTCTATATTTCGCTTGTTGTCAAATACAAATTTGTTTATTGTATATTTCATAGCGGAATTCATTGTTAGTCAAGGCCCTACGTCTCACAACTCTCTTTCATTGTCGTTTTCTACTTCAGCTCTCCTTGTGCGGGTATTTTTCGGCAGCACACCCGCAAATCTTTTACAAAAACAAACAAACTTTTTTTATTTCATTTCGTTTTTATTGCTTCATATTCATTGTCTGCCATTTCACTTTTCCGCCTCAGCGAGTAAGCGTGAAGTAGGCGAGTAACATCAGCGCAGTGGCTGATTCTGCAACGGGATAATAATTCGTTGGTAAGGGTTGAGCACAGGAAGACACCCGTTCAAGACGAAAGCAAATAAAAAGAAATAAATAGGTATTGTGCTCACCTTACGTGTCGCTCGTTGGTAGGTGAAAAAACACATGCGCACGCTTTAAATAAAAGGTGCGAAATAAGACAAGAAAGGGATATCAACTATTTATGATGCCGTTACTTTAACCTTTCACCTTTTTGTACGTACACAGCCGCACAAAACGCTTTTGCCAACCATTTCGCTTACTTTAGAGCGAGAGAGTTCCAGCTCGTGCGCGCACAATTTATCGCACGCCAAGGTGTTTGACTCCAAAAATAACAATGACAACTACAACAACTTCCCAAATAAATATAAAAATAATGAATTGTAAGACAGCATTGCTGACTGTGTCCCGGGTGTGGAGAATAGTAAAAAATTGAGCGCGTCTAACACGCGTGAAAAGGGTTGCGAGCGCTTAACGCCTCAGTACCTGCGCTTGTCTGGGTCCACAGTAGCTGGGAAATTCACGAAAAAAATATGTGTGAACATAATGAGGGTCCACTATGCAATATATACCCTGCAGAGAATCGCGTTACTAGTTCGAAACTACTCCGAAATTCTTGAAATTAGCGCAAGTTCTTACTAAACTGGACATAAACTTCCATTGCGTATGTGGGAATTTAAAAATTATTGATAAGATTCAACCTAACTATTTATATTTTTACAAATATAAGTGAATGATGTTTTTCAAGCGGTGTAAAGATTTTATCTCATATAAATTATCATATTTAGATCGCCAGAACTCAGCGAAAGAGAGTGTTTCCGAGATACAGATATTAGTAAAAGGTTTTTTTTTAAGTTAAGAGGCTCTCTTGTCAATAAAACACAGACGACTCTATAAAATGCGCAATGTTTCCGCACTTAGTCTTCCAACAAAATTTTCACTACAACTGCGTATTCTAGAACAAATATTGCTATTCCAATTATCATTACATTGCCTATATCACGTTGTTTTGTAACCTAGAAAATCTTACTCTTATGTACCTTCGACAAATTTGCTCGTTTATGTACTAATTATGTCAACTCATCGCCAAAGACGGTCTAATTATATAACCCTAAATTTAAATTTACCCTCTAGAACGCGAGTTTGAAAAGTAAGTTTTTGGTTTATGCAATCCATATCTGTTTGCATGACAATTTTCGTGCTATGCTAAGCACAAATGTCAAGCACACGTGTTTACTTTGACAACTGATTTGACAAGTTTCCCACTAGGAAATCTTAAAACTCTAAACAGATAGCCTATGATATAAAGGGGCATAATGAATATAGTAAAAATATTAGTAAGTGACGATGCTATAAGCCTTCACAAATTGAAAAGATTTCTTACAAAAGCTTTATTTTGATCTGTCAGTTTATTTGGCCACTAAATGCTATAGTGACTCGATCTTATACATTTTGTTGGAGATTGTACTATTGCCTTAGACAATAATTTATGTCGAATTTCGTCAACTGCTAGAACTTTCTATACAAGTACGCTCAGTTTGTATGGCAGCTACATACATACATATATGCTATAGTTGTTCGATATCGATAATTCCAACAAATGAGCAGGATCGTGGGGGAGAAAGAAACTATATTTCAAAAACAGATTCGAATTCCAATTATCAGTACAACTTCGTAGTTATCGAAAGCCATACAATGCTATGTCAATTGACGCTTCTTAGGCCTGTCGCTAATTGCTTGTGTGAAAAGGAAGAACGAGTGTATAGCGATTAGACGCTCTGCTCTCAACTAGCGCGATTTCCTGCCGGGTATGCATATGTAACCCTTTAAATATACATATTTGCACGTTTATTATCTCTATATGGGACAACAAATAACCGTTGTCAAAATGACTGCTGAAGTGCGTCGCTAATTTATGATCTATTTGCTTGACAGTCTCTAATTTTCCCTACCGCCACTTCGATACCCTTCCTAAGCGCCGGCAAGTTATACTTTCGCTCTTATTTTTTTGTTCCTGTTTCATTTGTCTTCTTTTTTTCCAACTTGGGACACCAAAACCCTCTTCCGAGGCGTGTGCGCTGTCAGAAAGTGTCCTTTGGCGAATGCTAATTGCTTTATGGGCGACGTGTGCTGCGCGTGGCTGGCAGTAAAGTCGCAAAGTTAAGAAATTCTGTGAAATAAAAAATATGAAAATTAATTTAAGCAGCTGTATGTGTCTCCGCATACTTGTCAGGTTACTTTTCACTTAAGCAGCGACCCATATCCTCAAACAGGACAGTCAAACATTTGCATGCCTCTCGGTAATTTATGCAAATTCCGTCAACGAGGCAGCGTTGTTTTTGTTTATACTTGCGCCTTATGCATGCGAGGACTTACATAGGAACACATACATACATATTGATATATACATATATATGTTTTTTTTCTACATTTATTATATTTCCTGGCGCTTTGCCTGCGCCGGCTGTCACTCGCGCATGAAATATATTTTTCTAAGCCACCAAAGCGTGTTTGCTGTCACAACAAAGCAAGACGTCTACGTGTGTAGTTGAATCTGCTGTTTCACACACACACGCACACAACTTCCCCCCTCATATCGTCGCTTTTAAGTATCATTCTTTGTTTTTAATATGCTTTAAGCAGAATGAATGTGCGCTAATAAATTAATATCTCGTTCCTGCTTGACTGTTTACACACTATGTTTGTTGTTGTTGTGCGTCCGTTTAGCCATCCGATACGCGTACGCACCCGCTATTATTACTCAATAAAGGTGTGTTGCTCGCTCTATTTTCACTTAGCTTCTTTCATTTCAACCCACAAATTATTGTTGTTGTTGTTGTTGTTATTTACATTTCCCACCGCCAGAGGTCAGCGGTTGATTGACTTTACTTTGTCGGTGTTGTGTTATTTGATAGCACCGTTTTCTGCACAGAACGCAGGTGGGCGCGTCTGCTACGGTTTATAATGAGCCTGCTATGCATATATAAATGCACACACACTTATAGATATATATGTATGTATAAATATACATGCATAGATATCTATGTAAACTCACATCTTTCATATTATTCTTTGTGTACCACCCATGACTTATGTGTCAAGTGACAAGGTACTCACCCATATTTACATATCCATCCATATAATAAGAGCTCATTAAACCGCAGCTGATATTAAATTACGTAGTAATTATTAACTTGTAATGAGCAGTTTTTAATAAGCGCATGTTTGAGGTAACCTTAAGTGGTTGCTTGGGTGTCGTCTTAAAGCTTTGTATGTGTTTCAGCGTGCGAATTCTACTTAATATCCACTAGATATATCCTGACATGCCTGCACAATTATATCAGTGATTTGAAATTGAATCTAGCTTGACCAGAATGCGAAGAAATCTTCCTTACGTGGGTAGTGAATGATTCCAATGACTCTTGAACATGCTTCAAAGTGTCAGCTTATGTTTGGGAGATATATGTAAATATTCATATGTATTTATATACTATACCTATATATGTAGTAATATAGGGTATACATCTTACTCTACTTAATTTTCTCAGCAAACATATTCCAATTTTACATGAGCAATAATAGATACGAGTTGAGATTGTTTCAACCTGCGAAAACGCAACCTAATCAACGCTCACGATTGATTTTTTTGCAGCAATGTCCTGATCTGTGAAATTTTGTCACATGACAAAATTTTCATTTCTAGAACTCAGCAATTTATGCGAATAGACGGTCTTATATGGTCTCTGAAAAGTTAGGCGATGAGGATCACGATAGGATGAGGATAAATTATTAAATTTTTTCTCAGTTGAAGTTAATGTTCTTTAACAAAAATTCGATTTTGAGAAGCACCAGTTAAGATCAACAAAGAACTCCGCGCTGAGTTGTTTCTGCCAGCCACCTACTTATTGCAATGGCTCCGAAGAATCATCAATGGGAACATCAACTTTTGATGAAGTCAGTTTGCAGATTTTTATGGAATGTAATACAGCTAAGGATTTTCAAATAAGTTCAATTAGTTCCACTACAGCCAACTATATTTCTCAGACATATTCCAAAACTGCTTTTGCAAACAAAAGGATTAAATAAGTATTACCTCGAGTAAGTTTCAGAACGATGACGACGCACTAGAGTTAAGCATGGACCTCGCTTACCTCAAATTTTACTTTATTTTCTCTAAAGTTAGTAACAAATCGGAGAGATTCGTTATACGAGTAGTAGAAGTAGTGAATGCCTCCAAAAGAGATATAGCCTATTTTAACCTCAAATTTATTAATGAATTATTTGGAAATGAGCTTTTGAGGTCCACGGTGATGAGCTTTTTGAAAACAAATATTGAGGTTATGTCGCCTAATGCTTGAAAAGCTTTCTAGTGGTGGTCCAATTTCGATCTATATTACTCAGCAGCTGCTGATAGACACCATATGAACGAACTTCAAACTGCTTGAAATTTATAATTAGGCTCAATGAATAAAAACTTCACAACATTTTTCTGACCCGACTAATTTTTAGTACGGACGTAAAAGCCTTCTTGAGTAAATCGGACCAATTATGTTTTTCTGTGGGCAATATTTACATAAACTGGTATGGATAACTTTCGTGGAAAAGGTAATGGGCTTATGGCATTTAATATTTATAAAGGCGACTATAGGAGGTGTCAGAAACTTGTAGACATGAAGCAAGGTCACAAACGACAAGTATAGAAAGCTTACAACTTAAACAGAGTCTTTAAATATGCTTAATTTAAAAATACTGTAAAGAGTTAGTGTAATGTGAATAGATTCTCTAGAAATATAACCAAAAAAAACTTTTCCAAAATGAGCTTGGAAAACATTGTTAAGATAGATTGCAATGTATAGTATTTAAAAAGTGCTAACCGTTAAGAAACTTATACAAGTGACTGCTGTTTCAAGGAACTATTAACACAATAATCGTTACTTAAAGCTTTCTAAAGCTCTTAAAACAAGCAGATTTAGTTCAACTCCCAAAATAAGTTGCTCAGCTAATATTTTACCTAATTTAACAATAAATATATAAATAGAGGCACAACCACGATTAAAATAAATAATTACTGTATTATGGTTTCAGTTAAACCGTTATGAGCAGTGTTACTAGCAATCGGAAGTTATTAATTTTTATGACAAGCTTGTGAGTTCAATTAAGGCACGCCTAGATGGCGCCACGACACTTCGTACGGTGGCATATTTGAAGACTATCGTTTACATAACCCAATTTTTGACCCAACATTCAATTTTTTCTATTTTATTGATTACCTCGTGCTAAATAGTTAATAGGATCCCCGAAACATTGTCAGGCCGCCTGTCACTTAAGCGGTCAGTGACTTTCGAAATAAAACAACAAATAAACAAACAAGAAGTTTCAGAGAAATATTTTGGCTTATGCCGGAAATATGTCTATATATTGACATATATATATGTACATATATGTACATGAATATATAAGCGAGTATATAAATAAAATCGCTTATTACAAAAACAATGCCTGCAAGTAAGCAAAGTTGAATGAAAGCAATGATAATGAAACAGCAGGGTTCAAGTGGAAACACAGATACATATACATATGAATATGTAGAAATTCATGTAAGTGTGTGAATAAGTATGTGTTTGTGCATTCAATTGTCAGTAGAAGGCTTTGTCGTCACGTTTTTAATCGATAAAATTGTCATTGCTGTAGGCGTTCACGGCGACAAAGGAAATTGGGATAATCCCAGAGTGAAGCATTCATAGAATTGAGGCACACATGCACATATACACATACTACTTGTAGCGATATATGTATATATAAATATTTTCCTTTAATATATGGTATATGTGTGTGTTTTAAATTTTTCACATATTTTTGTGCGAAAACAGGGTGTCACTTTCACACCACTGGCGATCAAAACAGCACCAAGTGTGCTATTCATTATAAGAATGACAAACAGTTCACAAAAAGGGAAGAATTTTTAGCGATACATTCAAAAATGCAGAAGGCATAATTTTAGGCGCTTTAACAGTTAATAACACCTTTGCAGTATTAAGCGCCTTCAAAACAAACACAAAACACTAACAACATAAACAATAAATAACAACAATAACAAAACCAACATATCTCTTTTTTTCATTTGCAATGCAAGTAGAATCCATCATACTCTTTTGACAAAGCACAAATATAAATTGTATCCGCACGTGTGCGCCTATAAGTATGCCTGCTTTAATGTTTTCTCTGGGACATGGCTGCCTGTTTCCGCAAGTACGTAAGGTCCGCCTGATTTTTTTATTTCATGGCCTCTATTTCTAGCAATGATATTTGTTGTTGATATAATATAATGCGGTCCGCATGATTTTGAGGCGTCCATTTTCTTAAAAAGCCTCAATCGGCATTATTCGGTAATTTCTACAATTTCATGTACATTCCACATAAAGTCCACATACGTTCCATCTCGTATTCTAAATTAAACGACTGCAAAAGACCAAAAAAAAAACAAGGATGACAAAAATCAAAATAAAGAAATACATATAAAAACCAATCATAACATCAAAAACAATAAAAAAAAACAGTATATATGTTTCTTTCATTTGCAATGTAAGTAGAATATATCGTAATCTTTTGACAAAACATAAATTGTACCCACACGTGTGCGCCTATAAGTATGCCTGCTTTAATGTTTTCTCTGGGACATGTACTAAATGTCAACTACCATATAACTAAAATACAAAGCATACTAATGCGCATATAAATCAAGTCAACTAACTAACAGCAAGGCGCAGAGCTCGACCTACACATACCCATATATACACACATTCCATATGCACACATGCTTACATATATACGAATTCAGGCATATGTCGCTTTGTTAGCTACATACATGTCTCTCTCAGCGGCCTGCAATTTTCCACCCGCGCAAGGCACGAGGGCTTGCCACGCCATGTCGTCTGCTTTGTAATGCAATATTTGTATTTATGTATTAAGCACATGAAAAGATATCGATTTGGACAATCGAACGTTTGTTTAACACAGCGGGATATAAAATTTCTCCACTGTGCCTTTTTATTACCTCTCTTTCTATTTATTATCCTTTGTATTAATATTGCTTTTGAGCCGTTGTAGTCACACAAAGTGCCGCCGTTGTGTGGGTGTGTGAGCGCCGCAATTCGCGCTTCACTTTAATATTTATAGACTCATTTTCGTTATTGCAAAGTCATAAATGTAATTTCAATGTTTTATTGCTTACTTTTTGCACAAACCTGTGTCAGCTGTTGTTGTTTTTGACTTCCTCTGAAAAGTATTTTCTTGATAGAAACGTACTTTTAGGGAATATTTTTCAACGCAAACGTGGCAGTTCTTTAAACAGTTAGGAACTTAGAAGAAGAAATGAGAATATTTTGTGTAACAAAGAATTAGTTTAAATTTCGCATGCAAACCAAATACATTCCACACTAGTTTTATTTTGCTATACCAATCGACAACGTTAGCACAAATTATTCTTATTAGTCATAATTTTTAAAAATCATAACTAAAAAAATTATGTTCCACATAGATTCTACTTTTGTTCTTTAAGCCATTTCTGTAGAATATCTGAATTCCATTTGCGTACATATGTATGTAAATTTGCTTGTATCCTTATTGGTGTCTTCTTATACCCCTTCGTATATTTGAGTTCAAGTATTAACTCATTAACTTCAACATACAGAAGTGTTTTAATTGTTGACATTTGATTTGAGTTAGGTTGGGCGCGTTTGATATGCCAGGTGAGGTTTAGCTGAGCAAGTTTACCTATTTCCACAACTATACATACATATGTGAGGTACATATGTATGAATATGTTAGGTATCTTGAAGTTACTGTCTGCGGCAATATTTTCTTAAAAATTTCATTTTTTGATGAGATCCATAAGCAAATACTATACGTTCCACATATTTTGAGTCTGAAATTTACTTAACAGCGATAATTTTCTTTGATCTATACAACATTTCACCAGTTCCACATACGATCCAAATACTTTTGAAGACATCGAGCAATGCTTTCTTAATTTTTCAGTAAAAAATGCATTACTAACTATAAAAGTTCCTAAATATAACTGTTTAAGTTATGCGTATTATATATACATATCTATGTCTAAATATTTTACGTTTATTATATGAAGTTTCTGCGAGAAGCAATATTTTTTATTTTCATATTTTAGCGAGTTCCGCAAGCAAATAAAGCTCGAGGCAGGATTTTGAAATTAATTTGTAAGCCGAAATATCGTCATTTTGCAGTAGTTTCTAAAATTTTTCATACGTTCCACATGCAGTCCACATACGTTCCATATTATATTTTGAGTTATCGAGCAGTGCTATCTCAGGAATAGTACATGTTCTATGAAAATTTCAATTTTTATTTATTAAAGAATATATTATTTTAGATACAATTATGTAATAGTTTCCCAAATTAATCAAATTTGTGCTATGGTATTTTTAAAATATTTTTATTGTAAGCCTTAGCCTACGTCAATAAAAAATCTAAGCCAACAAATGAACTCAGCTACATATTTTCATGCCCCGAATTTCATGTGTATCGTAGGCAGATACGTTACACATACATATATAGATATAAATATCTGTACGTACTCGCATACATATCTGGGCTTAGCCGCAACGGAAGCAGCTGTAACCAGCGGTCATTAGCGGTCGCTCCTCTACTTAAAAGCTACCTACACTCTACATCCGCCTTCCTCTTCAATTTATTCAACTCAAATCCCTACCACATTAGTTGTCTGCAATATCTCCGCTTACCTTCCGCTTCGCTGACAATATGTTTCCGAACTTTGCTTTCATATGTGCGTGTGTGTGTGCATAAATGTTCTTATAAGCATATTGTCTCAGTTATTTCCTTGGCCGTATGTTATTCTTAACGAACAACAAGGATTTGTTGACTACAAAAACACATACACATTCGCATTTCGTCCTTCCAATTGCCGCTTGCTGCTCTCTATTGCTTTGTTGTTCTATTAATGAATATTTATGCATAACATTTGGGTAACTTGACCATAGGCTTACTGGTTTCTTTCTTTATAAGCAGCATACCCATATTTTGTTGACCCTGTGAGCAAGGCTTACATACATGCACACACACATACATATATAGTAAGTAACAAGAATACATACTCAGCGTTCTCAATTTACCTTTCATTCAACAGTTTTTCGCCCCTTCCAAGCAGCAAACATTTGCTTTGGTCACTGCAAAGCTTTTATAGTGATTCCTTACGTTTCTTATAGTTGCTGTTGTTGTTTCTATTATGCATATAAATATTTTCTGCCTTAGCGTCATCATCTTGAGATTCATTTTAATAAATTCTATTCAAAAAAGGACTTAACATTTAGTTTTGTGTTTCATCTGCTCAGTGAGCTGCCTTTTTATTGCTTTCCATATGTTTTCTCATAAACTATGCTTCGTGCAAGGAGATGTGTGTTTGTGTGAGTGTGCTTTTATCCTTTCGCGCTTAAGTAAGTCCCATGATGACTTTGCAGCACAAATTATGCAGATTAAGGGGTCATCAGCTGGTGACGCGTTCGTTGTTGAATTTGCTACAATAGCAGATGGAGTTAGTTGAGAAGCAGATGCTGCCGCTGAGATGAAGGTGGTATGTGGCAAGAAGAGAGTGCGGTGAAGAAGACTCAAATAAGAAGAATATGTGGTAGAATTGAAGGCAACAACCAAACAAAGGTAGTAAATTGTTGTAGATGCTGAAAGAGGTTAAAGGAAGTTGATACAAAAAAAATGAAAAAATCGCAAGGATAATAAAAAGAACCAAAATTTTTAAAATATGTAAGAAATTTAGCTAAAACAAACTCAAAGCATAAGGAAAGTCACTAAGTGTGCACAGAAACTGACAAAACTAAGCTTTGAAAGCTATAAAAAATATATATATATGTATGCAATGAGAATTGCTTAAATGCGCTCCACATGATTTTTACTGTAAAACTTGTTGCAGGTGAAAAATTGTGTATTTTTGTGAAGATTGTTTCAGTATTTTTTTACACTCCACATAAATTCTACATGCGCTTCACATCTTTTTTTAAGTTAGCAGAAGAGCGGTTGTGTCGGAAAAACTTACTTTTAAATATATTTCTTTAATAACAGCAATAACGAATTGTAAAATACAATATTTCAAACAAAACTGCAATATTATTCAGCTTTTGATGACATCTACAAGAAAATTAAATATTTACATGTTTTATTTAGAAAAAAAAGTACGAAGATTTGCAAGATTGAGCTTTTTTAGAGATTTCGAAAATATCCATAGATTCCACACAAAGTCCACATACGTTCCACATCTTTATTTAAGTTCAGAAACAACGGTGTGTCAGAGAAAATATGTTTTTCTATGAGTTACAGTTATTTAAACAAAATTCAAACATAGCAAAACTTTCAGTGAAACATATTTTTTGGTTTCTTCAAAACTACTTTTCAGTACATGAAACTTAAAAAAATTATACATTTTTTTCCTATAAAAGAGTAGAAGTATGAACACAGGTGCCAAAGAAGCTTAAAAAAATTGATACATGGAATGTCTGAAATCCATAAAACAAAGTTTGCTTCCCAACACTTGCTCCACATATACCTCAGCGAACTACTTTTCATTTCTTTAGCATACATTTGGGCGTAAATCATGTAATTTGCTGTCTGAAGCCCTACTGGACACAACAGCAACTAACCATTCATATTCGATACAAGCATCTTCTACCGAAATGCCTGCCTGCGCGTCAAACTTTTCAGCTCAGCCAAAAAAATGCTTACAAGTTGACCAAACATATTTCAAGTCAAAATTTGCATAAAAATCTAATTTCTGCCAATATATGGGCAGGCACGCACACTCATATAACTGACGCTTTTGCGTAAAATATGCATTTGTTGTTGCTGTTGAACCTTTTCCTTTGTGGCACAGCATGTGGCACGCAGTTTAGAACCCACTCTAACAGTATTCGCTTACTCCACTCAGCGCATAATTTTCAATTTATTTTATGTGAAAAATCATTGGTACAACATTTCGAACTATGCGGATGCCATTAGTTGTAAACACATACAAACCTACATAGTATATACATATGTACATGCGAAGCACTTGAAAGCTCATAAGTTACCTCATTCCTTAAGCTATTGTACTTTCTTTGTTTGTATGTATACTTGTTAGCCCACACTAATACGAAATTTATAATATGTTTGGTGGGCGGAGGGGATCCAAACTTAATGCATATGGAAATTTAAATGAGTTTATATACATTTGACTGTGTAATGTATATCCCTGATATAAACGAGCCCCTACCTCCTTAAGTGGGATATATAGTACATATGTATATTTACATTCCTTTTGCACAATTTCATTAGGCAAATTTTCTGCGAAATACAGCAAAAACTTGTATGAAATTTCCAGACTTTTGTTTGTGCGAAATGTGTTGAAAGTGAAAATTTCGTGTAGAAAAGGAAGTGAATGTAAAGTTATAAAATTATGAGTAAAGCATTGTATATAAGTATGTATAATATGGAATTGAATTTGTTAGTTTATGTGTATAACTACAATTTTCGGAGATGTTAAAGAAGCCTAACTGATCAAATCTGTCTTAATTTTTTTATATATTATAGTTGAAAATATATACTACATTTAGCAGCCTTAGACTATAATTATTTCCATCAAACATTACTAATTTTTCTTTTAGTAATCTATTTCTCTATTAAGTAATAATTACACTTTTCATTACCAGTACTGTATTGCTTCATTCAGTACAATATTTTTATACCGCAGCAAAATTACAATTATACGCTTCGCATTACTTACATAATTACCTTAGCTTTAATCATTAAAACTACCAAAAAACCATTAGAGATATTTTTATAATTACTTTTGTTAAAAATTTTTGGTGTTATCATTATCAGTAAATTATTTATTGTAATTATTATTTAAAAAGCCATTATTATTAATAGGAATATAATTGTTATCACGAATCATTAAACTGACAATTATTTCATGCCTTAACTGTCGTTATCATGCTTAGCAGTACATGCTTCCATTACTTTAATCCAAAATACTTATCATTACCCTAATGTTCGTATAACCATCAACAATAGTATCCAAACCCATTTTTTTATATTTGTAGCTGCAGTAATCATTATAATTAACGTTACTTTTATCACAACCAGTAGCAATATTATGTTTTAATAATAGGTTGTATTTTCTTCCTTTGCAAATACAATGAAACTAATACTTAGCTGTTGCCAATACAATTGTAATTATTTTCAAAATAAATCTTATTGCTGCTATTATTACCAATATGTACCAATATTTCTACTAGAAGTGCCCTGAAAAATGTTTACTGCTAGTAATATCTTTTACATACATATTTAAATTTAGTATATATAAATAGTAGTTTTATAAATACCGCTTGTATTAATATTTGAATTGCATTACACGTTTATTTTGATTCGAAATATTTACAAATACTCTTTATAAGGGCGGCGTTACAGAGTTAGTATTTTGTTTCTTAGCAGAAAGTCCATTACCAATATATTTAGGATTAACTTTTAGTTTTAGATTTACCGTAAATACATTTGTTAATGGAAGTTCATTACTCTCATGTGCATTAGTAAGCAATACATTTTCAATTACTTTCTTAGTAAAGCTTTTATTTATCAAAACTAAGAAAAATTCTAATTTAACATAAATCTTTAAGTTTTTCTTCTCGAACAAATAATTTTCAACACAGCAATATCACATGCCCTAAAAGTATGCAATGTTATTTACTCCAACCAAATATAAATTTCCACTTCCCCGCTACTCACACTCCTCTTTCATGTAGGAGTAATCACAATGTAGCGCACTCATAAATTTACTCATTACTAACACATGAAAGCAAAATTAAGTCAGCTAAACGCCTATAAGTATGCCAAATACGTATATGATACAACTACAATATGCGAGTGAATGAAAACTGCTGCCACACAACAGCTTCCTCTGTGACCCCTGCTGCATCCGGTGGCATCCAAATAATATGCTCACACTTTTAGAGAAGCATTAACAACAATAGTATAACCATTTAACCGCACTTAGCAAAATGAGTGTATGTAGGTACGCGTCACTTATGAAATGCTGACTCGATTTGTTGTTGTAGTTGGCATAAATCCATAAATATGTTGCCTACTTAACGCCACGTGACGCCAATCCTCATATATAAGCTGCCATATCATAGTTTCGTGAGCAAAGCTAACAACAAAAAGAACAGTTGGCTTTCAACTGTAGCATAGCATAATTTTGTGCGCCAAGTTTTACTTCTAATCATTTCCGATTTTGGGTCACATGTGCTAAATAGTAGCAACTTTTAATTGCATGAAACTTATGGCAAAAGCATGCAAGTGTGTGTGTGTGCTACACGACAATATTATTTGTTATGAAAATAATATGAGCGTGATTGCCTGAAAGTATGCCAAACGTAATTATAAAGCCAGCAATATTCGTGCATATTAACTGATTGCAAGCAGGCGATTTAGTTGCGCTATTCTTCACGAACTGCTAGCAAAATTTGCTATAGCAAACAGTTGTTGTTTGTTCTAAGCGCCTAGTTGTAGGCAAAGAATGCAATTGTCATGTCGCTCCCCTGCCTTAAATCTCAGTCGGCGTGGTTCGTATTTGTTTAGTTTTTGTGCTGACCTAGAATTTTTAGCGTTTTTGTTGCTATTTGATTATCGCTACAAGTGCTTGAGCACTTAATACAACAACTAAATATTTACAGCTGTACTTTTTCATATACTTCTGTTTTTATTTTTTTATTTTTATATTTTTATTGTTCGTTTTCGAACAACGTAGTAAGTAAGTACGTCAGCAATTTTCATTTATTTTATTCACTATACATTTTCGCCTCAGTCATTTCCCATTCACTCACGCCTCACTTTTGCTGTTTTCCTCCTATAATTAAGTATGTATACATACACAATCATAAAATACATAAGCTTATGTATGTAAATCGTCTAATTCCGAAAGCGCGGCGCTTGGTGGTGATGTAATCGCAAACACTGTAGGATTAGTCACGAGCCAAAATGTGTTGGAAGATGTGTCTTTGTTTTACTAGCGATTATTTCACTTGCAAAGTTACATGGCTGTCGATTTTGAAAGCTTTCAAGCTTATGTGAAAGTTGGTACTGCTAGCCAAATTTAACTATTTAACTCCTCTAAATCTAATATTTGTTTACTTTTTTTTTTGTGCCAAACATAACAAAAAATACCCATTTTAAAACACAGAGCTTTAAGCTTACTTAGGTTTTATCGACAATTCTTTCTTTTACAATAATCTTCTTTAACAATAATAACAACTATTCACTATAATACAAAATGAAAGCTCACACACTAACACTAAATAATATATTTATGTTTCGAACCTTGATTCGTAAATGTTTTTTTATATAACGAAGCTTGTCCTTTAAAACAAGAACCGTAAGCTTTGAGCTTTCGAGCTGTGAATATAAAAGTTCTCGTTCGACAAGCTATTAGAATTCATGTTTTTGCTAAGCTTTCATAGCTGCGGAAAGCATGTTACTGAGCTTTCATATTTTCAAGTGTTCTCTATTACTTTTCTATACTATAAATCTTACTTTCATCGTGTAAATCAGATTTCGCTTTTTTAAGGTGAATTTTTATTTTTTTTTTAATTATTCCGCGCTTTCAAGAATATACGAAAGCATGAACCATTCAAACCTTGCTGAGGCTAAAGCTTTATTTAGAAAAAAGAAACGTTGAATGAAAAAATTCTTAGAATATACGCGAAAGCTTTGACGTTTTCTTGAAAATATTATGTAAGCTTCCAATTTAATTGTCTTAAATCATTTAAAGTCAATTTACGCTTTTAATAACCTAAAAAGTTAAAATGTTATTTATTGCATAGAAATGGCAAAGGAAAACCAAAATTTTGAAACTGACAAGTTTTCATATTTATTAAAGCTTTTATGCAATTACCTCAAATAATATCAAACTAACCCTTAAAAGCTTTCTATGCCCTAGAAATATAAAATAACTTTACTAGTATCTTTAAAAGCTTTCTGTGCCCTAAAAATATCAAAAACTAGTACTAGTAGCTCGAAAGAAAAAATTTTACAATTTTTTCATAGATAAAAGAGTATTTAACAAACGATTTTTTTAACTTTCGAAGCTCAAAAGCTTTAAATGAACGAATGAATTAACGAATAATAGATACCTAGAAATAGTATTTAACTACAACACAAGGTAAAAGTTACAAGAGGAAAAGTTTCCAAAAAGCTGTTTTCAAAGCCTTTCCAGCAAAAAAAGTCATCTATGAAATTTTCTAGAAATCGTATTTTTTTCAGTTTTCCTTTATCTTTTTCAAAGCTTTCGTCCAAAAAGATATTTCTTGTTCAACTTATTTCAACTTTTTTTTTACATATTATTTTTCTATTTGAACATGCAACAGCATAGCGCTTCATTACGGCATTAAAAACTTGCTAACAGTTACAAAAATCTTTGGCAAAACAATTAAATACGAGTACAATTTGGTAAAAGTCATGCAAAGTGATGGCGGGCTTAACCGTTGTTTGAAATTCGAAGGTCAATTGGGCGATAGTAGTGTTAACTGTGCATATAATTGCTAGCCAAACACAATTACTGTAAGTAGCAGTATGTACACATAATAATCGTCAATTTATATATATATTACTTGCCAAATGTGGCATGCAACATTCAGTGCCATAATAAAAGTTGTCAAAACTTTGAAATGTTCTTTAATTGCTTCAGGGCAAATGGTCGATATTTTCTATGGAAATCGCTAGTTTTTCTATTTGTATTTAATGTGAGAGTGTATGTAAATAATAAAAATGGAACAAGTCAACATTTTTTTGCTCAAGCTGTCTAATAGAGTTGCCAGAGTAAACAAATATAAAAAAAATATTACTGCATAACTTGAGGAGAAAGAAAATTAATATGTTAGTTAGGAAATGAATTCTGAGGTTTTTTGTTTTGTAAAAAATTAAAAAAAAATAGTATTGCATACTTTTGAGAGCCAAAAAATACTTGGTTATAAAAATTTATTCTGATGGATTTTTTAAATGTAAATAAAATATTATTGCATACTTTTAGGGGGAAAAAAGTATTATCTTGGTTATAAAAAGTAATTCTGTTGCATATATTTTTTGTTGTTGTCCCAAAATTTGTTTTTCCAATTTTTGAAAGCGCTTAAAATAAAGGCAACCGTGCACATCCAATACAAAAGTCATTTGCATTTATTTAATGCAATCATTTGTTGACTGCCAGTCAGTGTTGCCAGCACCACAAAAAAAATGTTTGCTGCTATTGTTGTTGCACAAACATAAGAACGCAATCAAAATGGCAAATATTTCGACACACACACACACGCATATGTGTTTAAAGTGGTATTTAAATAAGAATAATTTTTTATCGTCAACATAACCAAAGACTCACGCGCACCAAAACGAAAACTCGACGCGCATTTAAATATTTCCGCTGCGAACTGTGTGCAAATCCGTCGGCAGTGAAGCAGTGGCAATTGCCAATGTTGGCAAACAAATAAAAACAATGGAGGCAAAGCAAAAAGTATTTATTTGAGTGTGTGCGGGAATGTATGCAGGAGTGAACTGCACTGGTCTATGTGTGCTATACATGTGTGGAATTTTCCATAAAATGGCAAAAAAGACTAAAGTTTTTCATATACTTTCTGTTTTGAAAGCCAACCAACTCCATTAACTGCAAAGCAGCCATAGACTGTACTCCATTTGATGATTTCACACACGCATTTTCATTTTTTTTTTGCGTTCCGATGTTATTTGCACTATGCATGCTTTTAGGGGCAAACGTATAATGTTATGTATAGAAAGATATATTTCTCCCTACATATGTAGATATGCCTATTTCTACTACAATAATTTGCAAGTACGTCTGGTGAACTGAGAAATCATAGCAGAAAAACCAACCCAAAAACCCAAACACATTCAAACCCTTACCATAGCACCTAAAAATATGCAATGTTAATAGCTTTGTAAGTCTAAATGTTATGCTATGCTATGGCATGCACGCTGTGTCATGCTCACAAATTGCTGTCATTGAAGTCGCGATAAAAAGTGTGCGCTCGACTAGCTGATAATGAGGCAAGACAGTGACAGCAGCGACTAACTTTGCATACATTTAAGGGCAAACGTTAGCGCTACTGACATACCATAAAGGGCAAAGAAGTCGCACACTTGCTGCCAGTCAAAATCGCTCTCACACTGGAAGAATGCAATTTACTTTTATATAAGTTTAAAGTGAACGAAGTTAGACAGCAAGGAGTCACGGAAATTATAGGGAGTGAGCGAAGAAATAATATTTGTAAAATTAATATTAATAACGAATGAGTATGAAACTAATTACAGTTGAACTTGCCTAGCTCGAATCACCATAATCCACAAAAAATTTTAAAGCTTTGCAAGGAAATTTTATTTATATTGCTAATTCAAGAGTTCGAGTGGAGTTGTATAAATTACGGCATCGCCTGTAGAACAAAGAAAGCGCTCATGCACAGAGCTTAGAAAGTTTTGCTTCATTGAAAGCTTTCAAAAGAGCGATACCGATATTATGTAGTTAAACGTTTTCTGATACAATCCCAATATTTAGGCTGTGTTTCTTAAATTCTGGTTTAAAAAGCACTTTTTATAAAGCTTTCCAGAAGCTATTTGCAAAAAGCTCAGATAGGCTTGAAAAGTTTTCTTTCAGGTAGAATTTGTAATCTTAAGTATGTCTTTTGTTAAAGCTTTTTTGTAGTTTTTATCTTTTTGAGCTATAAATGTGTTTTCTAAGTGAAAGCTTCAAAGTTCTTCTACTTTACTTTACTAAAACTTTTTTAATGTAATCATAATATTTGAATTGCGTCTGTAAAAACTTTATTTCAACGGCGATTTTTTAAAGATTTCTCGAAGCTTTCTATAAAAAGCCGAAATTTACTCGAGATTTTTTTTCTTAAAAGAAATTGTGATTTAAATCATTAAACCATGCCAGAATATTTTCCTAAAAGCGTTTTGTTGGAGTTCTAAGCTTTTAGAGCTTCTACTGAGCTTTTACCAAATAAGCAAAATGACTACTAATACTAAAAATGAATATAAATACTAAAATATTGAGCAGTTTAATTTTTTCCAGAACATTTTTTCGTATAAAACCTTCACGAATTAAAGCAATTCTCACATGCTTTTGTTGTTGCAGCCATTACACATGCTACAGCCAGCTGGTCGAATAAGTCGTTCGATCGACGCATTGCCATTGCTTATCTGCTTGAGTGACACTAGAAATTTTTATCGCGTAGCAAAAGTCGAGCACTGCAGCAAAAGCAAAAGGCAAAGTCACCCCTCCCCCCAACTTGCTGACTTTCACAACCAAACACATGCAGTTGAGCTGATACGCCAGGATGGCGGGATTTGCCAAAAAGTGTCGCCGTATTTTCGCGCTATTGGCAGGCGAGATATTTTGCAAAGTGGGAAATTCATGTTTAGTTTTGCACTTTGTCACATTTGCAGCAACTATAACGGTGTTGGGCTGCTGCTTCTATATATGCACACAGCAAAATAAACATTACACATTTTTGACTATTTATTTTCCTTTATTTTTGCATTCAAAAATTTCAAGTTTATTTGCGTGAGTGTGAAATTCGATTTTGTTGCCTGATTTTTGGCGCTTTAACGTGGGTATTTTCGATTTGCTACGCTACAGGAAAGCCAGGCCTGATTGCAGATAAATATGACAATGAAGTTGACACACACACATGTCATTCATTTGTATGTGCCATACACGTACACACATGAAAGTCACATGTGGCGCGCATACCGAATTTCTCGTACGTGCTGCGCTAAGCCTTACACTCTTCGCTTCACTCTTCGGGTTTGTTGTTGTTGTTGTTGGTACGAGTGTTTTTCTTACATTCGCCGATAAAGTAAAATTGTCACAATAAACGAAACAATTTTGCGCACTTTTTTCGCAGCAACAACAAAACAAGCTGCAAAAATGTGTAAATAAAATAAAATTATCACCCCTTTCCTCCTCCGTACCACCCTCTGTGCGGCTGGTGACCGCACTGCACACCACTCTCCACTCCGTCTTCCCTGTTTGCCTCAGCATAATGTGTCGCTTTCTCTTTTTTCACCACATACTCACGCGTATTTATGCACATGTGTTTATTATTTTTGTTGTTATTGCCACTGCCGTTATTTTTCTCAGTTCGCACGTGATAAGCATATGAAATTTTACGTTATTTTCCCTGCCATGAAAATTGCTCAACGCTCTGCTTATGCGACAATTGCTGTTGTTGGCTGGTTGGCAATATGATTGTTGCTTTTGTTATTTGCAACTTTAGCGATTGTGCAGTTGGATTATTTGGTGTTTTTGTAGCGTTGTGTGTTCTCCAACTGTGCTACGCCCTGTTGACAAACCCTTGTATAGTTACCGAAATTTCTAAGAAATCGCAAATAACTAGAAAGCAGCTCCGCAGGCTTGTATTTATAGAAAATTGCCCCTACGTGTATGCAATATTTTTTTCAGGTACCGTATTTTCAGGTCTCATATGTGTATGTGTGTGTGAATTTAAGAACTCTAGCGAAATTTGTATATATGTATAAAAAGTGTATATGTTAATCTGACTTCTTCTTGTCTTCGCTGGCATCGACTTTAATCTCTAACCAAACCATAAAAAATCCAAGTCACTGAAGTATTTTAGATTTGTTCCCTCTTTTAGTTAACAAAATTTTTCTTGGTGTAGTGATGTGTCCCTCATCTGTAATTGCGCTTATCAGTCCTTTTCGTTCTTCGTGGTTCCTCAATTTGGAGTTTCACATTTTTATTTTTACTTGTTATTTTCAGACATTTAGCTATAAGGTTATGTTAAATGCTACAAGCAATTCTTGATTTGATTTCCCTTTTCAAAGGTTTTGAGGTTTCCTAAACTACTGTTTCGTGCAAAACTTATTGATTTTTTTTAATGAAAAGATTATTATGAAATATATTCAGCTAAGTTTCTAATTTCAGCTTTGCTGTTTTCTTCGTAGTTTAATCATTTTAGTATTGGAACTTCTCTCCTTGATCTCTAGAACTTTTAATATACACATAAATACATTATAACTCAAAATTTAGCTAAAGTTTTTAGTGAGATTCTAGTCTCTTCTAATTTTATTTTTCGGAGGATAGAAGATCTGAACTCTAAAATAATTTTTCTCTATTTAATTTTACTTATATTTTTTTATTTGGATCTCCTCTGTAACCTGCGTTCAATAGCTTTTTTCTTTAGTCTTTAATCAGTCTTAACCCCTGATCTCACTTTGTGATTTTCGTCAACTTGAATGATTTTATCAAACGTTGCGCTTATTTCTGTCTTTCATACCATGCTCCCTTCCAGCAAATTTTTATTAGATTCACCTTAGCCCCTACCCTCTTGCACGTCTGCAGCATTGTCACGCCATTCATTTGCCATTTATTGCCATTTAATATGGTAGAAATTTTCACAAAATTAAATAAAAATTTTCCACATAAAAGCAAACACGTTTACAACGTTAAGCCATCAATCAATCAGGGCAACAAGCAAACAAGCGCGCCAGCAAACAAACTGCTCGATGAATGAGTGGATGCAAGTGCATATGTATGAGTGTGTGTTGCTGTGTGTGATGGACAGCCAACAAAATAGCCAATCAAACTAACTGAGTTATAGAGGACACAAACGAACACACACACGCATACATGCAAGCGCAACATAACAAGCTACGTGCATATTGGCCGCCTGGTCATTGTAGTTATTGTTTGTCGTTTTAGAATAGAAATTGCAAAACGAGCAAAATAAAAATTCCAATAAAACACACAATAAAGAAGCGAATGCCGTCGAACAATTCATCAGCACGCATTGTCTGCAAAAAGCTAGGAGCACGAGTGTGTGTGTGTTGCGCGCGCATAATATGCAATATGCAGCATACTTTTAGGGGCAACAACGTATTGCCATTGCAAGTTGCCACACAACAGCATTTTTTCATACTTTGCCACGATGCCACACAGAAATTACATATTTTTTCTTCACAATTTCTTTTTCACGCTCCCCGCGCTCGCCTTTGCTGCGCTGGTCAGCGGTCGTCTGGCTTTGATCCTTGTTGTAAACAAGCGCCGTGCGAAGGTCAGTCGTTGGGGCGTTACGCTGGCAGCTGACACACATAATTCAATTGTCAACATGATGTGCAACATGCGATAACTTTTCGATTGCCCGCACATGCAGCCAATGCCGTCGATATCCGGTCGATAGGTGTCTATATATTCGTAGAGTTGTGTGTGTGCGACTAAAGTGGGTTCCTGGCTGCCTTGTTACTTTAAGCTGTAGGGATTTCGCTGCTGCCCTTTCTTTTCTTGTTGTTTGTGCGCTTTTTATGCGCATTTTTATAGCTGCGTAAATTTCTTCATAGCCAGTCGTCAGTTGTGGCAAGTATGCCATCATGATAGCGCTGTCACTGGCAGTGGACCGACATGCTTGTTGGCTCATCAGTAGATTTCAGCGACATACAGACTGCCATACATCCAACCATTCAAACAGCCATCGTAGCATTCAAGCTACTAACCAATACTGCAGTGCCAGTCTTTCGGCCAGCCAACCAGCTAGACAGCCAATATGCCAGCGCTGTGAAGCATTCAGTTCAATTTTCAAACACATTTGATCAGCTGGCCAGCGAGGCATGTCCTTTGGCAGCGCCGGCAGCACATATACATAGTATATGTATATCTCGCTTGTAACGCAGCTGCAGCAGCATTGAACCACTCGTCCAGTAGCCAGTAAATGGGCAGTGTGAACCTGTTAATGCAGCAAAGCTGCGACAAACAAACTTTTTCCACTTTTACCACAAACAACAAATAAAAAGAAGAAATAAAAAGTGAAAAAAGTAGAAAATAGCGCAAATCGCAGTTTGCAAGTAACAAGCTGCCTGCTGCTGGACACTGCGTTTGACTGCCGCAAAGCAAAAGAAATAATAATAATAATGTTACAACTTTATCGATTTGCTCAACGAGGCTCGTTATTACATTCTTTATTGGCCACACATGTGACGGTTGCTGCCGCCGTTGTCATTGCCGGCGATAAGCAGCCCGCACACATACAGACTTCTGTCTAAGTTGACAGTATTTGGTCGATGGAATCAAGTAAGGAAGTGGCGTTACGTTGGCGGCTAGAAATAATTTAGTAATCGGAAGACAAGTTTGCTTGGAAAGAAGAGGCGATGAGCGTGCTTATGTGTGGATGGCTTAAAAATTTAAAAGCTGATCAACTGTTTTTTGTTTGCTTGAGGTAGAACTTTAAGCTTTTAATTGAGAGTTTCAGTCTTTTAATTGTCAATTCATTGATCTTCTCCACAAAATGGTTAAGCATCAAAGAAGAATTATTTATCCTTTAACCATAGTATTTCATATATATCTAACTCACATCTCAAGAAAACTTGTTTTTTTATTTCTTTTGTTCTTTAGAGCAGTAATGTTTCATATAATTCCACATTGAATCACTAAAGTTTTCTTTCAGTTCATGCACCAGTCGATTTTTATTGTTATTATTGTATTTTTTATAAGGCATTCGTGGCCTAATCTAACTGATATTTTCGAAATTTTTATTTGTGAACTCATATTTTTTACATTGTGTAGTTTTAGTTTCACTTTCAATTCAAAAATGTTTTGTCACTTTTAATACTTTTTTCTTTTCTAATAACATTATTGAACTTATATATTATTTATAATGCCTTTTGTGCACAGTTTTGTTTACGGTTTGTGGTTGTTTCAGTTTCAATTAGCTGGTATTTTCTTTATACATATATCCCCACAGCCATGAAAACGTCGTTATTGTAGAAAAAGAAGGATTATTAAAACCTCAGGTCGACTTGGTTAGGTTAGTTTAAGTCGTAGAGTTGATCCAAAAAATCGTTGGAACACACTTGGACAGATATTCGTGCTTTGTGTTACCCAAAGCGTGAATAACTTTAAAGATCGACCAAGTGTTTTGAGCTCACCACAAATTTCTTAAGGCGGTAGTTCGGAGGAGCTCTTATGGTTCACTTTAGACCTGAAGGATGTCGTATTCACATAAGTTCTGGTTGTAGAACAACGCTTGCCAAACTTGCTAGAGATCCATAAGTCCAGCCTTAAAACAGAGAACATAGGAAAACCGACTTGCTTCCACTCGGCTGAAATTGGAGTAAGGGTGTCCTTCCTAGGAAGCACATCGGCATTGTGACCGGACACCTATCCAAAACTAATATGGAAAAAGCTTAGCTAAATTCATACAGTTTTCATTCGTCTCATTCTATCGAAATCATCTTCCATTTATTACAACTTGTGCTAGTAATATCACAAAAATTATACGAGACACCAACAACCGACTTCGATTGCTCGGAAATATCGCTTCATTATCTAATTTTTCCCAACAAACTCCTCGTCACCCCCTCGTATAGCCCCCAGCACACCATATATGGCCCACCAATCCACTAACGCTCCTGTTGCCTGCCACTCCACCTCGTCGCCTGTGCACGCGCCAGCCACTTACCCCATCCACTGTGGACGGCTCCCGCACTCTTCAAACTTGCCGAACAGCTAACCTTTGCCTTCAATACAAATACAATCACGATTAACAAGCATTGATAAGCAGGGCAAATCAGCTTCCACAATCCATGTTAACCGTTTATTTTGCCGTGCAAACAGTCGTGCAGGCTGCAGCTTCATCGATTTGATGGTCAAGCAGCATTCTTAGTACCCGGCTGCTGGGCATCAAGCTACAAATATTAGGGTGGTCACTGCCACAACTGCTATATTTGTGCGCCGCTGCCTCGATGGAGCAAATTACAGCGAGCGCCTATTAGCTGCTGTTGTTGCTGCTACTGATGGCAGCGATCAAACACTGCAGCTCACACAAATATACACACAGACCGACGGACAGACTCTTGTGTACACGTGCATAGATAAGCTCATATTTGAGCGCGTAAGTATGTGTGTTTGTGTGCGTGTGTACAGTGTATAATCACAGTAATGGAGCGGCGCTGCCAAAGCACTCGACTCGGCTGGTATGTGGCAGGTTTTAGCGGTCAGCAAACAAATGCAACAAATCGTTGGGAGCATACAACATGGAAAGAGATAGCCAGCCACTGATAGGGGAATACATGTGTGGTTTGTATGAGGTGGTAAATGTGTGTGAGTGGGTGCGCGCATTGCTAGGAATTTCTTCTTTGGACTCTGCAGTGGGAGTATTTGTTCAATTGATTAAAGCCTTCTAGGATAATTGATTTTTTTAGAAAGAAATACAAAATAGTAATAGCCAAGTCATAGTATACTTTTTGGCGCCTACTGTTTTCGAACTAATCCTGACATCTAGCAACTAATTAAACAATGTTTTTAAGCTGAGTGACAACGCAATCTTTACCAACGAACAGAGTATAAAATCGCCATGAATTCGGAACGCCCAGAAGGAAACGTCTGAGACTCTATGAACTATATATACATACATGCGAGTATAAATGATCAGCGTGACGATATGAGTCCATTTAGCCAGAGATATTGATCTGAAATTTTGCATATGCACATGTTTTCTCACCTAGAAGGTGCTCATTTTTCGGAACGCCCGATATCAGACCTCTATGGCGTATAGCTGCCATACAAACTAAGCGATCAAAGTTCTTAAAAGGGAATGCTTGTAAATCTGAAGGGCTTCAGTGCAAACGAAGTTAACTTTTTTCTTGTCTCTGCTGTATTTTAGCAAGATATTATGAAAAGATAAGCGCTTGTGAGTACTTTTGCAGTTATTTCGATAATTTGAGGGCTATGTTTGAATTTTTTTTTAACTCGAAAAACAGAGAGAATTATAATTTAAGATTTAAAATACTCTGCTTTTAAATTAAATTTTTATTAACGAAGAAATCGCTTAAAAAAGAACTCTCAGTTGTTATCGGTCTAACAACTTTTTACAGCAGACCCTGAGGCATTACCACTATATAATACATATTTTATTTTATTTATATTTTTTCTTATGTAACATATTAAATATGAAGAAATTAAAGTGATTTGTTGTAAATTACTGTAATATTATTTCAAAAATTGTATTTTTCATAAAGCACATAGCCATACTTACATTGCCATTCTCATATAGTTATTTCCAAAAACTCACTGGAATTATCCCAATAACGGTCTCTAAAGTAATAAAAAGTATTCATATATACATTTATAAACATTTATTTACTTCAATGGGCCATTTTTTGAAGCATATCTGCAGGCGATTTTTATTTTAAGCCAATACTTTATTAAATAAGACTGCCAACCCTCATTTTATAAGTTTTCGCTTTTCTTATGCTTACCGTTACGTGTTAGACATACGCAGTTGCATAAATACTGCCGCAACAAGAGACTCACACACCGCTTTGAAGACTACAACATATGTCTGCCTGTATCGCATAAATGTTGCAAGTTGAAGTCTGCTTGTACTTGCAATTTCAAATTACATTTTCTTTTTTAAGTTTATGCTTGTAACAGATTTGTGCGCATCCCTTTTTACAAATTTATAACAGATTGTTTTTTATTATGTAAGCCTGGGTATTTCTGTAGTAGTTTGTGGCTAACATGCTACAACTTTGCGCTACCTTTCTCTCATCCACAATAATCCAGTGAATTTTTTATTGCAGTAATTCTGTATTGTAAATATACACACACACATGAATACGTATATGTGTTTGTAACCTTTTCCTCAAAGCTCAACGCAACCTTTTGTCAATTTCCCTGCTCATATGCCGCTTCCTTCGAGCGCTAACGCAAACATATTAGAAAATTTGATTCCGTTCTCCACCTCTAAGGTCCACACCTATGCCGCAACGCTCGGTCTACCCTTATACCGTTACACGTTTGATTTTGTTTTCTTGTCTACCATCTTGCGCCTGATTCGATCTTTTTCGCTTTCCATCACATATATTCGTTGTGGTATATATATATTTTTATTTCCAGCTCACTCCTTGCAAATTTTCTTGTTCAAAAATTGATTTCTTGCACACGTTGGCTTTGCCGCCCTTCTTACAACTTCCACTTCCACTTTCAAACGGTTTTGTTATTGCCATCACAAGACGCATATGGTTTTTGTTGTAATTGGTATTATTGTTGTAATTGTTATTGTTATATGAAAATTTAATATGTTATGTTACAGTTTGTTTGAGTAAAAGTGGAAAAAAGTTTTGCGACGGCAAAATTATTGAATTTTTCTCCTAGGGTACGAGCAAATGACTAACCGAATAGCAGAACGATAAGTATATAAAATGTTTTTATATGTGTGTATGTATATCTTGATTTCACTTTAATTCTCCACCAACAATTACATTTGTTAGTTTGCTGTTATAACAATATGTTTTTATTATGTTTAGTGTGCTTTCAGGCGCTTCTTGTGCTATCGGCTGTTTTCGACTTTTACTTACAATTTTTAGACATTGTTATATGTGTCTAAAAATTGGAAGTAAAATGCTATTTTTTATACCCCACATGGTATTTTACTGATTTTCCCGGATTTCAAAGTTGTGGAGAGTTGAGAAAATACAAAAAAGGTAGATGTATGATTTGATTTAAGGTGGAAGATTGAAGGAACTGCATCAGTTGCTGTCGTCAGTAAATAATTCAAAATAAATTGCCGCAACACATTTAAATCCTTTCGACAATTCAGTGATTTAATTGGTCCAGATGATAAAAAAAATTATGCTATAGACTACACAAAACGCATTTAACTAAGAACTTGCTGACTGTTTTTGTTAGCAATATTACTTCACTAGTTGATGCTCCAAAAGTATTGTTTGAGGCATACATCCGGGCGCTAGTTTTTAATACACACTGAGTTTATCATATTGTTTTCAATGGCTTGTTAATAAATATTTTTCTTTATCAAAAACTTGAATCAATAGATTTTCATGCAGAAGCTTACAAGGAATACAGCTCATTAGTCCTTACAGAACAAAAAAATTAAAATATAGTCTACATTTAGGCGTAACAATTTCGTCATACCATTATCTTCAATACCAATCAATTTTATTTTTGTACACCCAATTTAAAAATTTGCTTTTAAATATTTATGAAATAAACTCATGTTCGGAAGTATTTTCTATTAATATCAGAGCATAATTTTGGGCTTTAATCCTAATTATTTACCGCTTTATGTAAGTTTCAGTGAACTAATTGCAGTTGGAAATATTTTTGAATTTTTTTTTGTAGTTTTACTACTGAGTGCTTACTTTTATGCGCCACTTATAACGTATCTTTCCAAAAAATGGAGATATGAAAGATAAGTAAGAAGAACACTAAGGTTTTTTTATTTTTAAAGTTAAAAAATTCTTTATATTCAAAGGTATATGGAAATAAGTTATATTTTATGAAACCCAAGTATACCTTTAGCAGCAAAACATTTATTGAGATATAAAAAGAATATAGTATATATATGTACATATGTATATATGCTTATATTGTAGCAGATTTCTAGAAAAGAATAGTATTTCATTGGCATTTTCATTTTATTTGTGTGTTGAAAATATAAATTGCTTTCTGCGCTTCACCGTCTTTCTGCAAAATAATGGAATAAGAGTATTTCATTCGAAATTATATTACGACTATACGAAAAAGAAAGGAAAAGTATTAGCATACTTTAGGCAGCGAAAACATTACCTAAAAATTTTACACAAAATGTACAAGGTTGTTTAAAATTTTAATGAATATTAATGCCTAATAATATGTTATTAGAAATCACAAATTGTCTTTCCTTATCACATATTTAATGCGACTTTATTTTTCCATACTCCACGCCCGAGCCTTAAAATTAGTTTTTGTATATTAATTTTTGCTCATAAAATTTAAAATTGCTGTAGTACGTACTTGTATAACTCCAAATACCTGTAAATTTAAGTTAGGCTCTCAAACCCAACAGCGCGTGAAAACATTTATCCCCCTCTACAGCGTCCTCACAAGCGTGGAAAAGCAAATATATTTTACTTTTTGACATTTCCAATAAAGCTTAGCATACTTTTCCGCTCACACATTCATACAATCGCTAAGCTTATCGCATTTCCGCGCACTTCTACACATCACCGCACTTTGGATGACTCTCAAGTCAAACAGCCGCAAATTTAGAGCCATCAGCGTGAGCACATATTAATTCACCAATTCCGACACATACGCCTGCTGATAATTATGCCACAAGCGCATGCTGATAGCGCAAGGCATGCCAAAACCAAAACCAAAAAAAAAAACAACACAAACAATATTAAGGCTGTTCTGATACCGTAGGCATACATTTTTATGCGTTGAAATTCATTACATCAAAGTCAACTGATAACAATCGAATGGCATTTTCAACGCATGTGTTGACGCATACACACAAACATACTCAATTATGTGGGTACCAAGAAGGCAATAACAACAGCAGAGCGCTTAACGTCAGCCTGCCAAAATGTCGACGTAATGTGGGTACACTTATAACTAAGTGAGGCGCATTCAAAAGGCACATTTGCCCGCGACTTAATGACCGACAAAGCGAGTGGCGTACAAGAGTGCGTGTGTGTAAGCGACTGCGTGTGTGTATGCGCGACTGACATATGCGCGCTTTTTAACCAGATATTTATAGCAGCGCTTAAGTTCGTACGCAAACACAACGCTTTGTAAGTACGTAACGAAATTGTGTGGCATACCTGCAGGCGCTGGTGGCCGCCATCATTTACATACGTGGAAACCCATCAGCAAACCGACGCGGCAGTATGAATTTATTTCGTGATATTGGCGTGTGCGTGCAAGTGCTGTAAACCATGGCTGTGCTTTCCGTTTACTTTGCGCGCCGCACTTCGTTTTCACCTGCGATTCTTCCTCGTATCTCAAACTCTGCTGCCGCACCTGTCTATTTATGGCGCCTACATAGCATAGAGCATGTTGTGTGCGTGCGCTTCGAATTCATTAAACGGCATTAACACCCGAAATTTGCACACTAAATTACATTTACGAGCATACTTTAGGGCGCAAACAAAAACAACAGCATATGCCGAAAGCAAATAACAGCCTTACATTGTGCAATTGTGTGCGAACTCAATCAGTAGGGGTAATGGCAGCACGTATGGGCTACCCACATGATTTGAGGGTAAGCCTTTGATAGGTGCGCCTGAAAGTATGTTTCAAAAAAATGTGCTGAAAATTAAAAAAAAAAACATTGTTTTCTTACATTTTGGCGCCTAAAAGTTTGAAACTGATATTTATAAATGTGTTTTTGAACGTTGCTTTACTCTTCCGAAGCGCAGATAAGGGGAAATGAAATTATTTTAATATGTATATGTAATATGAAAGCAAAGCAAACAAATTCGAAGAAATTCGTTTTTCGTTGCGTATTAACTAATGTTACAAAGTGATTTCGATCAATTGAAAGGTCATATATAAACCTCTAATGTGTTCTTTAATAATTTAGTTAATACGTAACCAAAAACGTTGCTGTCAAGATAAAAAATTACACCTCATCAATGACGAAAATAATCAGAAGTTGTAAAAAATATAAATATCTTCTGTTTGCATTTCCGTGGCTCCCTCCACCGGCTACATTGCCTAACAAACGGCTGACTCACATTATACGCTTTAATATGTTTGCATTAAAACACTATCTACGCCATTATATCTTCAGCACACAGCGAGTGTGTTTGTATATAACTGTATTTATTTACCGCTAAATTATTATGAGCCTCATTAATTCAGAATGATGAGGCAAGCTACCGTGCCTAAAAGTATGCCACACAAATCGAAAGACAGTATAATGGAGGAGCGACAAACAAAGAGTGACTGACATCAGGCCATTAGTATGAAGAGAGAAACTGGCATAATAAGGTGAAAGTTTGACTGCATTAGAGTCGAAGAGAAACTGAGCCGAGTAGAGGTCATGTGTTGAGTACCTGGGTGACAGGCCAATGTCACAAACTAGCGAGCAAACTGTGTTTATGAGCTTTGTGCGTGGCATATTTTTGCTGAGGATTTAAGTGGTATGTGTTTGGCAGAAAGAACTTATTAAAGCATAGTAATAATGCGCATAAAAGTTAATGCACGTACGGAGTCGCCAACGAAAGAGGTGTGTGTGCTAGACAGCAGCTAAAAGTATGCCATTAAAATTTAATGTGCCCAAAAATCGATTTATTTTTTCGTTTGGAAAGAATTGTCAACGTTCGTACTACGGAATCAGAAAAATTTTACCTACCATTTCACCATTGCCGTTTCAGCTGCTTGATATAGCATACTTTAAGGTGCAAGTACGCTAAGTATTTTTATCACGTCAAGAAAGGCACAAACAGGCATATCCCAGCACAGCGCGAAAATACAAAAGCCGTTTCAACGCAGCGGCGAAAACACTATCCCACTCATTTAAACTATATGGGCGTGGCAGCCACGGACGTGGTGTGCCCTTGTCATTGAGAAAATCGCAAGCAAAAATGTGGGTGCAGTTAAAATGTAATCAATGTCCCTTCAGATAACATTTCAGCGATAGCGAAATGACATGCACATAAAATTTTTAGCAAGCTACCGCCGAGACAAGCGCGGAAAGCCAAGCACATTGTTAAACACACATTACTACCACTGTTTATGCGCCCAAATGTATGCAAGACAGCGCAATCACATTTACAAATGCTTATGAGGCAGAACCTTGCGCACCCGCCGGGTCATTCAATATCGACAAAAGTAAGTTGGAAAAGAATGAAAGACTGAAATGGAAAGAAATTATAACAAAATGGCGTTTCACAAGTTCATAGCGCGCACCAAAGTTCGTGACGCTATGTTAGCTGAATTTTTAATTTCGCGCCAGCTTTAAAATTTCATAAAATTTCGTTAATGACGACAGTTATGGCAGCGTTTGCAAGCCAAATTACACATCGAAATACTTGTTGGAAGTTGAGGAAAAAATGAAATTGCTTTCATAAAGGAAAAAATTGCATACATTTAGGTGTGCGCAATGATATGTGCCAAATGACATACGTTTTAAGTGGGAGAAATTTCGCATTAATTTTGAAGAAAAAAAATATATTTTTTGTATGGCATGCTTTTAGGCAAAAAAGAGGAAATAAGTGCAAATGCCTGCAGAATTGTTAGGTTTGTATTTTAAATTAAGTGAAAAATTTGTTGATGTTAGCTATAAGCTAGTGAAATATATTATTTTACAGTAATTTGTATTTATCTTTTGCTTAAAGGACGTGCTTTAATTTTCCTTGGTCCACTGATCTTGACACTTTTATAAAGCTTCAAACTGTTTTTTGAACTTGTGGAATACCTAACCGAACAACCAAAAATTTATTGAGTAAAAGTCTTCAACTGCTTCTAATTTAAAGTAGGATTTGTTTTAAGCAAACGTGTTAACTGAGAATATTTTCTACAGCAATATTCGATTATTTTCTAGAGCTTTTAAGAGCTTTTAAGAACTTTTGAACTTGTGAAACACTTAATAAGGTTCTAGGAATTATTTACTGGGCTTTTGTGAACACTAAAAACTTAAAATTTTGTCGATTTCGAATGGAAATTATTATATAAGAGTATTCGGTAGAGCTTTCAGAAGTTATTAAAATTACGAAAGATTAAAAAAATCGAAGAATTATTCATTAGCAATTTCAGAAAACTGCTATTATCGTTTTGCATTTGCCTTAAGTTCAAATTATTATTTGAGATAATTTTTTATGGCTTTTAATCGTTTTTGAATTTATGGAACAGCTAAAGCCGCTTCCAGTGTTTACTCATTTGTAGCTTATAGGTATTTCAAAACGCTTTTTTTCTTTATTTTGACAAAGAAAATATGCTGGCAATTCTGGCTTTATATTTTTAAATGTTTGGTAAGTTTCTTAAATAAAATAAATGATGTTCAAATAAAGAGCAATACAGTTCAATACTTCATGTGCAGTATATCCACAGGTATTGAAAAAACATGCCTCTTTTCAAAGTAAATTGTAATAACTTAAACATAAGTGTTCTAGTTTCCTCCTCTAAATCATTTATACAGCCCACTTATAGCCTACTTGCAGGCGCAAATATATTGTGCAAGCACATAATTGCTTCTTCATGCCACAACCATTAGTTGCAGTTAATTTTTCAATCGATTTCATTAAAAATTTACCACACTAAGCCAACTGCAATCAAACTTAATCAAATTTAGCGCTTTTCTTGCAAACTTATAGGTTATGCACATAACTAAAGTGCATTCGAGTACATAACCACTTTGCAACTACACTTCAGATAACTCAATTATATGCTCAAATGTACAAAATAGTTGCAATACTTTGCGAGTAGCCAACTATTGACCACTGTTTACCTACAAGTTTGTAGCATACTTTCAGGTAATAGTGCACGTAGTGCCAACATATCACACGTAGCAGCTGCTGTGACCACTTCGTTGTTGTTGCATTTGCTTTAGCAGCACTTAATTTAATTAAAGTTCAAATACACCACATGCGAGCCCCGGCGACGGCGACGGACAGAGAGATGAAGAGCTGAAAGCATAAAAACACGGAAATACTTTCTTTCACTTAACAGTCGACACATACACACAATCATACACTTATATATAGATGAACTTATGCACGTGCAATGCATATGTGTGGACGTGGCAGCTGCAAAGTACGACTATGCAATACAGGCAATTGCAAGCGAATATCGGTCGTTGCTAGTGTTTGCACATACATACACATTTGCCATATACTCTTTACCCCGCGTGCGTCGAATTAATTTCCGTTCTGCAAACCAATTGAAAATCCAATTTTCAATACGCGGCCATCGATACATGCCCACCGCCTGTATTTATTGCCTGCACATACGAACGACCACGTGAGAGGGGTGGGGGAAGTAGTGATTGTGCTGTTTGTGAGTTTTTACTGCCCAGCGGCATGACGCCAGCTTGCGGTGCCTAGCAGGTTAAAGGTTGTGCCTTCTCTTATTCTCACTCATACTCATATATTAGTAGTATACATGTTCATTTGTATACCTATATGCATATGTATTTGTATATAGGCGCTTCTGTTCTCTTATTTGCAACTCAAGCCGCTCATAGTCATGCTCCGACGCAGTTGAAGGGCTTCAAAAATAGGCTTTGTGCACATACGTGTGCCTAAAAGTAGGCAACAATGCTTACACACATATATATGTATACAGCGTAATGCGGCCAGAAATGGCATTAAATGAAAGCCCACAGCGACTGTGGCTGTAGAGTCCGCCCCACAAACAACAAACTTACACACCTTTATGAGCTCCACCGGCTATATAATTGTAGCAAGCCAGCAATTTTTGTTTACACCTACATATGTTTCACTATAGCATACGCGGCGGCGCCAACCTTGCGCTGTTATCACACACCGCACTCTCCACATCATAGCCAGTTTAGTAGCAGCCAAATAAATATGTATTTGAATATGAAAAATACATATACGCAACACCAGCAATAAATGTCCAGCATAAGAAATGGCATAACTGTGGCATACATTTGCAGGAAAAAGTATTTTTCTAGCAGGTAAAAACAGTGTGGTTATTACGCGCTCATTGACCATTCGCAATTGCAAAATGCCGGCCACCGCCAAACACCAATGCTTACCTAGTACATATGTGGAGTGAAAAATAAACTGAATTATTCAGCGCATATTTCTCGCGCTCCCCAGTCCACCCATTCTTACGCCCACACGCTACGCTGTCTGGCGCGTCCCGACCGTACGGAATTGTAAATATGTATGTGTGGCGTGAGTGAGCGTAGTGTTTTTCTGATTTATCGTGTTTGCAATGCCAGGTATGCAATGCATTTCAACATAATTATTTCGCATACAAAATGGCAATCCAGAAGACACATACGCACACACCAACAGCTGCTGTTGTAGCTTGCACACGCCTAGAACTGACGTTGTGCCTTCGCTCGTCTGACTCTTTTGTCTGCACATTAATCACTTTTTCACTCTTCGCATATTTTTCCGCACGTTTTCGCGCATTTTTCATAAATTACTTGCCACTCTTGTGCGCAAGCGAATAGCGCGATTGTTTGTGAGGGTGTGAGTTGGTGAGTGGTAAATGCTGACAAATTATTATTTATAACTTGCTGCGAAATTTAAAGCTAAATTAAGAAAAGTTGTTTGAGTATACTTTTGGTGGAAGGAATTAGTTACGATGTTTTGGTAATTGATTTAGGTGATTAATTTGTGCTTGGTACTTGTTACGTCGCACTGAAACTTTCAAAGTTTTGGTCGTGATTTGACGTTAAATTTAAATTTCTAGCACTTTTGATATAGCACCCAAACGCTATTGAACTTGTGGAACTTTTAATATGTCTGGAGAAGTTGTTTAATTTGAAGACAATGTGCAGTTTTCAAGAAAAGGAAACTGAGAGAAAGTATAGGTATATATCGTCAACTAAAATGCAAAATAACGTATCATCAAAAAATTCGAAATTGATTATATTATTGATTACGATTCACTAACATACATAATATAACATATGTCCAACATTTTCAGGTTCTGCGCTCAAATATAGACCAGTTTTAACCAATATTAAAAATTTGTTTCACTCTTGTTCCATTTTATTTCGTGTCTCATTCACGCTATTGTAAAGTTTCGAAAATTGTGTTACGTTGTTTTGCATTTTAGGTGACGATATGGTCATTATTAATATATTTTAGTTAAAAATTTTAAATTTTCTCAGAATTTATATATTCGCTTTATAAGCACAAAAATTGGGAATACTTTGGGGGTACTCTAGTCTAGAGGAGTAAATTTCAGGAAATAAAGGAAGTGAAAATCCTCCTGTATACATATTTTTAAATAGCTAAATTTTTAAATTTAAAAAAATGCGAATTATTTTTCTTTCACTTAAAACAATATACATATGTAATATAATATAGTTTTGAGCTTGTGGAAAACTTCTTACAGCTACCAATGGTATACAATTTTTATACTCTCGCAACAAAGTTGCTAAGGAGAGTATTATAGTTTTGTTCACATAACGGTTGTTTGTAAGTCCTAAAATTAAAAGAGTCAGATATAGGGTTATATATACCAAAGTGATCAGGGTGACGAGTAGAGTTGAAATCCGGATGTCTGTCTGTCCGTCCGTCTGTCCGTCCGTCTGTCCGTCCGTCCGTCCGTCTGTCCGTCCGTCCGTGCAAGCTGTAACTTGAGTAAAAATTGAGATATCTTGATGAAACTTGGTACACGTATTCCTTGGCTCCATAAGAAGGTTAAGTTCGAAGATGGGCAAAATCGGCCAACTGCCACGCCCACAAAATGGCGGAAACCGAAAACCTATAAAGTGTCATAACTAAGCCATAAATAAACATATTAAAGTGAAATTTGGCACAAAGGATCGCATTAGGGAGGGGCATATTTGGACGTAGTTTTTTTGGAAAAGTGGGCGTGGCCCCGCCCCCTACTAAGTTTTTTGTACATATCTCAGAAACTACTATAGCTATGTCAACCATACTCTACAGAGTCGTTTTCTTCAGGCATCTCTATATACAGTTCAAAAATGGAAGAAATCGGATAATAACCACGCCCACCTCCCATACAAAGGTTATGTTGAAAATCACTAAAAGTCCGTTAACCGACTAACAAAAAACGTCAGAAACACTAAATTTTACGGAAGAAATGGCAGAAGAAAGCTGCACCCAGGCTTTTTTTAAAAATTGAAAATGGGCGTGGCCTCGCCCACTTATGGACCAAAAACCATATCTCAGGAACTACTAGACCGATTTCAATGAAATTTGGTATATAATATTTTCTTAACACCCTGATAACACGTACGAAATATGGGTGAAATCGGTTCACAACCACGCCTGATTCCAATATAACGCTATTTCGAATTCCATCTGATGCCTTCTCTGTATAATATATGTATACATTAGGAACCAATGATGATAGCGGAATAAAACTTTACAAAAATACGGTATTTGAAAAATATATAAATGACGTATAATTAAATCTCGATTATCACTTTATCATGCGAGAGTATAAAATGTTCGGTGACACCCGAACTTAGCCCTTCCTTACTTGTTTTGTAGATATTTTATTTCTATTTAATATGTATTATCAGCTTTGCATTGCGACCTATAGTCTATTCTGCTCTATAATAAAGCTAAGTATTTGGCCAAAGAATATTTTTCAAGAGTAGAAGTAAATATTAGCAACAAATATTTAGTAACTGTACTTGAAAAACTCAATATTAATAATGAAAAATAAAATTATTATAAAAGCGATTTAGACGTTGAGTGTTCCACAAGTTCAATAGAAATTTTCCGACATTTAGAAACAATTTTTGTAAAAATTTCAATTGCTGTCTAGCAATTTATTATACATATTTCTGAAGTTTGCTTAATTGTAGACGGTTATTGCAGCATCATTTATTCTTATAAAATTTTATATTGAAAATGATAACTATTTTGTTTGTTTTATTTAAATTTATATTCAATTTACTACAAAGTTTGGTCATCATCACAGTGAAATTCTTGAGATCTCCGACGGCACTAAAAGTTCCTCCACTGCTGCAATAATTTCGACCATCTCGGTGGATGAGACCTGCAAATAAAATATTCCCGCAAAAATAATCCATAATCAACAAAACAAAATCAAAAACTTTCAAAATGGCGGCATTTAATAAAGTTGAATTTTACCCCAAATGTCTGGCCTGAAAAAAATTCGTCTTTTGATCAAATAAAAAAACCGATGAGTCATCCTATGTAAAATAATTTACAGTATAGGCAAAAAAATTTATGATGATGGGATCATTTGTCTTCGAATTTGCACTGCAGCAAAAACGCTGTTTTGGGAAAAGCATATTCAAACCTAAACAGATAGTTCTGATGGAATTGAGAGACTTCCGCTTAAATAGCAGTAGTTCAAACACTATTTGAGATTGATTTACAATCTCAATATGTTATTTTCAAAGATATAAGCTAGCGAAATATGATAAAAAAGAAAAGTCGATCTGAATTTCACACTAAGAATGTCGCTTCACTTATGAACTTGTAAAATGTCTGATTTGAACTTGTTGAATACGAACAGCAACAGTTTACCTTGAACGACGTACTGAACTTATAAAACACTACACATTAATACACCTGAGTGTGCCTTAAATCAATTTATGAATTTATGGAACATCAAATAATTAATACTTTACTCGAAATTCAGCAAGCAGATAAATTTAATATCGAGGAAATGGAGCGAAAACTATTGAAATACAAAGTAACCACAAATTATGCTCGGAATTGTAATTTTTATCCAACTTCTGAAGTGCTTAAATATATAATTCATGAAATTTTCAAGTGCGTGAAGTGAAAGCATCTATGGTGGCAGAAATGGATTTTAGACGAGCCAACCAAAAGCAAAATAACTAAACATATAAAATCGCAGTTATCTGTGTGTAAAACCATGAATATGAAAATTTAGGCAATACTAGAGTGCAGTGTTCGTTTTAACTGTATGTATTAGTATACGTCCGTCCGTTCAGCTACTCGCCACAGCATGCATCAATGAAAATGAAAATATTTTGAAAATGCAAACAGATTGGTAAAGCAAATGGTCAATATTTGTACTGACTATGGCTCAGCCTAAGCTCTTGCTTTGGCTCCAACACCACACACACTCACCTATGCTTTGATAAATACAGGCATATGAGTGGAATGAAAATGAATGGCGACCAGCAGCTAGTGGGGAAATTGAGAAAAAAGTGAAGCTGTCAGCTTGAATTGTTGTATTTCTGAAAAGAGTCTGTTAGCCGTTTCATTGCACATGCATGCACATCGGCCGGCCGGTCGGTAGGTTGGCTATGCGGCTGCAATGCCTGAACGTATGCAAATGCAAATGGCAATGCAACACACGCACCAGATTGCTATTGAAAAAAAATAATGGCAAAGCAAAAAGTAACAATTTGTGGAAAAAATTGCAAAAATTGCTATAGACCAAAATCGGAAGACTAACCAATGAACGCGCTAACCTGCTGGTCGTCGGTTGGCGGTCAGTCTAGAGTGCGTGGGTGTGTGTGTCGCTAAAAGCAGACTAGCATATTTGCCAGGCACGTTTCATTCGTTTTGCTTGGTTAGGTGCTCGGTTTGATTGCGGCAACACACACGCCAACATACACACACATACATACACATATGCTGTTATAAAAATGATTTTTTTCATTTCGCAATGTTTTTTCTTCGCAGCAGCTTTTGAATTTCATTTTGTTTCTTGCTTTGTAGCAAAACTATTTGTATGCATGTGCTTGCCTCATAGCATAGAGCGTATGTTTGTTATTCTTCTGACTTCTAAATTTGTTATTGTTTTTTGTGATTATTATTTGTAGTAGTCGTCGGTGTTTACTTTCCTAGTATTTGTATTTTTTTCTATTTACTTGCTATTAAAGTTCGCTTGAATACATTTTGATGATGCTCTAGCTGAAGTGCGCGCGTGTTCAGCCGATTTTGATGACTATTCAACAGCGCGCACACTCATACAGATGTCTGTAAACAAGTAGCGTGTGCATAGCGTGATTTTAGGCGTTTGCTAGAGTAAAGTGCTTCCAAGTGTTTGTTGCAAGCAAATATGCATGCAAAAGTGAATATTGGTTATAAATATTTGAAAAAATATATGCAGTAGTGTAATTATTAGTGCAATTGTTTTTCAAAACCATAAGCAAAAAATAATAATTTTCAAATGTCAAATTGGCTTCAGATTTCGGGTGTTCCACAATTTCAATTTCAATTTTTAATCGATAAATTGAAATTAAGGAAGCAGTTTAACAGCAATGTAAACACTTTATATATATTAAAACTAATTATTGGACGCAGGAAAAGGGAGGTCAATATTAATTACAAATATTTAGCTTTAGCAGGACACTAATGCTTATGTACTTATGCTTTATAAAACTCCAAAATAAAATAAAATAATTACAAAAATGCCAATTTATGCTTTAGATTTTGAGTATTCCACAAGTTCATTTGCCTTCTAAAACTCCCAAAAAAAAGTGTTCAACAAGTTCAGTAGTAACTATTTGCTTTGAAATATTAAAAATTAATAATTAAAAAATTAAAGTTTTTGCTCTAGATTTCGAGTGTTTCACAAGTTCATTTGCCTTATAAAAGTCTAAAAAAGTGTGTTCTACAGTTCCATAGCAACTATTGGCTTTGAAACACTCCAAAAAAATAAAAAATTTTAAAACGATAATTTATAGATTAGATTTCGAGAGTTCCACAAGTTTATTGGCTTTTTAAAACTCCAAATAGAGTGTTCCACAAGTTCATTTGCACTTTTCAGACGCTAAAGGGAAGTTTTCGTAAAAATTTAAAATGGGGCCTCGAAGTTTATTATATTGCAAAGCTAAAACTGTAGAATTTGAAAAAAAAAAATATTAAATGTTTATGAGCACTTTAAAAACATTAAAAGATACTTTTCGTGAAAAATTATTCTTTACTATTTAGGAAGCGTTTGGCATTTGCGACCTATAACAGATATACATATAAACAAAACTACAAATAATAATAATACAATTCATTAAATTATAACAGTTTTAATTGACGCAATATCACTCTTCATAATATCCCAATTAGTATTATTATGTGTTTTTTTTCTAAACCCTTTACGAAGCAAATTTAATACTGACTAGCCACATTCATTGGCTTTTTCTGACAATTATTACAAAGCATATAAATCAAATAAAGCAACAGATTTTCTTAGTAATAAATATTTTATTGCCTGAAATTTCCATTTCAATATTTTTTCTTCTTTTAAATGCAATTGAATAAGCAAATATCTGATTTTAAATGTACACAGCTCATACCGAACTAACCTTTATTTATGACCCATATTCTGCACAGCGTACACATACCAACACATTTGCTTCATTTTATAGCAAAAATTATGCCCAGAAAACCTCTCCATTACTCCATATAAATATTTATCTTTGCAATCTTGGAAACACTTTCACGAAGATAATAGCGGAAATAAACTACGTAAGCCATACATATACAAATGAATATTAATTTTGAAGTAAATTCAGCACAATAAACCCACAAGTTATGTGTGTGTCATATTTGTGTGAGTTTAAGAAGAAAAAAAAAAAACAGATTTGCCTTCATAAATGTGTGAACATGTTAAAGCAGCATGTAGCATACTTTCAGGCGCCAGTGAAAGAGACGGCCTTTTATGTTACATAAAGGCAGTTATAGCTGTTTATATGCGAACTGTTTGGCAATATAAGCTGCATACAGTCGAATAAAAGATTGAATATCTATACATGAAAGCAAACAATTGAGTATAAGGTAGACGATAAGCATACTTTCATGCGCACAGAAGTTTAAATTTGCATTTCTTGAACACAATGTAAGCTTATGGTGTGCTTCTGAGTGAAATATTTGTGGTTTCGTAATATTTAAATACCATAAGTTGTTGTTGTTATAAGAAATTATTAAATATACTTTACATGGCATGCTTCTTGGCGCAAATTTATTAATCAATTCTTATTTTACTCTATGTTCTTTTAGAGAAAAATTTGTTTTTTATCATAGGAATATGTATGTGAAATTGAGAAACCGCTCATTTTAAACAAAAAACCGGCTTGTAAAAAATCAGTTTGAGCCTCAGCAAATAGAATTGTTTAACAGAGTAAATAATATAATATATATATATATGCTGCCTCCATATGTAAAAAGTTATGTTATATACATATGTTTCTTTTTTGTGGAATATACTTTCAGGCGCTTATTATTAACATGAAATTTTGTATTTCAAATTTTATTGTTTGAAACCGATAAAACTTCAAGTTTATCACATAAAATTTATATATTTTATTTTAAAACGAAAATACAATTATACTATTAGGCGCCTCCGCCTGCGTTTCACAACAAATTGATATGCAATAAATTAAAAAAACAAAAAATATATAATTTTATTGTTTTTCTAAAATACACATATATATATATATACATATGTATTGTATATATATACCTACGCATATAATACAATACCTATGTATATATATTTACACGTATTTAACAAATACTTCTGTCACATACTTTCAGGAGTTTACACAGCTTTTCTGACATTTCAAACATTTTTCTTTAATTTTTTATAGAAATTTTCACTTTTTCTATTAAATTATTTCTGATTACGTTATACAATTGTTTTAGGTAGATGTGTTAAATCTATAAAAATTAATAAAAATATACAAACATGTATGTAAAATATTACATTTATGTGAACTTTTCCATTAATACTAGTGACCACCGTTTAATACCCACTTAAGCTCACCTGAGCTTACAAAATCAAGTCTAACATTTTTTTAAATCACACACCCACTCTTTTAGTCATACTTCCTCTCTCTCCTTTCCCCCACCGGAATCCTTGACACTCATATTGCTGTCATTTTAAGCTAGTTGTTGCCTGTTTATTTGCCAGCGAATATTGAAATGTATACAAAAATTGTTTGTCTTTTACACACGCTTACTTACCCATGCGCCACTTTGTATTTGTGTTTCAACTTTATCAATCAATCAGAAATGCATTTTGCAGGCAACAAAAACAGCAGAAACAATAATCTACCGGCAATTTGCATTTGAATATGCGGACACAGATAAAAAAAGTGAGCAAATAAATATATGCTATATGTATGTGTGTGTGTGGCAAGTGAGTTGCAACAGTCGCTAGTTGTGGCAGAAAGCAAAAACAAGCATATCAGCAACACAATCATCAACTGCAAACAGTAACACAGACAGCCAACAGCAACTCGGACAACTACAGTGCTAAGCAAACACGTACTGAACTGTGCATGTTTGTAGTTATGAGTGCGGCATGTACATTTGTATATATATTGTATATAAATTTTGTGCTCGTGCAGCGGCCACTGACCACCGTAATCATGCTGCTCTAAAGCTTGGCAACTTTCTCATTGCCAGCTTGTTGTTCTTATTGTTTTCGCATTTCATTTTATATATACACATACATACAATTATATATGAAAGTTTGGTGTAATTGCACATCTGCTGGTGACATTGACAAAATCACTAAATCGGCGGTGATTCGTAGCATATTTTCGGGCGCCATTGCGAGTCACTTTATCGATAACTGTCAACTACATATAAATACAGGCAAGCGGCGAAGGGGTGCAGCGCGAGTAGACAATTTGTTTGGTTGTAAGTAGCCAATGAGCGGGTGTGTCGCTTACGCTATTGATGGCATGTAAATGACTGATTAAAAGTGTTTAATTTTTAGAGGCAGACAGTGCTTTATAATTAACTAGAGTCTAACTAAGCAGCTTTGCAAATAGACCTTTTTCTATTCAGATTTTAATTAACTTTTAAAATTTAAATAAATATACATTTAGTCAATGAAAAAATTCTTAAACTCGAGTTTATTACCGATTTTGGGGTTTACTATGTTATTATATAAGTGGTAATTGTTATACTCGGGTTATTAGGGATTTTTATGTTGACTTTAATATATTAATGACAAATGAAATTATTAAACTCGGGCTAATATTTTCTTTTTGGTGTTCATGTTAATATATAAATGATAAATACCATTTTTAAGCTCGAGGTTATTAGGGATTTTGGTATTGACTTTAACATATTAATGAGAAATGAAATGTTTAAACTCGAGTATATTCATCATTTTGGTCTTTATGGTAAGCATATAAGAAGTTTTTTTATTCTTGTGTTTATTATATTTTTGTGAAAACCGCTAAACACTAATTACGAACTCGGAGTTTACTATGTAACTTGCCTTTACTTGCAATTACTGTCTGTAATTTGCGATTTATAAACAAACACAGAGTTTACCATACAATTTTTTTTTTTTTTTATAATCATTTGTACAATAAAATATTTATTATATAAATACATGAAATCGCAGCACTGGCTACTAGGCCTTCAGTATCAAATATTGTGTCTAAAAAAGTTTATTGAAAAACATATTTTTCAAAGCCACACTAATGTGCCGTTCTGGGGTTCCAATACTTCCAAAAACGGAGTTTAATACAGAAGAGTATTGTAATTTAGACTTTTTGGCGTTTCTTATGTCAAACATCTATCATAACATTGGAGTTTGGCTAAATAAAGTACCCAGTAAACCTTTGTTAGAGAAACCAGGTCTTTATAAGATATTACCTTTTTAAGAAATTGCTGTCTAGATTCCTTATTATTTTGCTCTCTCAAGCAATTCATAGTTTTTAGTTAGGGAAATCAGACATTTTTATCAAGAGATCTCCAAGTAAATCTCTTAACTAGAACTTCATTTGATTTCGCCTCTCTCAAGCAGAGAAATCAATAATTTTCTATATTTAGGTTCCTTTTTTAAGGCTCTTCTTCAACAGATATACAAAAGTTTTGCTTGAAAATATTGTTTCTTGCCATGATCCTCAATTTACGCGCTCTTATCGTTACCACATCATGCTCTCTCTCTCTCTGTCCACAGTTATTCCAGAAAGCTGCTTGAAAATTAACTGCATTCACCTCAAAGAGTACGCGCTTAAATGCCATAATGTAATTTTAATTCGTATCTCACAAAAGAAACAATGCCACCAACAAATACAACAACAGGCATATGCACAACATTACACCAACTAAAGTGAGTTAATGAAAATTGAGTAGCGTCGGCTATTACGCAAGCAACAAGCAAACGAAAAGTATAAAAAGAGTGCAAAAGTAAATTGTGGAGAGGAGTAAAGTGTAAAATAAGAGTAAAGCAGACAACAACACCGTTTTGATTTAAAAAGGACTAACGATAGCTTCATCAACAGCAGCAGCAGCAGCTGCTGCATCATCAACACTACTCCACTTTCGTTTCAGCTCCTGTCGAATATGGCAAACATTTACTTTTATTTCTTGTATGTACGCTATGCGAGTGTATGTATGAGTGCGTGTGTTTGCGTGATGTAATGAACAGATGAGCTGTGAATAAACGGCAGTCAAGTACAGAATGGTAATGCTCAGTCGGAAAGATGGCAGCCACCAACTAGTATTGACAGCCAGACAAGCAGCACAGCCGAGCGGGACGCGGCTGTGGTGGCGCATTGATACTACGATACTATGAGCTCATGCGTGTGCCAGTGTAATGAAACGCAGTATTGAAGTGTAGTGAGGCATTTTGGTTTAATTTACGCAGCTTTTAAGATAATTGAACCTGTTTTCGGTGTATTTAATTGCGAGTTTTTTGTGGATGGCTTCGGTGTTAGTGTAATGACGGAAATGAATAAATAAATAAGCAAATAAGCAACGTTAAACGCACATTTTGTTGCTTAGACAGCTAATAAATAAACAGTGCTGGTAACATACATATGTATGTATGTATACGCAAAGCAAAATCGATGAGTTGTTGCTTTTTGAGGTTTAAGCAATTTTTTGTTTCATTATTATTAGGTAACATAAGAACTTCTTAATACATCCAGATCCGCAGAATATTCTTTGCCAAATTTCGATAAAAATCACAAAAATTCTTGGAATTACTTTTAAGATCTTAGCAAAATTAATGAATTTTATTATTATTAGTTTTTAAATTGTTTTTAAAGTCTTCTATTATTATAGTTTTGTTTTGAGCAATGATCCTTGTCAAATTTTGTGAAGATAACTTGTCAAGTTTTTCATACAAGAACTAAAGTTTGATCGTTCAGTTTGTATGACAGGTACAAGCTATAGTATCCGGTATTGGTGGTTCCGACAAACGAGCAGCGTTTTTGAGCGAAAATTACGTGTACACGTTTTCAGATTAATTTCTCAAAAACTGAGTGACTAGTTGGCGTATACAATAAGGCAGCTTTTATGCTGATCTTTTATACTATATATTGTATGATTTATAGGGTCTCTAAAGTTTCCTTCTAGGTGTTAAAAAATTCATGACAATCTTAATACTACCTTGCTAAGGGTATAAATGTATTAAACTAGTTATATATATTGGGAAAAAAAATTGGTCTCAAAGTTTCAGATTAGAAACTTCCCTTAACTACATATTCGTTAAGTTTTCAGTAAAGAGGCAGCCATATCATTAATCACACTCAGCCGGCTTACCCTTTTTCTTTTTTGCTTTATTAACTTTAATTTTTAATTCATTAATTTCTACTATATACGACTTCACTGACTCAATGGGAGCGCTTTTCAACATTTCTCATCTCATGAATTGGTATATTATGCTATTTTCATATTAACTCGAAAAAAATAAAAACGCAGGAGTGCACCATTTTCCTTTCCATTGGTTTTTACTTATGTATGTATGTGTGTTTTCGTGTGTGTTTTTAAACTGTATGAACAAAAATTATTTCGTTTATGCCTGTCTTATTTCAAAGCTTGAAATGGAATGTGAGTGCAACATGCAATGTTGCATGTAGTAAATGGCCCACTGTCGCCGGCATAGCGCTGCCACCCAATTGGCAATATAGATGGTTGCAATGCATTTACTCACCGGCAATTTATGGCGCTGAAGCTAATATTGTTATTACGATTTTTTACGGCCAAAATAAATAAATTCCGAATACTTTTCTCTCAAAAAGTAATTTGCATTCACTTTTATAAAACCAATAAAAAATATATACATAAAAATTTAAAAAAATAGTTGTAGAAATGAAAGCACTGAGACCATACTGAGGCGAATATTTTTTCGCAGTCAAATAAGTTGGGCGTGTTCGCACTGGCGCCTGAGGCTAGGCCATCGCTGCAGCTGCCGCCATTGGCCTCTAACAGCAAGGCAAGTGTGAGTGTTGCATGCGTGGCGTTGCAATGTGTAAACAACAGTTGATTGCTGCCGCCACCAGCTGGCGTTGCGCTGCACGAAAGTCAAATAAACAAAAACGTGCCGTCAGCCGACAGGTGAGCAAACACCGAAAAGTGTGCAATGAAAAATTAAAAAAATGGCCTTAAAAGGCATTTGAGGCACACATATGCGCACACATTTGACTTACGTTTGCAGAGGTTGCGTGTGTGTGTATTTTTGTATGTGCCTGGGCATTTTTTTTCAACAAATTTATTGAATTACTAAAAAATATTTCAAATTAATCTGCAATTTGAAAGTATTTATTTTAATACACTGTGCGTGCTGTGAGAAAAAACCTGTTGTAAATATTTTGCTTACGCGTACTTCACTTGTGTTCATTAGTTTTACTCGTAACAAATAGCGTAGCTGCAATTTCTCACAGTGTTGTATTTTCAATCAGCGTGCACGCGTTCGTATGCGGCATGTGCGCTGTCAAATATTTAATTTTAAGTAAATGAAGTTAACAAATATTTATCATTGGACTTATTTAATTTTTATTTAGTGATTTTTGGGGCTGTTTGACCGCTTTTTGCCTACGAATGGAGCATACTTGCAAGAGGCGCTCATATGCGCCGTGCATATATTTTAAATGTTTATTATATACACATTCAATTTAACTTTTTTAGTACTCAGCAGCTGTTGACAGCGTATTGACGTATTCCAAAAATAATGCCATAATGTTTGTATATGCTCAAATATGCGTATGTATTTGTAAAGTGAACAAAAAAAAATATATATATATATGAAAATGAAACTATTACTATTATAAACGAAAATAATAATAAACACTGAGAATTTTTTTCTTAAAATTAAATTTAAAATTTTCCAAAATCAAAAAATTCAAATTCTTGATATTTTGTATTTGAAATTCCAAATAGGGGGGAAAAAAATGTTATGTAAAAGTACTATCAAAAATACTTAAAAGTATTATTTTTTTAATTTTATTAATTTTTTTTATTTTCAAATGTTTGTTTTCTGAAAACTAAGCTGAATGGATTCTCTTTAAAAAAGCTAAGCATTGTTGAAAAAGTAGTTCCTTAATTCTTAAATAAAAAAAACAGTTCTCAAAAAATTAAAAATAAATTATTTCTTTTATTTTAAAATAAAAAATATAAATTTTTTAATAAAACTAAATAAGGTTGCAAAATTATATTTTAAATTTGTTTAAATGAAAACATTTACACATTAAAAAGTGTTTCCAGTATTTTTTAGTTTTTTTTTTTTATTCCATCGGTTTTTAATGTAAAAAAATTATTCGTAGTTATTAAAAATTATTAAGAATAGCAAAATTTGATTTTTTACAATACACATACATATTTAAAAATTTAAACTGATATTTCTTAATAAAAGCTAAAAGCGTTTTTAATATTTTTTTTATTTTTATTCGACTAATTTTCAACGAAAAACAATTTTTAGTAGTTATTGTAAAAGTTATAAGCTGAAAAATATAATATTTTTTAAATACGTATAAAATGTGTATTTCAATTAGTTTTGAATAAGGCAGTAAAAACATAATTACAAAAATTAAAAAATAGTTATATTAAATAAAAATATATAAAAAAAAGCTATTTAAAACATTCAAATAACGAAAATATAAAAAATTAAAACCATAATAATATCCAGTTCAAACCATAATTTTATAAAATTTTTCATTTTTTTTTCACTTACATTTTAGTTTCCAATTCTATAAAATAATATTATGTTAAAAAAACATATAATTTTAAAATGAGAGAAAAAAATAAATAATATTAATTAAGAAAATAAATATTAAATTAAGGGGAAAAAAATAAAAAAAAAAACAATCATATTAAATTTAATTTTTTTTTTTCCAAATTTACTAGTTTCCAGTTCAAAAAAAATATAAAGGAAAATTTAAAACTTTCACTAAAAATAAGTAATTATTTTTTTTTTTAAGTTTTTTTATCTGACTTACGCCCAAAGCGCTTTTGTATAATTATTTCACAGAAATTTATATTTTCAAACATAAATCGGCCCCCCGAACTCACATTTCTTATATAAATTATCTTTATCTATTTTTTTGCACTTAGCTAAAACTTTGCGACTTACGTTGTCACACCAAACCTTATTTTCGCTATAGAACTAGATGACTCACTTAAGTATTTGCATCACGCTCAGCTAATGTTGGTTTATCGCCTTGCTGCTCAAAGCAAATCCGATCCAATGAGTTTCGAGGCTGCCAACAGCAAAACTATGAAGATTATAAGACTTTTGCTGTCCTGTTGGCTACGCGTTGCCAAAGCGAAACGTACGTGTTGCGACAGTGCACTATTAGTATTTTTTCCGAGCAGCGAAAGTTTGAGGGATTTTCATTTTTTTGTAATTTTGTTTATTTTTTTCGTTTTTGATATTATACTATTTTTTTTTTTAAATTTTTAGATTTTCTTTTTTTATTAGTTTAACCTTTTTTCACAGTTTTTTCAGCTTTTTTGCCTTCATACACATTTGGAAATTTTCTGCTTGTCGCTTCAAGTAGCTTTTGTGCTCATCTCCGTCGCCGATTTTCTGCCATTTTGACATATCTTTCGCCACATTCCACTACATTCCACAAACTTTCACTCGTTTTCGATCTTCTTGTCAGTTAGCTGCTTTCTTCTTCTGCTGCACCGCACACCGCGCCCACCGTTGCCACTGCGCGTCGTCATGTACAAGATTATCCTTTTAAATTGCAATGATTACTTTTTCGTCATTGCACACAAAGCCACAAATACTCCCACACACACATATTAGGGTTGTAGCTCTGCAAGTCAGCATGAAAATACAGCCAAATGAATAACTAACTCGCCGCGTTATAGCCTGCGAATGAGAGTTGAGTGTTTGTGAAGTTTGCTGCATTGCGCTTTGTTGTGCAACTAGTTCAACTGGCGGTCACACAACAACAACAAAAACTAGACTAAACTGTGAATGATATTATTTTGCTATTTCCCACACTTTCATTCGCAATCACACAAACGTTGCTCTGCTGGCGGGTTGGTCTTTCGCTAGCCACCGCGGCGTATACGCAACCTCCACTTTGGCACCAACTCAATGCGTGTGTGTGCGCTGCATTGGCCCCTCCAGCGTTCTGTCACGTTTGCTGCCTGCTATCACTGCAAGACAGCGCAATCATTCAAGCCAACAAGCGAAAATATTTATATTCATGTCGCGGTGTTGCGAATGGCAGCGCGCAATGACTGTCCGTCGCAGTGCTGCTTCTTGTTATTGCAATTGTTGTAGTGCGCTATGTACATTTGTCTGTGTCGCAATCAGAAACGTGTTAAGAAATACTTCATGTTCCACTTGCTCGTCGCAGCTTCACATTCACAATCCCAGTCGCGTCGAGTTAAAACCAGAACAGTCAACCGAGCGACTAGCCAGTGCGCTATTTGGACATGCAGTCCTTGGCCACTGCTGCAGCGTGAAATGGACTTGACCGTTCATGCTTTTTTCATTGACTGCGTTTTTAATTTTTTTCGTTTTTAAATTTTTTGTGATTTTTTCTTTTTTTCATTTAGTTTCTATTTTTTCCTTTTCTTCATTTTGTTTTCCTTCTTTTCGTTGTTGCTGCTGTTGTGCTCGTATTAAATGTCATTTCACATTTCGTGACAAGTCGGCTAATCTGACTGGAAAGTTATTTATTTCGCCTCACTGCATCGCACTACGACGCTTGTGCACCTCTCTCCTCACCTCAACACACCTTCACTCACACATTCTACTTTACTACTCAACTTTGGGCGTACCAAGCGCAGTCTATTTCGTCTGTAACGTTTTTGTATTTGAAATATTTTTATTTTTTACTTTCGAGTGACCCGCTCGCACCTGCTCTTTTCCTTGCCCCGCTCTTGCTCCTAAATACGTACATTTGTTGTGGCGCGTGAGTTGAGAAAAATTTCGTATGCTAAATGCATCCATTTTCTTTTTCGTTGCTTTCTCTCCGGAATCATTTTCCATACCGAAATTTCGTCTGCAACTCTTTGCTGTTTTGCTTTCCGCACAAAAAATTGCTTTCTATTAAATTTACGTTTTTTCCATGCAAATTTATAGTGTCCACGTTGCTTTTTGACCTTCTTCAAATGCGCCGGCTGATAAGGAATATAATTGCAGAAAAATAGCGCAATAATGGTAAAGTAAATAAATTTCTGCACTATTAAATGTATGGTGTCAATGAGTATACAGTTCCGAAAAAAAATTAAATATTTTACACAAATGGCGGAAAATATGCAATCGGTAGTGCTTTTGTGAGCTTTTATAAAACATACTTTTAGACGCGCAAAAAAAATTGTAACGGTAAAAGTAATTTTTACTTTGCCAAATTCTTGCAGTTGTAATACTATCAGGAAATTTAACGGTCCCGTACACTTTCCCGAGTTTGAGTTTGAAAGTATACCTTTAGGCGCATAATCCAAAAAAAAACTTTTTATGAAATAAGCTGCTTATAATACACTCAGAATTAAGCCACTTACTATGATTATAGATTGTATTGATACTCTTGGGGTTTATACTTTTTTTATTTTTTGCTACTAAATTTTGTAGGTAAACAAAAATTCAAAATAATATTTAAATTTTTTATTGCAACAAAAATTTAGAAGTCTCGAAAATTTTGAGTGAACGCTTTTAACAACGATATCATTGCGCAAAATAAGTCT